>NC_133658.1:847488317-847851629 GCF_037893015.1 Macrotis lagotis
TAACTCTTAAGTATTTTCTTAGATGCCGGTCCCCATGCTTATTCCTACAACAGTGGACTGTGCGAATAAGGTCAATGAAACTATACAAGACATTAAGGAAAATATGTCTCCTCATCCATTTGAAGCTGACCTTCTTCAGATGGCAGAAATAATTGCAGAAGATGAAGAAAAGGAAAAAACACTGTCCCATGGAGGTTGGTATTGTCTTAGATTTAAAAGAAGTACTTTGTGATGTTAAAATTAAATTTGGATGCCTAGACAATGGTGAAAATTCTTTTAAAATTTCTTAGTGGGGTTTGGTTTTGTGTTTGTGCTGATTTTTAAGCCTTATTCTCTTTGAAAGCATCCAAAATAATTTTTATATTCTGAGATAATATATAAAATCATTATCTAGAAAAATAATCTTAAATTTCTTTAGGGTTCATTATCATCAAATATTTTTTCCCCTAACCAAAAACCATCATGCTTATTTGTGTAATTTTCCTCTATGTGTTATCTTTTTTCTCTTAATGTTATATGTATTTACTATAGGTACATTATGTGAAAATCCATAGACCTTCAAAGTGAGAAGACACCTTAGGATTTTTCTAGATTACACACCCTGCCACATATCAATCAATGGTCATTACATAGTCATCAATCTGTTAATTATTTACTGGGCATTTAACATGTGTTAGCCATTGTGCCAAGCATCTTGGGGTCCAAAATTAAAAATCTTGGCCTTCCAAGAGCTCATATTCCATCAAGTAAAATATCATATATGTATGCATATCAATTAAACATATACATTATGTTTGTACACATACACAGGTATACAAAAAGTAAATGGAAAACAATGTTAGTTCCAACAGTAGTTGGGACTAATAGCTAGGAAGGCCTCATATAGATGGTGGTCCCAGAGTTGAACTTTACAAGCAACTAAGGAGGCAGCTAGGTGGTGCCAGTAGATAGGGCACCAGCCCTGTAGTCAGGAGGACCTGAGTTCAAATCCAGCCTCAGACACTTAGTACTTACTTAGCTGTATGACCTTAGGCAAGTCACTTAACCCCATTGCCTTGCAAAAAAGTAAAACAAAAAAAAAGTATCTGAGCTTTGAAATATATTAGTTCCTCTCAATTAGCCTATATGTCTTCTGAGACATCTGATTCTCTAATACATGACTTTTTTAAAAAAAAAAGTCATATGTAGTTGTAGTTTGGGGGTCTTCATGTTCATGAACTAGTTCATACCTTACTGATTACAAAAAAGTACTACTTTATTTTTTTGCTATGAAGATATACTGAAATTGTTTGTGAATTAGTTCATGAACTTGATATAGCATATCATTTGGGATGAGAAAAAGAAATGTATGTTTATGTATGAGTGAGTTTAATTTCCTAATCATTATAAATTTTTTTTTCTTGAGGGTCTCAAACATCTGAACATGAGCTCTTTCTTGATGCCAAGATATTTGAGAAGGGTTTGTACACTTAAATACATTCTGATTTCTCTTTTTTAAATCAATAACACAATATGTATTATATATCTTACTTGGTTTGTTTGGTTTTGGAAATTTTCTCTTGTCTGTGTTAAAATTTTAGACCAAGGAAGCACATACAGTGGTGATCTTGAATCAGAAGCAGTGTCTACTCCACATAGTTGGGAGGAAGAACTGAATCATTATGCCTTAAGATCAAATACCACGCAGGAATTAGATCTAGAACTGAAGCAGTCACCGAAAGTGGATACAGAACAAGATCTAGAGGCAGATTTTCCATCAGGTTTGTGTAGAGTTATAAAATTACCTTTTTCAGATGAGAACAATTCTCAGTTGATATATATGAGACAGTCAGAAGTTATTATGAATAATTATTTAGGTCACAATGTAGATAATACCTGGTTGCTGCCTTTACAGAACTCTTATTTTAATATAGCCCCTTTCATTTTTATCAGTTTCTATTTATATATTTTGTTCATTTCAGTGAAAAATTTTTAAAATTCACATTCTAAAACTGTTGCCTCACTTTCATTTATCTTGTCTGAGGAAGTTTTGCTTCATAAGCTTAAGGAATAAAGCAATTTATAGGGGCAGCTAAGTGGCTCAGTGGATAAAACACTGGCCCTGGAGTCAGGAGGACCTGAGTTCAAATCCAACCTCAGATACTTAATAATTACCTAACTGTTTGGCCTTGGGCAAGTCTCTTAACCCTATTACCTTACCAAAAAAATTTTTTTAAAAATAAAGTTAATTTATAGGAATTTTCCTGATACTTGGATTTTTAAAAATCTATTTAATTTACTTTGTAATTTTTCTTTTGGATATAGAAACCTTTGACCCCCTTAATAAGGGAATGGGAATTCAATCTCGTTCACGATCAAGACGACGACACAGAGATGGCTTCCCACAACCCAAACGAAGAGTAAGCAAAAAACTGTTTCATTGGGGTCTTGATAAGTTTCTTTGATACTTTGTTTCTTCCTTTCTAGTTGCTGTGTAGATCAGTGGTGTAAAACACAGATAAAAATGGTGACCACTAATCCATACATAAGGATGTTTGTGGACCACATATTGACAGTTTTAAAATGTAATGTGATCAATATTTTATTTTATTTTCATTTTGTTAAATATTTCCCCGTTAAATTTTAATCTGCTTCGGGCCTCTCTGAGGAGTATTGTGAACCACATGCATGTTAAACATTGATAGTGTAGATTATTTTAAATTTTTTTTTATTTTTTTTTGAAGCCTCATTTCCTTAATACATTTTTATTTTTATTAAAAATAACCTTGGATTAAAGGCATATTTCTTGTGAAAAATATTTAGATGGAAAAGTCATTTCTTTACCTCTTGGGTAATTAAAGAACACTGTCTCAAATACTCTTTTATCCTTAATAATAAATACTTAAGTAATTTCCCTTTCAAACCAAAAGGAACTAGATGTGTTAGAATTTGAGAACTTAACAGTTATTAGCTTTCATGCATGTAAGGAGCAGAACATTACAGTTCCAATGATCTATTCAATTCAGTAAATCTCTAATATTTTATTATAGCTGAATGTCGGAATCATTTTGTGCTGGTATTACTAAGGAGACAAAGGTGACTAACACCATTTCTACTCTCAGAGTGATATTGGTAGAATTCAAGCAGCATATCTAAGTAAATGATGGGATGTAGAATGCTAGAAGGGGAAAGGATAAAGTACTACAGAAATAGAAGTAGGGGAAACTTCAGCAAAGGTGGATGACGAAGGTGAGATGGTAGAAACCTCCACTCATAAAATGATACTCGAGTTGGACCTTGAAGGAAGTTAAAGCTTTCAACAGGTCGTATTTGAAGATAGGTTAGTTTGTTCTTAGCATAGAAGGCTGATGGCCTGCGTGTTGTTTATCCCTAGAATCTAAGCTTCTTGAAAATAAGGACCTTTTCATTTTTATCTTTGCATCTCAATTCTCAGATACAATATATAGTAGGTACTTAATAATGTTTGTTGATTGAATGATAATGAAAGAAGGCAAGATAAAATTGAGGATCAAGTAGTAGTCTTTTTTGCCTGTAATAAAGAACGTGTGATGAGAAATAGAGTAAAATCAAGTTGAAGTAGTAGTTTGGAATCGGATTGTGATAAAACTTAAATGCCTAGGGAGTTTATCCTGTAAACAATTAAACTAGTGAAAATTTTTTGTAGACAGATTCCATGGCCATTAGGAAAATTAAATTGGCAGGTATGTAAAGGATGAATTGGAGAGTAAAGAATCAGGAAGCAAGGATGATTATTAGAATATTCCAGGGCAGAAGTTATGCTATCTTAAAATAGGAGAAACTAAGTTAGAAGATCATTAACAACAGAATGTGACAGCTTAAGTGAGTTTAGGATGTGAGGGAAAAGGAAGAGACAGATATTTCCAAAGCTGGAGCCAGAGTTTCTGGGAGTATGGTGATAGACCAACAGACAATAGAAATGTGCACATTAAAAAAGGTCATATGAAATTTATTGTCCTTTTACTAAAACCTTTCCAGTATTATAGCTGTTAGTGTAAATATCATAGGATTGGTTTGCTACTTTGTCTGGATTAGCTATAAGATTTCTATCAGTTCTGTCTCTATGCTTCTTACACTCACATGTTACTGTATTATACTAATAATTCACATATTTCATCACCACTTAGTTTGAAACCCTGGCTTATTTATTGAACCACAACAGGGGTAAGAAAAACGTGTCTTTGCATTGCCTAAACTTCCTGTTGCTTCTACTGAGAAGTAAGGGAGTAACCTTTCTTTAAAGCAAAGTTGTTTGAAAACAACCTAATTATATTTCATTCTTTTACTTCATTAGGAGGTAAAAATGGAGTGTCTTATCAGTTTTGTTAATCTTAACAAATAATATATTAAGTCATTTCTTTCTAAGAAGAAGAACCAAAGCTAAAAACTATATCCTGTATATTTGTAGGGAAGGAAGAAGTCTATAGTAGCTGCAGAACCTAAGAATTTTGTTCAAGGAACAATTCAAGGTGGTTCAGTGCCCCCAATGACACTGAAATACATGTATGGAGTAAATGCCTGGAAGAATTGGGTTAAGTGGAAAAATGCCAAGGAAGAACAGGGGGAGCAGAAATTTGGAGGTAAACATACGTAGGCTTCCTTTGATAAAGGTGAGCGGCCTGGGGATGGAAGTAATTAAAAAGTGTCACAAGTCTATGCATTTAAAATATCTCTATTGGTAAACTTCAAACTAGGTATAAAGATTTCCAAATCTCTAAACTGGGTGTGAAGCTTTTTTTACTCTTTGATTTAAGTTTTTCATCTCTCCTGTCAGGTGTTGAACCTGTTCCATGCTCTGATTCTTTGGGAAGTGCCCAAGATCATTCACTCTCTCAAGAAGCTTCTGAGCCCAGCTGCAGAGGTATACCAAATTTACCAAACCTATTCTTTTTTAATCTTTTTACTGTACTTAGAAATATAAATGTCATTGTGCATTTCCTTGAGTTAATAGATTATCCAAAAAAAAGCATTTTACTTTATTGGAAGGACACTAGTTTTTTACTCAAGATTTATGTTTTGTCAATCCTACTTCTTACTGATTGTGTGACATTGGGCAGATTTTATATCTAAATAACAAAGGAGATAATAATATGGAAACATGTAACTGTAAATCATTGTATTAATGTATAAATTATTGGAATGATCAAATATACAAATGAGTTTCTGATTTCATCAATTCCAAGAGTTCTCACTAGCCATACAGCTTGGAGTCCTTCCACACCTGCCTCTTCTATGCAACTCTTTTTCATGTCTTCTAAAATTTTGTCTCTAAAAGTCCATCTAATATTAATATGCTGGTTATCTTCTTCATTTCCTTCCAGCATCACAAGGGTGCTTTCAGTGTAGCACTCTGAACATTCACCTGTCCTCCCTTTCTCTCATTACCTGATGAACCCATCTTCTCTTTATATTCTACAATTCTCCAAGACATTTTTTTCTTTTGTTCTGTTCCTTGCAGTGCCTCATTGGTTATATATTGTAGCCTCATAACAACTGCACACCTCTTGATTGGTCTCTGAGTGACACTCAATCTTAGTTCTTCAAAGGCAATATATTCCTTGTCTTACTTCATCTAACAACATTTATATGTTATTATAATATTAGTTTTAGGTTAGTATTGGAAAGATGTGCGTTTGCTTTCATGAGAAGCTTGAAGGGCCTTTCCTGAAGACATTTAAGTGTGCTTTCTTCATTTTGTCCAACTCCGGGCCCAAATTGCCCTTCATTACATCTATAAAATACCATATATATATAGACTCTATTTCCCCAGTTCCAGTTTTGAGGTTTTTATGTTAAATTGCTGGACAAGTTGCCTCAAACATTGCTAATGGGCAGGTAAATCAGTATCTCAGATGCAGATTTTTGGATGAATGGGTTTATGATGTGGTTATCTTTTGATTAATCTCATGTGATAGCAAAGAATTTGGGATTATTTTCTAACTGTGCATAATAGCAAACAGCTAGAAAGCTATAATGTGTTCTTATTCTTATTAGTAGTAGTTGATATTTAGTATTCTTATTCACCCTCTCACAGTCCGCCCTATAAAGCTAAAGGAAGAAATTTTGTCCTGTACTTTTGCTGAATTGAGTTTGGGCTTGTGCCAATTTATCCAAGAGGTGCGGAGACCAAATGGTGAAAAATATGATCCAGACAGCATCTTATACTTGTGCCTTGGAATTCAACAGGTACCAAATTAAATTACTTTTCTTTACCTCTTACTGATATTGGCTATCGTTACTTCTCAGTAATTCTGGCATCACCAGAGTCAATTTATAAAAACAGTGTAAGGATTTATGCTTATTTGAACACATTTTTTTTTAATCCAGAAATTTTTTTCCTGTTGTTGGTATAGTATTGTTTTGGGTCTCTTTTAAAAGACATGAGATTCAGGGGGCAGCTAAGGTGGCTCAGTGGATAGAGCACCGGCCCTGGAGTCAGGAGTGCCTGAGTTCAAATCCCCATTGCCTTGGGGGGGGGGGGGAACCTTAAAAATAAAAAACCATGAGATTCAGATGATTTTGGAAGTAGAACCCACTTCATTTTTAAGATTGAGATTAGCCAAACCTGGTTTTCAGAAAAATATGACAATTGTATTGATTTCCTTCAAATACATTTATTAATATTTCAAAGTGATGGATCTACTCTGTTGGACAGAAACCTACCATAGCCATTTGGAAATACAAAAATTACATCAATGGTTAAATTAATCAACTATTGTGTGCCTGCTGTTTTTCTAGACTGGGTCATAGGCCTTATTGAGTCATAAATAAGGAATTTCATCCTCACCCTTAAAGAGCTGACAGTCTAATATGTAAGGGTAAATTAATATTAATCACCCATTGAATCTTTTGTGTAGAAAGATAAAGCTTCTCTATTTAAAAAATCAACATTTATTAAGCAGTCACATTTACTATGATTAATAACCCTCAACTAAACTACGTAAAAAAAATTCTCTCAATCCCTTTGAAATGAACACTAATAGTTTAAACAATTTAAAGCAACCTATTCATAGATAAAGAATTACAGAACTAAAAATACCTCAGAGGACATCTAATTCAATCCTTTCCGTAATAGAAATTCCTCCTATAGTATTCTATAATTGCAGTGGAAATTGTCTCCCAAAGCAGCCTCTTTACTTTGAGCCAATATTTGACTTCATTGTTTTCTGTTTTTGCCCTAATAAATAACTCTTTTCCAAATGACAGTTCTTTAAATATTTGGAGACAGCAATTATACTACCCTCTGTCTTCTCTATTCTTAATATCCTGAAACTATGTCCTAATCACTAGACCCTCTCATCATCTTTTTTGCTTTTCATTAGATTCATCTCCTTAGCCTATCTACATCACTATCTTTTCCATTTCCTTCCTTAAAAAATATTCCAGAAACTAATCTCAGTACTATAAATGTGGTCTGCCCATGTTGACTATAGCAAGACTATCACACAAAAGCCTTTTCCCACAGCCATGCCTCAGTGCTGACTTAGACTGAATTTTCAGTCCACTTAAACCTGATATTTTTCATATGATCCAGTGTCTTTGGGCTGGCTAGGTGGCGCAGTGGATAGAGCACCGGCCCTGGAGTCAAGAGTATCTGAGTTCAAAGTCGGCCTCAGACACTTAATAATTACCTAGCTGTGTGACCTTGGGCAAGTCACCATTGCCTTGCAAAAACAACAACAAAAAAATATGATCCAGTGTCTTAGGCAATCCTCATTACTCTATCTTTATTTGGTAATTATTTTGAATCCAGTTGGAAGATTTTTTTTTACTTACCCATACCAATTTCATTATAGAATCAGTCACTCTATTCCTCTGTCCTTTGGAGATCTGTTGGACCCTAACTCTTATCTAGGATCTTAGCTGTTTCATCCACATTTGCAATTTGGTAAGGGGGCTGCTATCTGCTACATTATCTAAGTCATGGTTAAAAACCTTGAACTGATGATCAAGTATATTCTACTGAAACATTCACCTATAGTGCTGCCTCCCTTCATGTTTTTGTCATTCCATAATGAAAATCATAATGGTAACAGATAATCCTTTTAAAAATTGGCAATCCCCTTTGTATAAATTATTTCATTTTAGTCTTGCAACAACTCTGTTGTGAAAGTCTAGTTGCCCAACTAGATCTGAATCCACTTCGTTGTATAGTCATCTAATCTTTGTTTTATCTTGGGATAAAGATATTATATACAGTAAATTCTGAGAGCTATTTAATACGTAAAGACCCCTTATTTTTTTGAGTACACTCCAAGAGAAATTCCTAGTTATATGAATTAGGTTTCAGTATAGTATTTAAATTTTGTTGTTGTTTCTAAATTATAGTTAGAGAGTTATGATATGATATGAGTTAGGGGCGGCTAGGTGGCGTAGTGGATAAAGCACCGGCCTTGGAGTCAGGAGTACCTGGGTTTAAATCCGGTCTCAGACACTTAATAATTACCTAGCTGTGTGGCCTTGGGCAAACCACTTAACCCCATTTGCCTTGCCAAAAAAAAAAAAAAGGAAAGGAAAGGAAAAAAGAAAAAAAAGATATGATATGAGTTAGTTCAATTATTAGTGTTATCAATTTTTAAGTGAATTTCCCAGTTAAGCAACAGTTAACCACTTATCACTAAATTGTCTGTGGTATGAGGACATAGGACAAAGAGACAAGAATTGCCAGAGCTTTCTTCCCATTGTGCATAATTTTATGTACTGGTTTAAGGGCCTTTCTGCTTCTACATCAAGTAATTCTTTGATGAAATCATTGTCTTTGAAAAAGTAGAGCCCTGGGTGGCTAGGTGGTGCAGTGGATAGAGCACTGGCCCTGGAGTCAGGAGTACCTGAGCTCAAATCCGGACTCAGAAATTATTTCCCTAGCTGTGTGGCCTTGGGTAAGCCACTTAACCCCATTTGCCTTGCAAAAACCTTAAAAAAAAAGTAGAGCTCTTTACCAAAAATTAATTTAGTTAGTCAAATAAATCAAGAGAGAAAACATCATCTTCCAAACTTACTGCAGGTAAAAAAATAGGTAACTTTAGAAGACTATGACAAAATGACATGTAAAAATAAGATTTGATTAGAAATCAGACCCCTCTAACATTTAGGTTCTTTGCTGTACTTCTTAGCATTTAATTATATGCTCTATTCTCTTACTGTTTTGTGTGTGCTTGTTGTTTCCCTGAATAAGTTGGGTTAACACTTATCCCTATCTGTTCTCAAAAATTACAAAGACTTTATTCTCCATGTCCAGCACAGACCTGGGTATTTTTTGTGCCTCTTAATAACTAATTAGCAGGTAAAGTATTTTATTTTTATGATCAGACTTTTTGAGTTCTGGGGCTTCATGCAACTAGCCTTCAGGTGGAGAACTAAAAGTCTCCTGAGTTCACTTAATAGACTAGCTTTTATTAATATTTTTTTAATATTTAACTTTAAATTGTCTTACATTTTTAAATACGATTTTTCTAAAGTATATACTTAAATCAATTGGAAAATGTTTTGGGCTAAATTAAATTTCTTTTAAAACCACTGAGGAGCTCAACTGTTCTATAAATTTGAAGCATACTTATATTTTATTATTCATTCTCAATATTGTATGCCATACAAACAAGTACAGCCAATTTTGGCTTTTATGTAAGTTTGCATTATTCAACTTCAATTTTATGTAAAGAATCTGGAAAGAAATGCACATTTCCAAAAATCACCTTTGTTAACTTTACAGTACACTGTCTCATGCTCTCTGCTGTCCCTTGGGTTCAGTCCTCTATGTCCACTCACTCACTGCTCAGAAGAAAAAAAACAACCCAACTTTTAAAAAACCTTCTTAGTGAAAACAGATATCAACCCCTGATTAAGGTCTTAGCTGGAAATTTCCAGTGCCAAGAGAAGAGACCTTTTCCTTGCTCTGACCACTATCCTGCTTGTTCCATCTTCCATCTGTCTCTAGTTGGAGACTTGTGTCTGTTCCCATCTTCTGTGTGATATCTGTGCACTCCTGTCTGTCTGCCCCTCTGCATGTCCTTATTCTCAATTCTGACCAGATCCCAACTCCCATATGCCCTTGAACCATGTGCTGGCTCCCTTCCTTCCCCATGTCTACGGATCAATTCTCATTGTGTCAAATCACTTTCTGTGAAGCTCTGCAAAATGATCCACTTAGATCAGGTGAGAATTGGATGTATTTTGTACTGTAGATATATCAATAGTCATTCAATAACAAATTCTACACCTCCTGAAGCATACATCTATTGGGGAATTTCACTTGCATATCTACATAATTACATACAGAATAAAAAGAGAGGGAGGGAGAATTTGGGCTAAAGATCAGGAGGGGTCTTTATAGAAAGTGGTGATTGAACTGGATATTGAAGGAAGAGGGATTTTGTGCGATAGCAATAAGAAAGAAGGGTATTCCAGGCATAGGTGCCAGTGTATAGGTAATAAGAGACAGGAAATGAGGCTTCTAGCCTGAGAGAGAAATATCAGGTTTGGACCATTTAGTATGAAAGGAGTAATAATATGAAAGGGCTAGAAAGATAGATCCAAGTTTTAAAGTATTTTACAAGGCAAATAGAAAATTTTATATTTTATTATATAACTGATAAGGCATCATAGAAATTTCTTGAGTAGAGAAGTGGTTGGTCAGAGCTGCACAACCACTTTAGCGGCTATGTGGAGGGTGATTAAGAGCAGAGTTGGACTTGAAGCAGGGAAACCAAGTAAGAGGTCATACAGGAGGTGAAGAGGCCCTGAATTAAAAACCGTTGAGAGAAGGGTTAGATGCAAGAAATGTGGAAAGGTAGAAGCAGCCAGGCTAGGCAACTGATAGAATGTAAAATAGTTGAAAATAATGCTGCTGAGCTTATGAACCCAGAAGACTGAAAGAAGATTGACACATTTAATCAAAATAGAAAAATTTGGAAGAGTCATCAATTTTAAAATAATGAGTTGTCCTTTGGACATGTTGAGTTTTAAGATATTTTAGTGATGTTCAGTTTGCAACATTACGAAATTGGTGGTGCAGGACTGTTAATCAGAGAAGAGACTAAACTGGAGATGATTATTAAACCTTATGGAGCTAATGAAGACACAAAGTAAAAAGAGTGAAAATAGGGTCAGGACTTTTGGAACATACACTATTAGGAGGGACATGATATTAGATAATGAGCCCACAGCCAGTCTTGAGGAGTAATCAGAAATAGGAAGAGAATCAGGTGAAAGTAGTATCATAGAAACCCAGAAAAGAGTGTATCTAGAAGGGGAAGTAGTCACTCCATCAAATGAAGCAGAAAGGTCAAGAAAAATGACAAGTAGCTAGCTGAAAAAAAGACCATCAGACTTTGGCAATTAAGGGATCATTGATAATTTTGGAAGGATTTGAGTGATGAGGTCTGAAGCCATACTACAAATGCATAATGAAAGGAAATAGAAGAAAGGTGTGTGGACAGTTTTTTCTAAAGGTTTAGCTGAGAAAAGGACAAGAGTTAGTTGGAAAACTTGAAATTGGATGAAAATTCTTTTAAAATGAGAGGGAAGTGTGACCTTGGGCAAGTCACTTAATCCCATTGCCTTGCCAAAAAAAAACAAAAATGAGAGGGAAGAGGCAATTAAGTCATGCCAGTGGATAGAATACTGACCCTAGAGTCAGTAGGACCTGAGTTCAAATTCAGCCTCATACACTTGATACTTATTAGTTATGTGTCCTGGGTAAGTCACTTAACCCTAGTTGCTTTGCAAAAAGAAAAAATGAGAAGCATCTTGGACATATTTGAGGGAAGTGGGGAAAGAGTTAGTACAGTTATAGAGATTGAAGATCTCAGGAGTAAGATAATCCTGGGGCAGAAAATCTGCTGGAAAGAATAGAATCAAGAACTTTGCTAAGGAGAAGGACTTCTTTTTCAAAGATTGGTGAAAAGCTTTTTAAGGAGTGATGAAGAGAAAAGGAAAAATAAAGAGCTCACATTGACTATATCCTCAGTTTTATGGGAAAGTAAGAATTGAAATCCTCAACTGAGACAGTGAGGAGTACAGAGAAGTTTGGGAGACTTTAAGGAAAGAAGAGGAATAATAGCTTTAATGGGAAATGAGTAGCGAATCAAAGAACTATAAAAAAGTAGTTTTGCTACAATGAAGGCCCAGTTGAAGTTTGGTATATTTGTATTCTTATCAAATGAGTTCTTCTTGTGCCATTCAACATCACAAAGCTTACCCAGACCTGTTTTTGTTTGGGGATATTAGTTAAACAAGATGGTGAATTGAAAGTAGAAAACAATGTGGAGTTGAATTAACTAATTATCAGGGCTAGATTAGAGAAGAGAAAATGAAGAAATATGAGCAGAGGTAATGACCAGGAAAAATACCAAATACTTTGGAGGGGTTGGAAGTCACAGAGAGGAGGAAATAGAGATTTAGAGGGGGGGTCAGAGATGTGGAACAATAGGAGATTATGGGCAGTTTTTATTTGAGTGGAATACTTTAATGGTAAGATCTAGCTGATAGTTCATATATGAGAATTAAAGAGTAGATCATGAAATTTAAAGAGTGATTGATGATATCAGAAGTTGGATTGTTTGGGAAAATATTGACGTAGAAATGGAAATCCCCTGGTATAAGAGGAAGAGTTGGTGAAAAACTGAGCAAGTTACTGAACTATTTCCCCTCCCCAAATTCCTACATTTGCAATAGTGGGGGGGGGGATCTAAGCAAGTTTCTCTCATAGTCTCATTTTTCAAACAAACCAAGAAATGAGTCAAATTTATAAAAAGAGCATTCCTTAATAGCCAAGTGATCAAAAGATAGCAACAGTTTTGTTTTTGTCAAGGTTATCTTTAGCCATAGTTTAAAAAATGTTCTAACTCGCTTTTGAGAAATGCAAATTAAAACCATTCTGAGGAAGTGCCTTATACAGATCAGATTGGATCATAGATCCGAAGAGTATGCTGAAAAATGATGGAGGACACATAGGAAAAATGAGACATGAATACACTATTGGTGGAGCAGCTGCAGAGTCATGTGAATCTATGTCCAAAGGGCTATAAAACCATACCTGTCCTTTAACCTAGCAATGCCACTACTACTCACTAGGATTGTATTCCAAAAGAGATGAAAAACAAAAAGGAAAAGGACCGATGTGAACTTGGATATTTAAAGCAGCTCTTTTCTAGTGGCAAGGAATTCGAAATGGAGGAAATGTCAGTTGGAGAACGACTGAACAAATTGTGGTATGTGATGGTGATGTTGGAATGCTATTCTGCTATATTAAATGAGCAGATAACTCAGAAAAACCTGGAAAGACTTACATGAGCTGCTACAAAGTGAAATATACTGTGTAACATCTATATTGTTGGATGATCAGCTGTGAGTAAGTGAGTGACTTAGCTTATCTCAGCAATAGGTAAGTCAACTCTGAAGAATTTATGAAGACTTCTATCTGTGCCCAGAGAAAGAACTGATGGGAACTGAATTCAAAGGAAGCACCTATCAAAAAAACAATGAAACCCTTCCCTAGCCTGACAAGGTTAAGTCAATAGGTCAAAACCTATTGCCCCCATCTACCTGTCCATAGACCCCTTATCTACAGATCCCTCATTAAATACAGATTGAAACATTTAAAAAAAAGATACCAAACTTCTTGTGAAAGAAGGGATTAGTGACTTGTAGTCCTCAGTCACTATGAATGATGTGTATTGTGTAAGAAATTATGATAGTTATATTCAAAGAAGGAGGGATTACTTGGTAATGATTATACAAAGAGAACTGGAAGTTTTGGGCTATAGTTGTTTTTGGGGGGTTAAGGCAATGAGATTAAGTGATTTGCCTAAGGTCACATAGGCAATTATTAAGTATCTGAGGTTGGATTTGAACTCAGGTGCTCCTAATTCCAGGGCCAGTGCTCTGTCTACTGTGCCACCTAGCTACCCTGAGAACAAGAGAAGTTGTGGAAAACAAGAAGTATATCAGCTTTTCCTGTAGGACTCAGAAGTTGTAAGCAAAGATACCACCAATGTTGGAAAGGATAACCAACCAAGCAGGAATAATTGTGGGGAGCTAGGTCTCTGTGAGTGCAAATGAGCAGAAAGAATAGGAGAGAGAAGATCTACAATGAAAGGAAGTTTATTCATGCTAGAACTAAAGTAGGAGGGATGTGACCAAACATGGAGAGGATGGAGATGAGAGAGGGAGGTAGACTTGCCTCTTGATAGATCCCACTTGAACAGTCACCTGGGTTTCTCCTCTTCCTCCCAGCTTTATTCAGACTTTGCTTAGTTGTGCACCCCAGGATTGACAGAAAGGAGTGCTCTTTCCTCTTCATTTAGAGCTCCCAGTTTTAGCTACCCTATCAGTCATCATTCCACTTACTGAAGCAGATCTTTATGCTTCAATAAGTATTCAGCAATTCAGAAAACAATTTTTCAAAAGTATCAAGAGTCCAAGGCACATTTAGATTCTCCATCTTGACCCTGATATTTTAATATTTGTTTCATGGATTTTTTCCTTTGTTCGTTTAGAGTAATTGATAATTGAACACTAATTATATTGAAGCAGAGTTGGAAATTAAAAGAAAGGCTTTACTGTAACTTTGGGAATTTTTTTTGGAAATTAAAGGGGGGAAAAATTAACCTTTGTCCTTTTTCTGTGTACCAACAAATATATGTCTATCTTTCCTTTTTTATTGCAGTACCTGTTTGAAAATGGAAGAATAGATAACATTTTTACTGAACCCTATTCCAGATTTATGATTGAACTTACCAAACTCTTGAAAATATGGGAACCTACAATACTTCCTAATGGTAGGACAAGGATGGGATGGGGTTTTTTCTCCCCCGTGTATTTTTATGTATATTCTTTTATATATAAAAGTTTTTGGTTTTCTGAGTCTTCTGCCAGTCATGTTCCAATGAACTTATATTCTTGCCAGAAGTATCACCACTCCGTCCCCATATTTTATATCATATAAAATAGTCTATCAATACTAGCTAATGTCCTTTGGAAAAAAGAAAAACAGAATTGATTGGTCTTTGGTAATTGTAGGCATCTTATCCAAGAAAAATTACATATTTCTTCTATTATTACCAAATTGAAAAAAATATAGTTTCATTAGAATTCAGCAAGAATTTGAGATGTGATATGTTTCCTTCTGCAAAAACCTAATAGAGAAATTTTCTAATGCTTTTAAACCTTCAAAGCCATGTGCCTTTAAAAGATCTTAAGAAAACCTTGCAACAGCAATAAATTTAATGACACATTATGGAATGTTGCAGTAGTTCCCCTCCCTTTTGTGTATGTACCACCTTGCTTATTGAAGATAGAAGAGAAAAATAAATGCATGTGGCTGCCCCCTCTCCAGAGTTTGCCCCAAATTGTGATTTTTTTTTTAACTTTATCAGTTTGTGTGGCATGGATGAGTAAATGCTATTTCTACCTCTTTCTCCACCTCCCTCTTTAGGGTACATGTTCTCTCGGATTGAAGAAGAGCATTTATGGGAGTGCAAACAGCTTGGTGCTTATTCACCAATAGTTCTCTTGAATACACTTCTTTTCTTCAATACCAAATATTTTCAACTAAAGAATGTCTCAGAACACCTGAAGCTTTCCTTTGCCCATGTCATGAGGCGAACCAGGACTTTGAAATCTAATGCCAAGATAACATATTTGAAAGTTTTCCCTCCTTTTCAGAAACAGGAAATAGAATCAGGTGAGTGGTGCTATTTTTTTATTATCTTCATAAAGCAAATATGTTTATTTATGGTGTTCAGATAGATTGTTTATTTCTGGGTAGGCTGGTGGCCTGAAATTTTTGGACATAGAAAATAGTTGCCTTGTTTTTAACATTGAAATTCTCCTATGGTTTCATTATTAATTGGAACTGTTTATTACATCTGTATACCATAATCAGTCTGAAGTTTTCAACATGAAGGTTTGATCTTCCCTAACATTATTATCAATTATTTGGATGAAGACATAATTATAATACTAATAGAGTTTGAAGCAAAGACAAAAACTGGAAAGGATAACCAACATACTGAATGACAAAATCAGATCCAGCCTCATGCAGTATTCTCACATCACTTTGTTGCCTTTAAATAGAACACTATGCTTTTATACTTATTATTTGATTTCATATAACCACCCCAAGATAACAGAGAAGAGTTTTTTCCCATTTTATAGATAAGGAAATTAATGTAAGGCTAAAGTGATGTGTCCAAAGTCATAAGTGGTAGAGCTGAAATGAGACATCATATCTTTTTAACTTCTGAATATCTAGTATTTCCACTATTTTATGTTGCCTTTAAATTAGTAATATTGCTTTAGAATTAGATAGGATATCTCTTTTTTTTAACAAGAGATCTAATACAAACATCCTTCTGTTTTGCCAACCAGTAGAAGTCATTTTAAGTTTTAGTTTTAGCACCATGTTACTCAAAGATTTAAAAAAATTCTAGAAGCTTTAGTCTTTTTTTCCCCTTAATGGCTTAAAATTATCATAATTATTTTTTAAAGTAATATTGTTTAACATTTATTGATACAGCTTTTTTATATCACTTTCATTTCCTAACATATTTGTTTTTTTATTATCTTGGGAGCCATCCTTTTAATAAATAATTTAAGAGAAAATGGTGGGAGAGGGATGGAACAGTTCTAGCAGATCTAGCCAGCATTTCAGTAGATATATCAGTTGTATTGGACAGTATTGGCAATATTTCATATCTTTACTCATTCACCTCTATATGAAAGGGAGGATGATACATTTTATCAACTGTTCTCTTAAATCAAGATTGCTTATAATTACAAAGCATTGAGGTTTGTTTGGATTTTTTACATTTCCTAGTTTTATTTGCTTCAATTTATATAAATCTTCCCATACATTTCAAATTCTTTATATTCATCATAAGGCCTTATAGATCTCCCCAACAAGGAAGAAGTGGTTTGATGGGATGGAACCTTAGTAAATGTTGATCACTCCATCATAAAGTCTATAACACAGAAGAGAAGGAAAGGGAAATTGGTCATTATCTAACATGCCCTCTTGGGGTTTTCTTTTGTTTTGAGGTTGTTGTGTGGGGTTTTTTTGTTTGTTTGTTTTGTTTTGGTTTGGTTTGTTTTCTGCAGGGCAATAGGGTTAAGTGACTTGCCCTAGGGTCACACAGCTAGGTAGGTAATTATTAATTGTCTGAGGTCGGATTTGAACTCAAGTCCTCCTGACTCCAGGGCCGGTGTTCTATCCACTGTGCCACCTCGCTGCCCCCATATGCCCTCTAGTTTTTAGGAGATATCTATAAGGTACAGAAAAAGGATTGATTATAAGTCAGGACTGAAATTCTTTACAGGAAAAGTCAGATAATTCCAATGAGAAGAAAAAGTTGTTGTTTGAAGAGACCATGGTGGATGCACAGGGATGTAATATACAAAAGCTAAAAGCAAAGAAGACTACATACTAGTGATTGAATTTAAAGAATACTAGTGAGTAATTGTAATTGTGTGACATCTTAGGAAGAAGAGTCAAATAGAGTACTTAAAGGATTTCTACTTAGTCATATGTTCCCTAACATTATTATTGATTATTTGAATGAAGACATCATTATAATACTAATAGAATCTGAAGCAAACACAAAACTGGAAAGGATAACCAAACATATTGAATGACAAAGTCAGATCCAGAAAATATTTGGCATGCTAGAATATCAGACCTGATTAGATTAGTTGGAATATAATAGGGAAAAAAATTCTAGTTATTATTGGATTTTAAAAAAAGCAACTTAACAAGTACAAAACAGGTAGCCATAACTAAACAGCATTACTTTTGATGGAGAACTGGAGATTTTATTTTATTACTAATTAAGCATGTCAGCACTGATACAGTAGTCAAGAATTAATGTTATCTTAGTCTGCATGAAAAGGGAATTGGCATTTAGGACTGGTGAGATTATATTTACATTCTACTTTGTTCATCCAACATAAAATATCATGTTCCAGTCTGGATGCCTCATATTTGGAAGGACTATAATACATTCAAAAGTGGACAACCAAGAGAGTAAAAGAATTCAGGAAGTTTTACTTATGAATGAAACCACTTAATAATTTCTTTACTTGTCTTAGTAATAATGGTGGATAAATTAGTAAGCAGTACCACTATTATGGATCTCATTTTCGTCAATATAGTAGAATTAGATACTGGAGTAGTAAATGATGAGAAATGTTAGCTTTGAATTTGATAGAGAAAGAAGAAAACCTAGGGGCAGTTAGGTGGTGCAGTGATAGAGCACCAGCCCTGAAGTCAGGAGTACCTGAGTTTAAATCCAGCCTCAGACACTTAATAATTACCTAGCTATGTGGCCTTGGGCCAGTCCCTTAAGTCCATTGCCTTAACCAAAAAAAAAAAAAGATCCTTAAAAAAAAGAAGAAAACCTAGAATGATATGATGGATGCATCCTAGACTTTTGGAAGAGGTTTCAAAGGGCTAGTTGAAAAGAGATGAAGCTTGTGATTTAGAATGCAATTGGAATGCTATCTAGAATATCTTCCTAGAAGGTTTGGAAACCTCTGAAAACATACATAGTTAAAGTTCTAGGAACACTACCAAGCTGGAGAGCATCCAGGGGGAGGCAGCCATCCAGATGTAAAGCCTTGAATTCTAGGGTGAGAGGAGATGTGAAATTTTTGTTCTCTTGAAGGACTCAGAAGAGTATAATGTGAAAGAGGAATTATTGGACAGAGCCAAGATGGCAATGTAAGGGCAGGAATTCCTGGCAATTTATTCCCCAAAATCTCCAAGAGCTGTCAGTTTATGACTCTAGCCAAAATTTAGAGGGGCAGAACCCACAGAAAGAATGATACAATTTCCCAGTCTGAGACAACTTAGAAGATCTGCAGGAAAGGTCTGTTTCACCAGGACTGGGAGTTGGAAAGATCTGCAATGCAGTCAGCTGGAGCAAAACTCCAGTCTTCCAGGAACAGTCTGCAGAACGCCTGGGTCCCTGGGATCACTAGGGATTGCTTGAAGAGGCAGTGAGAAAACTGCTGCATTAGACCGATGCACAGAGCCTGGCCAGCTCCGGCCTCAGAGCAGCCCTGTGGTGGGAACCTGCAACAGGAACCTGCAGAGCCACCCAGCACTTCCAGAGTGCTCAGCCCACAGACAGTAAGGGAGTGGGGGGAGACTGTAGAGGTCTCTCTGCTATTCCTGGGGCAGGACTCTGTTGTTAGCTCACATTCAGATCCAGATTGCAGTCTGGGACCCTCCTCACCATTCCAGGGCACAGGGTAGTGTTTTTAGTTATTCGGATCAGAGCACAGTCCAGGAGAGCAGTCAGAACCTTTCATAAGAGCTTGGAAGAATTAAGATCCCTGTAGAGTGTCCCCAAAACCCCCTAAAGTCGTAGAAGTGTGGTAAATCAGTCATAGGCTGAGGGAAATCAGTCATAGGCTGAGGGAAATGAGCAAACAACAGAAAAAAGAAGAACCTGATCTTAGAAAATTACTTTGGCACCAATGGAGGGTCAAAATACACACTTCACAAGATGACAGAGTTGAAGCTTCTGTATCCAAAGCCTCCAAGAGAAATAAGAAATGGGCTCAGGCAGAAGAGCTCAAAAAAAAAAAAAAAGAGTTTGAAAAACAAGTAAGGGAGGGAGAGGAAAAATTGGGAAGAGAAATGAGAGTGATGCAGGAAAATCAAGTCAGCAGCTTGGTGAAAGAAATAGGAAAAAAAATTGAAGAAAATAACATGTTAAGAAACAGTTTAGACCAAATGGAAAAAGCAAAAAAAAAAAAAAAGCAAATGAGAAGAATGCCTTAAAAAGTAGAATTGGCTAGCTGGAAAGGAGATATTTAAAAAAGCTCTCTGAAGAAAACAACTCTTTCATATGTAGTATGGAGCTAAAGGAAACTGATGACTGCCAGAAATCAAGGAAAAAATTAAACTTTAAAGAAATAATGCAGCAAAATTGCCCTGAGGTACTAGAAACAGGGTAAAATAGAAATTGAGGGAATTCACTAATCGCCTCCCAAAGAGATCCCAAAAGAAAAACTCAAGTCAAAGAGAAAATACTACAAGCTGCCAGAAACAAACAATTCAAATATCATGGAGCTACAGTCTTAATTACACAGAATTTGACAGCATCTACATTAAGGGCTTGTAATATGATATTCTGGAAGGCAAAAGAGCTTGATTTACAACCAAAAATCATCTACCCAGCAAAACTGAACATCCTCTTTCAGGGGAAAAGATGGACTTTGAATGAAACAACAGACTTTCAAGCTTCCCTACTAAACAACCAGATACTCAGGTGAAGCATAGAGAGGGTGGATGAGAAGTACTAATTATGTGGAACTAATGATGTTGAACTGTGCATATTCATTCCTGCATGGGAAGAAGATACTGATAACTCATATGAACCTCATTTGTAAGAGCAGTTAGAAGGAGCATATATAAGACACAGGAGGGAATTGAATATTATTGTTATGTTATAGTATAAAGATGGAGTCAATGGATGATAAAGGAAAGCACCGAGAAAGGGAAAGGAGAGGTAGAATGGGCTATTTTACATAAAAGAATCAAGAAAAAGCTTTTGCAACACAGTTGGGGGGGGCAGGAAGGTTAAGGGAGAATGAGTGAGCCTTCATTCTCATCAGAAATGGCTCAGAGAGGAAATAACACAGACACACACTTAACAGTGTATAGAGATCTATCTTACCCTAGAGAAAAATGAGAGGAAAGAGATGGGATGAGGGGAGGGGAATAGGAGATAGAAAAGAGGGAAGATCCTGGGAGAGGATAGTGAGATACAACACACTTCTTAGTAGGGTTAGAGTGAAAGGAGAGAGAATAGAATAAATGAGAGTAGAGAGGAATGGAATGGAGGAAAATACAGCTAGAAATAGTGATAGTGGGAAAAGATATTGGAACAACTTCTGGTGGACTTAGGATAAAGAAGGCAACTCATCCCAGAGACAGGCAACAGAATCTTTTTTTTTTAGGTTTGTTTTTGTTTTTGTTTTTTTTGACAAGGTAGTAGGATTAAGTGGTTTGCCCAAGGCCACACAGCTAGGTGTAATAAGTGTCTGAGGTCAGATTTGAACTCAGGTACTCTTGACTCCAGGGCCTGTGCTCCATCCATTGCACCACCTAGCCGCCCCAGGCAATGGAATCTTTAACACAGACTGAAGTATACTTTCTTCCCCCCCCCACTTGATTTCTCTTGACTTTTCTCTATTTTATTTCTTTAGGTGGAAGGGTGTTTATATTTACTTTTACAGCAAGATTGTTGCAATAATGTGAAATAAATAAGCCATAAAAATTAAAAAAAAAATTTTAAAAAAAGAGAGGGATTGTTTTGCTTGGGCATAGAAAGTAGAACTAGGAAAAGTGGATGATAATTCCAAAGCAGCAAATTTAGGCTCTTTTGGAGGAAAATCTTGTAACCATTAGAGCAAAGTAGAGGGAGAGGGTACAGTGGGTTTCCCATCCCCAAAGATCTTAAAAGTAAACGCTGCCTGGCTACAAGGGATTCTGGTTCAGATGTTAGAGTAGATGGCCTCTAAAGCCATCTTCCCCCAAGTAAATCCTGTGATAATGTTATTGACATACCTCTTCTAGTTCTCACAATCTACAATTATATCTCTTCAATTCTCTGGTTGAGATTTTCCTCTCTTCCCTTCCCCTGTCTTCTTTTGTGATAATCTTGGACCCTTGTAGAATATTTTTCCTGAAAAATAATACGTGAGATGACTCTCAGATGACGCTTTGATTTAGCTCTAATTCCACTTTTGATAATAGTCTAGTCTAGTGGAGGGTGGATTTGGGGGTTGAACAAACAACTATTATATATGATATCTGGTTGTAATGCCAACAGAAATGCTTGGAGGCAGAAGGCTCATCATTTTCTTATTTAGCATACAGGGGAATAGCTGATCTTGGAATATGTTTGACTTGGGTTCACATCTGTTTTCTGTTGCTATGACTGCCAGGAACCTAGTTAGACTCAGAGATTTCTTTATCTTCTTTCTTTTTGTTTTTTTCTGATGTAATTTCAGATTTTCCAGGAATAAACTACTTCCAGCCATCTTGTTGTTCTTTCATAACAATTACTACTAGGGGGAACTAGACGGCACAGTGAATAGAGCACTGGCCCTGGAGTCAGGAGGATGAGGGTGTAAATCCCACTTTAGACACTTAGTACTTACTTAGCAGTATGACCTTGGGCAAGTCACTTGACCCCATTGCCTTGCCAAAGAAAAATATTGCTCATTGAGAGGTAGGATTTCTGGTTTTGCAATTAAATCCAGTGAGAATCTTTGATGCTTAAAGTGAAAACACTTCGTTGTTCCACTAACAATCCTTTTCCCCTTCTATTTCTAGATAAACTAATTGTTGGAAAGAGAAAACGTAATGAGGATGAAGAGATTTCAGCTGCTGTGGAAATGGTTGAAAATGCAGACAACCCACTAAGATGCCCAGTCCGTCTTTATGAATTTTACCTGTCAAAATGGTAAGTAGTATATTGATCTCCATTGCACAAAACTGATCATGATGATTCTGGATTTCAGTATATTGAACACCCAGAATTTGTAGTACAGGCCTGTGATTGGCTATCGTGAAGGGCAAAAAAAATATACTGTTATAGAATAAAGTCAGTTTGGCAGGGAAGATTATTGGCCTTCTAGTTAGTTGTGAGACCATCTATCTCAATGGATCCATGGCACTGTGGACTTTTTTTATGCACCAATTAGAAAGAGAAGGAAGCATTACATACAGAGGTGAAGATCTAAGAGACAGGAGTATAGATACTGGAACATCTTAACAATTTTCAAGACATGGAGATCTAGGAATAGGAACAAGTATACATTCTCACTAGATTTATAGGGATGATGGGAGACAGTTTCTAATACGGAATCACTTAGACTAAGTCTAGTTCTATAGCATCTACATTTAAATGTTCTCTTTCCCTTCTAAGTTGTCCTTTAACCATCATATATAAAAAAGTCTTCTGCTCAATTTTTTTAAAAACGCTCATGGCAAATGAACCTGGCCAAAAAGAGGGACTTTCTAATAGCACATAAGCCTTTGTTTTAATACAGCTTTTTCATAGAAGCTATTTTTGTTTACTAAATGGTTGCCATCCATAAACAATGGTTGTCATCCATAAACAATGGTTGTCCACTGTTGAGAAAACCCCTGGCTTCTGAGCAACAACAATTAATTGATTAATGAAAGAAAGTGGAAAATATATATCTTATTTTGCTGAATAAAGAGACGAGATCTGTTTTTAAGAATTTTGATATTTGTCTTCTTACAGAAGTAGATAATATAGACTTGATATTGTTAAGCACCCTTCTAAAGTGAAATGGAAGGAGATGGCAATATTGCTCACAAGGTATTTTTATGAGTAGAATTTATCGTTTAGGGGGCATCTAGGTGGTGCATTGAATAGAGCCACCAGCCTTGGAGTCAGGAGTACCTGAGTTCAAATCTGACCTCCGACACTTAATAGCCGTGTGGCCTTGGGCAAGCCACTTAACCCTGTTGCCTTGAAAAATCTAAAAAAAGAAAAAAGAATTTATCTTTTAAAAGACTCGATCTTTACTCCTGTCACTAGGGCATGTATAATTGTTCAGAGATACAGTATTACTTAGGTTACAAAATTAAGCTAGAAAAAATGCATGAGAAGTTACCAACTGGTTCATTTGGGAAAACTGTAACTACTATACATAGACATACATTCATATATACACATATATATACACACATATGCATGTGTGAAATAGGAATTTCCAAGAATAGGATTCAAGACATCTACTATTTTTATGTGTGGACCTGCAAAATTTCAAACATTAGTTAATCAGTAATTTTGAGAGTTGTAAGTCATGAAGTCACTAAGTATACTGAATTTCTATTCCCCATAAAAGATTTAATTGAAAGTTATAATATTGATCCATTACTCAGGGAATGATGGTAATTTTCTCCTCTGATTTCATCTTTTCTTTTCTTTCTGTGGATAGTTCTGAAAGCGTGAAGCAGAGAACAGATGTATTTTATCTTCAACCTGAACGCTCCTGTGTACCCAATAGCCCCATGTGGTATTCCACATTTCCAATAGACCCTGGGACCTTGGACACCATGTTAACACGTATTCTCATGGTGAGGGAAGTACATGAAGAACTTGCCAAAGTCAAATCTGAAGACTCTGATGTTGAATTATCAGATTAAAACTGAAGTGGGATTTTATTTTCATACACATTTGTAAGCACCAAACTGTGAATGCGTCCAGCCTTCAGAAAACGGTGTGTATCAGATAAGCCAAGTCCTCTTGACTTGATTATAAAATAAAGGAAAAAAGGCATCTTGTGAACCACAGTGGATGTACAAACTGGAATCGAAGGAAGTAAATAAGCTGAAAGAGATGACATCCTTTGGCATTGATAGAGTTCTTAACTAAAGAATGAACTAACCTACTTCTGAGTGGTGCATTATCTTATTTTGTTTGGGAATAACAAATTGTGAGATATTTTTAAGGAAAACTGTTGTATAAAACTCTACCATAGTAAACATATACCTTAGAGAGGTAGGTCACATTACTGTGACTTTGGAGTGAAACTTTGGCTGCTGTTGACTACTATAGGGCAAACCCTGCATGAGCCAGGGAAGAAGCCCATAGAAATTTCATGAGAGATACTAAATGAGGTATGTGGGGCCCAGATTCAAGGACCTTAAATAAAAACCTAGCTTCTTTTTTTTCCAAGGAGTAGAGAATAAAGGTGGTCTTGTTTTTGTTTGCCATGATCATTTAAGTTGGTGAAGGATGACAGCCTTCAGTGCTTCTGACATGGTCCCTCATGTGGGAAGGAAATTTCTTCACTGCTCTTGTCATAACAGTGTCCCCTTTTATTTCCAAATCTGTCACACATCTGGGGATGGACTTCGGCTAAGGAGAGAAAGATTCGATTGTAGACGTGGGAATCTGGAGCACATGTTAAAACCTCAAGGGTCTTGGAATGTTTAGAAAAATCCACTAACCACTCTTCGGAGGGTTCTGCTGCCCTTTCTAATCTGATGCCACTATCTCCTAAGTACTGTGGTACACAGAAAAATAGGGGTCCCCCATTTTGTTTTGTTTTTTTTCAAATGGCAGCTTCTTTTCCACTTCTTTCCCTTCCCAATTCCTAGTTCTTTCTTTTGACTTATCTCCTGTGCCAGGTTCCAGAGGCCCTTGTCATTTCAAAACAACTGGTCCCATTTGCTCCTCCTTTTGGCAAACCCATGTGTGATTAAATAAAGACACAGTATTACTCAGGCTATGAGAACCAAGGTAGAAAAAGTTCCTAGTATGTTTCCAACTAAAGCATTTAGAAGAACTTGTAGCTACTATATTCCTAAAAGTGAGGCTTTCTAGGGGTAAAAAGCATTCTGTTTTAGGTATCCACATCCAGGTCCTAGCTCAGCAATGTTTCAGATGCTAGCTACTCAGTAATCGTAGGGTTGTAAGTCATGGGAGCACTGGGGATAGAAATTTCTCTCTCTTAGAAAAGATTTAGCTAAAGGTTGTTATGGTGGCCACTCAACTTCTTTAAGGTTGAACTGGGCTATATGGAAATGTCAAACTTCAGGAGAGCCTCTTAGAAGTTTTAACAGCCTTGAAAAAAATTTTTCCAGATTGCCCCTTTTTGAAAAGTGGGAGGGGGTGGGTGGGAACAGAAGGTCCGTGCTTTTTTTTTTGTTTTTGTTTTTTTTAAACAATAACTAAAGGTCATTTAACTACAATAAAAATCAGAAAGTAGCTTTTTGACATTGTGTACCTAGTTGTTTTGTCCCTCTTGCCTGTAACAGATTTCACGGATGTATTTTTAATACCAAGAACTGTGTGAAAGAAGTAAATCTGCCCCAATTCTGTATGATCACATCCATCTGTGTTTGTCATTTCTGACTATAGAACTTGCCTTTTTCAAGTCCTTGTTTGAAGTGGAGGCATTAAAAATCTGGCTATCAAATATTATCTAATAAACCATCCAAATCTTTTCTGGCATAATGATCCCTATGCTAAGAACATGACAGTGTATGGAAACACTGAGATACTTCCCCTTCTACCTGTAGTAGTGTAAGAAATACACGTAGTGAATGTAGTGGATGAATTGTTATGAAATAACCAGAAACAAACAAAATATATCTTTTAACTTGAGAACTACCATTACCCAGATAATGTATGATTAAATGTATAAGATCACAGGATTTCAGGTGCATGTAAGTCCGCAAAGTGGCCCAGAACCCTAATCTAATGCCTAGGAGGAAATAATGAATTAATTCTCGATCATTACTCATAAGTGTAGCCGTTAATGTTTGTGTGTCTAGTTGTTTGGGTTTTTGTTTTTGTTTTTATTTTATTAAAATTATGTGAAATGGGCTTTTTTTTCCCCCAGGGAGGAAAGCAAGAGAAACACCCTAGTCATGCTTCTTTTAAAAAACAAAACAAAAAAAACTTCAGGGTTTTCCCTTGACAAAAGCCACAGAAATATCCCCCCTAGAATAAAATAGTATATTTGTATATGATGGGTGAGTTATTCTTTTTTTTCCGTCTTGGAAAAACTTTGGCTTTTTTCCCCTTAGGTCCTGTTGGTATGTCTCAGCATATTTTAAAATTACAGGGAAAAAACTCGACCTGATTTACTTCCAGAAAACATTATTTTTATTCAGTCAGGTAAGCATACATTATCTCATTGAAAATCTTTTAACAGTTCTCATTACCAGTTTTAGAGGAGAGAAAGCTAACCCCTCAAATCGGAAAGATCTTAGTTCTAGACCTTTTGATGATGAACAAGACAACTTAACTTTTAAATGTGTCAGGTAATTCTCAGTCTGTAAAAAGTAGAGGAATTGTGGATCTGTATTGGAAAAGGACATTTTCATATACAAGAGTGCTACCAGTGAAATCACAGGTCTGAAATTTAAATTGTCTGACTTTTAGATTCCAAATATGTTTGGAGTTAAGCATGAAAACTTCCTAAAGTCAAGAGTACCAACAACATTAAGTGATTTGTTCCTCTGCTGGAAGGCCATCTGGAATTTTCCCAATGTGCTGACACTCTTTATAGCCTATGTGCAACTTTAATTCAAAGAATTTATTTACCCTATATAGATTTTCCTCCATATAGTTGCAGAAAAGTTCAAAGCAAAATTAATTTCTATTAAGTAAATTATGTTTTCCTTGACTTTTATGACTAATTCAAAGATAAGCCCGTGGCAGAGAAACAGTGGCACAGTGGATTTAACTGAACACTTGAAATGGGAAGTCAAGATAGTAGTCAGTCATGTTGCATACAGCTGTGCTTGCTGGGATTTGCATTCTTCACCCAGCAGTTCCAGTTCAACAGTTTTTAATGATACTCTAGAAATCTCTCTCTAAGTGTGTCTGTTCAACCTATTCCTTTGACTTTCTTTTCTTATTTAAAATGATATATATATCAGAAGTGTCAAACACACAGGCCATATTTGACCCACCCAACCAGACTAAAATGACATTCCTGTCTAATTATTATGTATTGATACATTAATAAAATATATATATATATGATAACCTGTGGTCACAAATATTCTTAGGCATGATTTAGTTTAGCACCATTTTTAATATAATTTGACACCACTGATGTACATTGTTATGGAAATTTCTTCATTGTTTCATTTTTTGTGAAACTTAAATTTTCTACTAAAAGTTCTGTATGCTATCAAATATTTAGAATGAGTTACTATCATGCAGTACTACAATGAAGTACAGGTTAGCAGATAACTTATCTACATGGCTTGCAGCAAGGTAGTATAGTGAAAAGAGCACTAGATTTGGAGTCAAGAGATCTTAAATTTAAATCCTGCCTCTTGATAACTGTGTGACCCTGAACAGGTGGTCAGTTACTTAAGTTTATTTAGCTTCTATTTTTTCAACTAGAATGAGGGGGATTCTTGTAAAGAAAGATTCTAGGGCTCCTACCAAACCCTCCAATCCTATTCAGAAGACCAAAAAAAAAGTATATTTGTTCATTTTAACATGTTCTGTGGTTTGTCCAATGAGTATCTGCATTAGATGGGAAAAGCCTGAAGGAATTACCCCAGTGACCAAAGCAAACCAAATAATCTCTAATCTCATAACTCTTAAGGTGGTTAGATTCTGAATGAATCTTTAATATTTATGAATGTATTTATTTGTAAAATTGTTGACTTGAGCTGTAGTTTTACTGATGCCTTAAAAAAACAAAGACAATATTGTGTGTCAATCATTAGGTACAATAATACAACCCATATGCCACCATGCCTTTCAGTTCTTATTGCCATTCCCTCTTTCCCAACTACCAAAAAATTTAAAAATGATGATGATGATGATGATGATATTTGTGGATTGAGAATGACCTCAGATCAGGTGGTAGAGAGATGGAGATCAATAAAACATAAATGGCCCGAAATACCTAAAGTGGGACTTTCTCATCATAACAGTAGATACTATTCACTCTTATTATCAGCTTGGAAGAAAAAAACACATTAATCATTGCTGGAGATTGTGGAGATAGGCTGACAAGATCATTATCATAGAGGTGGGTGGCTCAGCTCAGAAGCTTGAATTAAGAAGTTAAGTTCCCCAACCTGAAAGAGCAGATATATTTCTTAATAGGTAGACTATGTTAGCAGATCTGTAAGTCAAAGAGAGTAGACATTGGATCAAGACAAGGTATGACTTCACAAAGTTATCCTTGAACCTCAGGGGCAGTTATTGGTCTCTCTTTTGGGGTGAAAAATTGGGGAAACTGGTAAGGGAAAAAAAAGCCCACCTAGAGGAGATGTCTTCAAGATTGAAAAGAAGACATGGTGACATTCCAAAGAGTGAGTGTTAGGTAATTCATTAATGTGAGACTATACTTGCTAGTCAGTCTAGCTGTATGATAAGAATTTCAAAATTGGCTCACATGCTGAAGATTAGTTGTATTCTTGAACTGAGCTACCCTGCACAGGACAGGAGAAGGAGGAGCACAGAAGAAGAGAAAGGGGCTTTGGTCTGTCTGGTATATGACAAGAAAGGTAGCCAAGGAAATGGTAATAAAATAACTTTCCTTCCCTCACCCCTTGGATTCTGCAGGCATCTTCTGTAACCCAGTTACTGAGGGGAAAAATGTTTGATTACCACAGTTTGGAATGTCTTATTGTCTTTATACATTTGTGTCTATTTTGTTTAAGATTCTCAGAATAATTGGGTCAGAAATGTTTGGGTTTTGGGTATGGGGCTGGACAGGAGGGTGTTTCCAGAGTATACTTAGATGAAGAATGTGAAAGATAGTTCCCCAAAGCTCTTTATAAATCCACTTTAGGAAACTTCAGACCTGGTATCCAGAGTCAGAAGAAATGTGTCCCAGAGGAGTCAGATCTTTTCACAGTAAATGTGCCTTTTTTTTGGACTTGGCTGGACGTAAGAGGAGATAGTTGTGTGATAATCGTGTTCAGTGAATTCATTACTCAGACACATTGCCATGTATCTGAAGATACACATGTACTGGAAACTTTTCCCTAAAGTTCAGGTAAAGTCACCAGGAGCTACCAGGAAATTTTGGAAAGCCACATCTCCACTTTTCTAATGGACAATTAAACCTATGCAGCTCTAGGGGTTCAAAGTGATTGTTGGAGAAGACATTTCCATTTCCAGGAAGTAGTACCTTCAGACCTTGAATTGTACATATTTTCTTAAGGATTATCCTACATCCCTGAAATATTTGAGCCCCTCTACCACTCCTCTTGGCCTTTTTGATATCCCTCCAGACTCAGCTTAAATTCCACTTTTCTTGATACCCCAAGGACAAGTGCCTTCCTCTCCCAAATTACCTCACATCTGTCCTGGATACATCTTGTTTGTACCTATTTACTTGCATGTTGTGTCTCCCCTTTCTCCTTCAGAAGTACACTAGCCTGTCTGTAACCCCAGTAAGAAGCACATTGAAAACACTAAATGTTTGTTAATAGACCAGTGGTACTGGTCAATTTGTAAGCATTTATTAAGTGCCTGCTATTTTATTTAGCCATATGGCTCAGGTTAAAGCAAATGTCTGGGCTGAGGATTTCTTCAAAATTAGTACTTGGGAAATGATAGTCACAAGTTTTATTGTTATGTGAGCAAACAGACAAATAAAGCATATGCATCCACACCATGTGGCAGAGGTTTGTCTACGTGTGAGAAACCCCAGCTAGAGAGTGAAGGAGATGTGTTGGAGAATTCAAATTAAAGTTGGGGCACCCTACAAATGGCTTGGTGGAAAACAGCAAATTGGTGCCAGATGTAGGAGGCAACATTACTATTCAGACCCAAATGTGGTGGAAAAAGTTCTTGGAATCCGGTATCATTTGAGTAAAGCTCAGGTCAAAGAAGAACATCCTGACCACAAACTGGTGAGAGAGAGCAAGAGAATGACCTAACAAAGGATTGGGACCACACCACCTAAGTGAGTCCCAGCATTAGAATATGGTATATAATATTAGAAAGTTTATAATGATCACAACCACTTTGCCAGGCCAAGTACAGGAATATGAAGAAAGGCCTTCCAGGACCTCACAGAGACAACATGCAAACAGCTATATATATAAAGAAGCATGTGGCATCAACAGAGGAAAGGCACTAAAATTCAGAGGAATTCTAATAGGTGAGGTTTTTAGCTCAGACCTAAAGGAACCCTGAAAAGAGAACATTTTAGATCTAAGAAAGCCAAGAGATGGCATGTGTTAAATGTTTGAGGAACAACAAGGAGTCCAACATGGACTGCAGGGCTGGATGAAGTGTAAGGTCCAAGAAGAGAGGAAGTGGGGTTTAGGTCATGAAGGATTTGGAATGCCAAACAGGCTTTTCTTTTTGAAGGTGAAAAGAAACTGACATGAGTGGACTTCGGTTTTAGGAAAGTCATTGGCAGCCAAATGAAGAATAAGCTAGAACACAGACTAAAATAGGGCAGTCCTATGAATCAACAGGCTATTGGAGCAGCAGGGGTAAGGAGATGAATCTCTGGGAGGGTTGGAAGGGGGCTGAGAGAGAAGTCAGGGATGACAAGGTTGAGAGCCTAGAAACTGGGAAGCTAGTGGTGCCCTCTACAAGAATAGGGAAATTTGGGGGCTGGAGGTGCAAAACGATTTTCAGTTTTGAACATGTTTAAGATGTCTAATTGGTAGTTGGGTAATCAAGACTGGAGTTCAGCAAAATAAGGTGAGCACTACATAAATAGATATTGGGATCATCATAGAAGTGATTGCTTCCATGGGAACTGTTACCAAACAAAGTAATTTTAGAAGAGAAGAGGGCCCAAGTTAGAGCCCTGTGGGACACCCTCAGAAAGAAGACATTACCTGAATGAAGATTCAGAAAAGACTGAAGAGTGGTCTGAGTGGTAGGAAGAGAACCAGGAGATAGTAGAGATTTGAAAACCAAAAGAGAAGAGTGTTCATGGAGATGATGGATAGTAAAGTTCAGGAAGGATGAGGATTAAGAAAAGGCCTTGGATTTGACCATTAAGAGACTGGTGATTGGAGAGAGTATGGTTGAATGGTGAGGTCAGAAGTCAGATGAAAGAGAATTGAAGAAAGGAAAGCACAAGCAGCTATTGTAGATGACCTTGTTTCACCACAAAAGGCAGGAAAAAGATGGGTTGATAACAGATTAAAGGATCAAATGAGATTTTTTTTTTGAGGATGGGAAGGAATAGGTACATGTTTGTTATTTAGCTGTGTCCAATTCTCTGGGACCCCATTTGGAGTTTTCTTGGTAGACTAAAATAATTGGCCATTTCCTTCTCCAGTATATTTTACAGATGAGAAAGCAGGCAAGCAGAGTTGAGTGACTTGCTAGTAAAGTGACAGCTAGTAAATGAGGTTGTATTTGACTTCAAGAAAATTTATCTTGCTGAGTTCAGGCCCAGCAGGCTATCCACTGTACCACCTAGCATGTTTGTAGAAAAGAAGCTAGTAAATGGGGAGAAATTGAAGATTAGTGAGAGAATGGGAAGGAGAAAGGGAATAGTCTACAAGTGAAGATGGGATGGAATGGGATCACTTGCACATGAAGAGAAGTTAGCCTTGGTAAGGACCACTTCTTCATTTTACAAGAGTGAAGAAAGTGATCATGGCAGAAGACACCCAACTGAAAGAATGTGGGAAGAAGAGCCATGGGAGATTTAAAGGAGGATGAAAAGGTTTGGAAATGTCTCTTGTGGTCACAGGGATAGTAAATCCATCAAGGAGGTATAAAGGCTTTACTTGGCCATAGTAGGTGCCCAGTTGAGATTATGTGACATAAATTTGCAGACAATGTGGTTTGATGACTTCCTCTAACACACATATATAGGAGCAAATGGGAGAAAGAATAATCCAAAGCAGTAAGACAGTGTTTAGTTGCGCTAGTTTGCCAAGGGGTCAAAATGAAGAAGGGAGGTGAATATAGCTAGTGCCAGGTGAATGGTGTAGGAGAAAACAGAGGGGAAATTGGAGGTTGTGGTATGAAGAAAGATTAGGATCAAATATTTCAGAATACGTAACTGGGTAGAGAACTCTGGGGCATGATAGCAACATCAAGGATATGACTGCATCTGGATAGTCAGAATGGAGGAATAGATCCTAGGAAATGTATAAATTAGGGCTCTCTGTGGGTAGGACATTTGTCAAAAGGATATTGAAGCCCCTTTCATGACAGCACAAGTTGAGGTTAAAAGATAGCAGGCAATTTCCTGAACTGGAGGAAGGAAGGAGAGTGTCCAGGAGAACTGGTAGAAGTGTTGGTCATCAAGGAATGATTTCAAGTGGGTTATCATTGTCCATAGTTGTTCTACCTCAAGTGGATTCAGGTACAATTGTCTCAGGGGTCAGATATATGTATCTGGAAATAGGTGATGGAGTTTGAGGCAAAGAGTCTAGAAGGTTGCCTGGGAGGAGGCAAGGCAAATGCTGTAGAACTGAGTGGTTTGAGAGGTAGAGGGCATCCTTATTGGCCATTTGTGGTTCTGAGGCATCAAATCTATAAAAATTCCAGCAGCCATCAATCACCCTTGCTGTATCTTACCAGGAAGTGTCTCTTTCCATAGTCAAACACATTAGCACATCCCACTGCCCTGACCTAAACAGCTGTTTTGTCTCAGGTCCTGAGCAGTTTCTAACATGGTGAGTAAAGAGCTCATTGCAGGTGTCCTCTGAGGGGTCCTGTCCAACCCTCAGTGACGATCCTGTGTTTGTAGAATGTTTCATTTTCTCTCTTCTGGATGTGCTGTGAAGATTGCCTGTACCAGTTCCCATAACCTGTGGTACTCTATGTGAACTCTGGCCAGGGAAGAAATTAAAAAAGCCACTATCTCCTGACGTCTGAAGCTTTTCTGAATAGTGTCTGAGCTTCAGCAGTGCACCAGCCTATTGTTAATCATTGTCTAACTGCATGTTGTATAAGGCTTTACATTTACTCCAAATTCCCCTTCCTAGGTTTATCTGTGCTTTCATCCAAACTGAATGTCCCACTAGCAGAGTAGGGCTGCTGGGACCGTAATCTACCAGTCCTACCACCCCCTACCTCACTCCAGATCAGAGTCTAGAAACACCAACATCTGACCCAGAATGGAATTCTAGCTCTTCTCTTCAGTGGGCCTTTTCTTTAAACATTTGGAACTGGCCTTGTCTCTTGAGTCCCATCTGGATTGAGGAAGAAAGACTGGAAGCAGGTAGAACAATTAGGAGCCTGTCGCAATGGTCCAGGAAAAGAGAGATAAGGACCTGAACTAGGGTAATAGTGGTATAAGAGGAGAAAAGATGTGGAGGCAAAATCAATGAGAAATGACAACTGATTGGATACTGGAGTTGTTAGATATTGAAAAGTCAAGGATGACTCCTAGATGACACACTTGGGTGACTTGGGCTTATTGAGTTCCTTCTTTCCATTTGCACATCAGTATAAATGTTATTTATATGCTGTTTCCGCCTATGAGCTCCTTTGAAGATAAGGTCTAAATTTTGCCTTTTTGAGGAAAATTTCCCCTTGGTGAGGTCTGGGATCAGCCTTTTGGAAGTCTCTAGCTAGATGAGCCAGGTGCCAGTACTTCCACATGTCAACTTCTTCCTGGAATCTTTGTCCCTATTTAGAGATCTTTCCCAGAAGACAGTTTAGTAGAGAATATAGGGTATATCCTAATGAAGTCAGTGGTAAATAATGACAGGAAAATAATTCCTGTGGTCTCAAGAAGTGAAACCAGAGGAGAAAAAAAATCTCAATTCACTGGTGGTGGGGTGTGAGGGAATCCAACTGAAGAGCACTCAGGATGGTAGAAGAGATAAGTTGCTCTATACTAGGAGTTATGGACCTCAAAACAGGTATATTCTGTAAGAATGCGGTGTTCATAGAGTCCCCTACTTATGAGAGTGTTGTGGCTTTATGGATAGCATCTTAAGGAAAGAACTGTGGACAACCAGCATACAGACAGGTGGGAGGGCATGAGATTCCAAAAAGGATATTTCATGTTTAATGGGAAAGAAAATACGCATAGAGAGGGATTAGAAAGGAACCACACAATCTGACCTATAGGGACATTTCTCCTGGGGAGAAATATTTCTGTAATTTCTGTTACCTACGGAAATTGATCCTTCCAAGTTTAGACTTCTAACATTATTCAAATAATGATTTAATTGCCAAACCTAATGGCCTTTTCTCAGTCTTCAACCTTATGGATCTCTCTGCAACCTATGGCACTGTCTATAACCCCTCTTAGCCTTGTTACTCTTCTCTAGGCTTTCATAACATCAATCTCCTAATTCTCAGGGCAGCTAAGTGATTCAATGAATAGAGCACTAGCTCTGGAGTCAGGAGTACCAGAGTTCAATTCCAGCCTCAGACACTTAATAATTACCTAGCTGTGTGGCCTTGGACAAGTCACTTAACCCCACTGCCTTGCAAAAACAAAAACAAAAATCTCTCCTAATTCTCCACCAACTATCTGCCCACTCCTAGGAATCCTTTGTTGGATCTTAATCTTAGTAATGCTTGCTAATCATGGGTACCTAACTCCATGGGCTCTAGGCTAGGCTCTCTTTTACCTCTCTTCTATTTCACTTATGGATCTAATGTTTGTCATTCTCAAAGAAGACCATGCCATCAGGAAGGAGATGCCATGACAAGCACATGAGTTGGATTTGAGTGGAGTCCTGTGCTATGTCACCAGTCTTACTTTCTCCTCCAGAGCCATCTGGGTCCAGTGACCAGATATGATCAGGATGACTGGATGCTAGACTTACCCAAGGTAAATGTCTGAGGCCAGATTTGAATTTGAATTCCCATCCTGAATCCAAAGCCACTGCTCTATCCACTGCCACACCTAGCTGCTTATGGATCTAATTATCTTCTGTATGTGATTATTCTTCAGCATCTTATCTCAATTTTCAACTTAGATATCTCAAACTGGACATTCTATTGGCATCTTAAACTCAACATGTCCAAAACTGAACTCATTATTTCCCCACCCCCAACCCTACCTTTACCCAAACACTCCTCTCTTCCTAACTTCCCCGTTACTGTTGAAGATACCACCATCCTCCCATTTCCCTCAGACTTGCAACCTAGATGTTAGCCTCAACTCCCAGCTCTCTCTCTTATCCCTCATATCTATTATCTTACCCAGTGCCTGTTTATTTTATCTTCATAATATCTCTCAAATTTGTCCCTTCTCTCTTCTGACATTGCCATTAGTCTGGGATGGACATCACCTCACACCTGGCCTATTGCAATATCCTGCAAGTTGGTCTCTGCCTCAAGTCTACCTCCACTCTAGTCCATGCATCTGTCAAAGTAAGCTTCCTAAAACCTAAGTCTAACCATAAATCTTTCCTGTTCAATAAATTTCCTATCATCTCCTGGATCAAATATCAAGTTCTCTTCCTTCAAGGCCCTTCATTACTTGTCTTCCCTCCCTTTCCAGTCTTTTACTCCTTATACTTTCCACCACCATCACCATGTACTGTGTGATCTAGTGACACTGTTCTCCTTGCTGTTCCTCAAACAAGAAATCTCATCTCCCCACTATAGAAGAGTCTCTATCTTCATCTCCACTTCCAAGCTTGAAGTCACAGATAAAATCCCACCTTCTGGTTTTTTGTTTTGTTCTTGGTTTGAGGCAATAGGGTTAAGTGACTTGCTCAAAGTCACACAGCTAGTAAGTATCAAGTGTCTGAGACTGGATTTGAACTCAGGTCCTCCTGACTTCAGGGCTGGTGCTCTATCCACCTAAGTTGGCCCCAAAATCCAACCTTTTACAGGAAGCTTTTCCTAGTCCCTCCTCATGGAATGCCTTCCTTCCATTGATTATTTTCTATTTATTCCGTATATAGTTTGTACATAAATGTCTGCATGTTTCCTACCCCATTAGCTTATGAACGCCTTAAGAGCAGGACCTATCTTTTGTCTTTCTTTGTATACCTGGATCTCAGCACAGTGTCTGGGTACACCTCCTGTTGTTCAGTCGTTCCACTTGTGTCTGACTCTTGGTGACCCTATTTGGGATTTTCTGAGCAAAGATACAAAAGCAGTTTGACATTTCTTTCTCTAGCTTGTGTTACAAATGAAGAAACTCAGACAAACAGGGTGAAGTGACTCACCCAGGGTCATGCAGCTAGTAAGTATCTGGGACTGGATTTGAATTTAGGTAGAGGAGTCTTCCTGACTCCACCCTCCTCACTGTACCAAGGATAAGATACACAAAGCTATAATGTGGAAATTGTTGCGAAGAAAGCATTTAGATAGACACCTTAAAAACTCTTAATTTCAAGAAAAACAGACTGAAGAAGAAATAAATATGCGAAGTATGAATCAAAGAATGTTAGGATAGAAAGTGAAGGGACTAAAGAGCCTAATTTTAAAGAATCCTTTTTAAAATTACTAATATGTTTATAACCCTTTAAGGTTTGCAAAGCACTTTACAAACAACAGCCCTGGGAGGGAGGCGCCACTATTATTCCCATTTTGCAGATGAGTGAACAGAGGCAAATGAGTTGTGACTTGTACAGGGTCAAACTGCTAAGAAACTGTCTGAGGCCACTTTTGAACTCAGAGGGAGTTATTTACAAATAAGATATGTCAGATTTCTTGGAGATAATCTCAGACGGGAGCCATAAAGATCGAGGACGGAAAGGCTTCTTGTAGAAGGTGGGATTTTAGCTGGAAAAAAGTCAAGAGGTGGAAGAGAGTTGGGGGATAGCCAGTGAAAATACTCAGAATTGGGAGATGATGTGTCGTGTACAAACTTCCCAATGGAACTAGGAAGTCAAAAGGACCGAGGGTCATGGAAGCTGAGACATGGTGGCAAAGTCAGGAGAAAGAATGATGGCTGGTCTGGACCCTTCCTCAAAATAGAGGAGAAAGAGAAAGAGAAAAGAACTGACTGATAATGCAATACACAGAAATGAAGAACAATTTAGAAGAAAAGAAGCCAAAAGAGAGAATCTCACAAGAAAACAGGACCAGACAGGATGTATAAAGATAACCCATGGATTATAGATCTCTCAAAACAACACAAAAAATCTGAACACTGTAATGCAAGAAATAATATATAAAAAAAACTGCCCAGAACTTATGAATACAGAAAACAATGTACCAATTGAAAGAATCTACAGATTGCCTCAAAAACAAACCAAAAGAGCAAAAAAAATCTTATCCTTCAAACTTCAAGTCATAGAATGGTTAAATTTAACATATTCAATGAAAAACAACAGATTGAGCTACTAAGAGAGCCTTTCAAAAACAAAACAAAGGAAATCCAAAGAACATAAAAATATGTACCCACTGGAAGCCGCAAGTAGGAATTTAATAATGTGATTCAAAGAGCAAAGAAGTTATAGAAGCAACCTAAGATTACATATTTAAACCTCATGAGCTATGGGAAAAAAATATGTACATTCAATTAAAAAAGCAATGCTTTTGAAGCATTCCTACAAATAAAACCAAACAGGAACAAATTGTTGTACTTTGTAAACACCCTAGAGAGCAGAAACACAGGAAAAGGAAATAAATATGTCAGTTGAGGTTCACAAGTGTAAACGCATATATTTTTGGAATTTCTCAAAATATCAGTTGTGCTGAAGTTATTTTTTCATCTCTAACACAAAAACAAAAATAATACACACTTTGTCATAAGGGATGGCTCTTGGAGAGAGTGTGGGGGAAGAACATAAGGAGATACTATAGTAATGTAAGAAACAGAAAACATCAATAAAAATTATTTTTAAAAATACAGTAACCAGTAATGTCATAGATAAAATAAATTATCTAGAGTAAAAAAAAAAGAACAAAAAACTAAAAAGAGAAAGACAACTATATTTTTTTTGGTTTTGCAAGGCAGTGGGGTTAAGTGACTTGCCCAAGGTCTCATAGCTAGGTAATTGTTAAGTGTCTGAGGCTGGATTTGAACTCAGGTACTCCTGACTCCAGGGCCCATGCTTTATACACTGCTCCACCTAGCTGCCACAGAAAGACAACTATTAAGAATAAGAACAACAAAATAATAATAGAAAGAGTTCTTTCTAAAAATGAAAAAAGGAGACAGGTGAAGTTCAATGTCCAATACAGGTGATGGGAAAGGGACAGCCCTGAAACATGAACTCACAACTCTACAGGAGAATCCAAGTTTTTGTTGGACAGAATTGAAGAATGAGAAGGCACATAAAAGGGGGGGTGGGAGAAGAACAAGAAAATAGAGAGATATTAAGTTAAAATTAGTTGTTCTCAGGAAGAACAGAATCTACAGAATGGATGAGGGAAATAAAGAGGGACTGAAGAAAAAAGGAAAGTAAAGAGAAGCGAAAATATTATTTCAGTGATAGGAAGGGGTAGTATTGGAGGCAGTTAGGTGGCACAGTGGATAGAGCACAGGCCCTGGAGTCAGGAAGACCTGAGTTCAAATCCAGCCCTCAGAGGCTTAATAATTACTTAGCTGTGTGACCTTGGGCAAGCCACTTAACCCCATTGTCTTGAAAAAGGGGTTAATATTGAAGAGTGTTCCAGTGAGAGAAGATTATTTTAAATGGAGATGTACCAGGCACATCCAGGGTTTTCTGAGAGCACCTAGCCCCTCATTTCTTAGAGCACTGAATATCCTCAATTTCCATTTTTTGGCCATTGGAACTACTAAAATATATTTTTATTCTTTGTTTTTTTTTATCTCTTTTGGGATACAGACCTTGTATTATTGCTAAGTCAAAGTGTTTATAGAGCTTTGGGTATATTTTCAGATAGCTGTACGTTATGATCTACTCAATTCACAACTTCACTAATGATACATTAGTATCTCAATTTTCCCACATTTTTCTCCAACATTTGTCATTTTCCTTCTGTGTTCAAGAAAAACTTGCTTCAAAATTTTTTTGATTGCTAATTGTATTTCCCTATATCCTATTCTCTTCCACTGGATCCAGATAACTGAAGAAGAAAGTGAGGCTGGTGACTTAGCACAGTGACCCCCCCCCAAATCTAATTCATGTGCTTGTCATAGCATCACCTCCCTAATGTCATGGTCTTCATTGAGAAAGAAGGAAAAACATCATCATTCTCTCCCCACACTGTTTATTCTATCTCTCTCTCCTTTCACCCATCCTTGCTCAAAAGTGTTTTGCTTCTATTGCCTCCTTTAATCTAACCTCCCTTCTATGAGCACCCTCCTTCCTTCTCTTATCCCCTTCCCCTCCTACACCCAATTGAGTGTATATGTTATTTCTGATTTGAGCCACTTCCAATGAGAATAAGGGTCAAGTATTCCCTACCACCTAACCCATCTTCCCCTTCACTATAAAATCTTGGTTCTTATATGAGATAGTTTACCCCATTTTATTCTCCCTTTCTCTTTGTCCCAGTGCATTCTTCCTTCTCACCCTTAATTTTATTTTTTTATATCATTCCATCATATTCAATTCACATCTGTGCCCTCCTTTCTATAGATAGATAGATATAGTCTCCTTCTAACTGCCCTAATAATGTGAAAGTTATTAATGAATTAAAACTAACATCTTTCAATATAGGAATACAAACAGTTTAACTTTATTAAGTCTTTTATGATTTCCCTTTTCTTGTTTTCCTTTTTTTTTTTTTTTTGGCTTCTCTTGAGACTTGTAACTGAAAGTCATATTTTCTACTCAGCTCTGGTCTTTTGATCAAGAATGTTTGAAAGTCTACTATTTCACTGAATTTCCATTTTTCTCCTGAAGGATTATACTCAACAGCATAGATGATTCTTGGTTTTAATCCTAGCTCCTTTGACCTCCAGAATATCATATTCTAAGCCCTTCAATATTTTAATATTAAAAACTGCTAAATCTTGTGTGATCCTGACTGTATCTCCATGATATTCAAATTGGTTGTGGCTGCTTGTAATATTTGGAGTATTCATTTGTGGCTCTCTTTCAGGAGGTGATCAGTAGATTATTTCAATTTTTCTTTTACCTGTTGGTTCTAGAATATCAGAATAGGTTTCCTTGGTAATTTCTTGCAAACTGATATGTAGGCTCTTTTTTTTATCATGGTTTTCAGGAAGTCCAATAACTTTTCAATTATCTCTCCTGAATTTATTTTCAGTCAGTTATTTTTCCAATGAGATATTTAACATTTTCTTTTTTTTTCCATTCTTTTGGTTTTGTTTTGCTCTTTCTTGATGTCTTGTAGAGGTATTAGTTCCCCTTGCATAATTCTGATTTTTAAAGAATTATTTACTTAAGTGATCTTTTGTACCTCTTTTTTCATTTGGCCAGTTCTGATTCTTAAGGAATTCTTTTCTTCAGTGAATTTTTCTGCCTGCTTTTTTTTTCTATTTGACCAACTCTGTTTTTCATGGCACTCTTCAACCTCATTGAATTTTTGTACCTGTTTTTACCATTTGACCTATTCTGTTTTTAAAGATATTTTCTTCAGTATTTTTGTTGTTGAAATAAAAAGGAGCTGTTGACTCCTTTTTTCATTTTTTTCCTTGCATCACCATCATTTCTCTTTCCCATTTTTCCTTTACCTCTCTTGCTTGATTGTGTTGTTAGGTTTTTGGAAGGCAAATGGGGTTAAAGTGACTTGCCCAAGGCCACACAGCTAGGTAATTATTAAGTGTCTGAGGCCGAATTTGGACTCAGGTCCTCCTGACTCCAGGACCAGTGCTCTACCCACTGTGCCACCTAGCCGCCCCCTCTTGCTTGATTTTTAAAATCCTTTTTGAGGTCTTCATGGTCTGAGACCAATACATATTTTTTTTGGAGGTAGGAATCTTGACTTTGTTGCCTTCTTCTGAGAGTATATTTTTATCTTTCTTGTCACCATAGCTATTTTCTATACTCAGATTTTTTTCCTGTTGTTTGTTCAAGTTTACAGCCTATATTCATTTTCAGTAAGATTTTGAATTCCACGTTTTTCTATCTCAATCCTTTCCCTCCCTCCCCTCCTTCCTCCTCCCTATGACAAAAAGCATACTCCCTATGAGTATTCTGATGTATGTTATATATATATATATATATATATATATATAAAATCATATTAAATATATTTCCATATTCATATTGTGAAAAAAGAATCAGAACAAAAGAGAAAAAAAACCTTGAGAAAGGATAATAAAAACAAAATAAATTTTTAAAAAGTGAAAATAGTTTCCTTTGATCTTTATACTACTGAGAAGAACTAAGTCTATCATAATTGATCATTGCACAATCCTGCTTTTAATGTGTAAAATGTTCTCCTGGTTCTACTCACTTCACTCAACATCAGTTCACATAAGTCCTTCCAGGTTTTTCTGAAACCCATCTGTTCATGAGTTCTTACAGAACAATAGTTTTACATTACATTCGTATACCACAATTTATTCAGCCATTCCCAATTGATGGGCATTCCTTAATTTCCAATTCTTTGCCACAACAAACAGCAGGTATAAATGTTTTTGAATGTGGTCTTTCCCCCCTTTTTTTATTATCTCTTTGGGATATAGATCTGCTAGTGGCATTGCTGAATCAAAGGGTATGCAGTTTGATAGCACGTTGGCTATAGTTCCAAATTACTCTACAGAATGGTTAGATCAGTTCATAACTCTACCAACAATGCATTAGGGTCACAATTTTCCCACTTTCCTTCCAACATTTACCATTTTCCTTTTTAGTCATATTAGCCAATCTGACTATGAGCTAGTACCCAAAGTTGTTTTAATTTGTATTTCTCTTAGTATCTTTTTATAGTCACTTTTTTGAACTTTATTCATTTTCCCAGCTTTACTCATTTTGAACTTTATTTGAAAGTTGGACTCGCTTGATGGAGATGCACTTTCCTATACTTTAGGCCTTTTCATGCTTCTATTTTTAGAGCTAGTTGTGAGGGTCTGCAAGTTTTTTCTGCTTTCAAGATTCTTGTGTGTGTGTGTGTGTGTGTGTGTGTGTTTATGTTTGTGTGTGTTCTGAATAGATTTCTATCAGACTTCCAACCTCTTAAGTTTTCTGAGGCCAGAAAATTATCTCTCTCTGACTTTTTATCAGTTCCACCACTCCAAAATTTGATTGAGGATGCTATTTTAAGGTTGTTTGGAGCAGAATGTTCCTAAGCTTCAACTGGGTGCTGCCCCTCTCATAACTTTGAATGTGAATGGATTAGACAGGCCAATAAAATGATAACAGATTGGATATAAAACAAAATTCTATGACCTTTGAAACACATCTAAGAAGCAAAGACATACACAGAATAAAAATTAGGAACAAGAACAAAACTGACCTAGCTGTGTGGCCTTGGGCAAGCCACTTAACCCCATTTGCCTTGCAAAAAACAAAACAAAACAAAACTGACAATGGACAATGCATGAGGTAGATACCAAAATGGTAGAGTAGAAATCCTGCCATTAGACAAAGAAAAAACAACAACAAAAAAAACCCATTCAAAGCAATAAAAGATGAGTAAGAAAATTACAGTAAGACTGAAAGGAGTGGCAGCTAGGTGGCATAGTGGATAAAGCACCAGCCTTGGAGTCAGGAGTACCTGGGTTCAAATCCAGTCTTGGATACTTAATAATTACCTAGCTGTGTGGCCTTGGGCAAGCCACTTAACCCCGTTTGCCTTACAAAAAAAAAACCCTAAAAAAAAAAAGACTGAAAGGAGGGGCAGCTCAGTGACACAGTGGATAGAGCAGCAGGCCTTAATTCAGGAGGACCTGAGTTCAAGTGTGGCTTCAGACATTTAATAATAGCTAGTTATGTGACTTTGGGTAGGTAAGTCACTTAACTCCATTGCCTTAAATAAATAAAAAAATTTTTTTAAAAACTGAAAGGAACCATAGAAAACAAACCAATATCAAGATTAAACTCATTTGCTTCAAATACTTTCACACCTAAATTTGTAAAAAAAAACATTAACTGAATTGTTGGGGAGCCATGTCTGATTTCATTGTAACCTCATTTGGGTTAGTTTTTTTGCGTTTTTTGATTTGGTTTTTTTTTTTTTTTTTTTTGCAAAAATACTGGAGTGTTTTGTCATTTCCTTCTCCAACTTATTTTACAAATGGGGATACTGAAGTAAACCAGCTTAAAGAATGTGCCCAGGGTCATACAGCTAGTGAGTAGCTGAGGCCAGAATTGAACTTAGGTCTTCCTGACTACAGGCTGGGCATTATATCCACTGTTCCATCTAGCTGCCCAGGAAGACATAGACAGTGATATAATAGTGGTAAGAGATTTAAATGTTCCTTTCTCAGTTCTGAGCAAATATAATAGATAAAAGGATAACACAGGGAGAAACAAATTACTGATTGGGGAAAAAAAGTGAGGGGCTGCTGCGTGGCGCAGTGGATAAAGCACCAGCCCTGGAGTCAGAAGTACCTGGGTTCAAATCTGGTCTCAGACACTTAATAATTACCTAGTTGTATGGCCTTGGGCAAGCCACTTAACCCCATTTGCCTTGCAAAAACTTAAAAAAAAGGTGAAACACTTCTGGCATTTCTTAAATGATACTGCTAAAGAATATACTATATATATATATATATATATATATATGTGTGTGTGTGTGTATTATATTTACATAGATATAGACATAGACCAACATAGATTTCAGCATTACATAAAATGTTTACAAAAACTAATATTTTATTAGGTACACATATTGCAAATATTATAAAGGTAGAAATTGTAAAGACATTTTTTATTGATCATAGTGCAATAAAAATGAAAAAAGATTATAGCAATTAATCAGCTGTGAAAGACTTAGCAACTCTGATCAGTGCAATGATCCATAGCAATTATAAAGGATTCAAGATGAAAAATGCTTTTCATCTCCAGAGAAAGAAATGATGAACTCTGAGCACAGACTGAAGCACATTTTTTCACTTTCTTTATTTTTCTTGCTTTTCTCTCCACAACATGGATAATATGGAAATATATTTTATATAACTTCATATGTATAATGAGTATTTTTATTTCTTACCTTCTCTGAGTGGAGGAGAGAGTATATGAAGAGAGAGAATTTGGAACTAAAAATAATTTAAAATAAAATAAAAATATAAGAGAAAAAAATGGGATCAAACAATATCCTAGTGTCCTTGCAAGCTCTGTACAAATCAACAGTGTGTTAGTACATATAAGAAAGTTACAGTGAGCTTAGAATGTAATAAGTGTCATTGTGTATTAGATCTATATCCCAGTGAGGGCACCAATAGGAAAAAATCCCCAAATATACACCCAGATGTTTAGATCAGCACTTTTTGTGGTAGCAAAGAATTGGGATATGCCCATTAATGACTGAACAAATTATAAAATGTGAATATAATAGAATGTTACTGTACTGTCAGAAGCAAAGAATATGTTGAGTACAGAGGAGGATATATAGTGACTCCATCAATGAAAAATAAATGAAAGTGAATTACAAAATACAGAGAATAAGCATTGCTCCCAAAATAGAGAAGGTAAAAAAAGTAAGTTTCTATTGATTCAGAGTTTACAAATTCTCTCTCTGGAGACATTGTCTGCAATAATGTCTTGATCAGAGTAGCTAAATCTTAAATAGTTGATCATTGTTGTATTACTGCACAATGTTTTCTTGGTTCTGCTCACTTCATTTAGCATTGGATCATAAAAGTCTTCCCAGATTTTTTGAAAACACTTTGCTCATCACTTCTTGTAGTATAAATAGTATTCCATCACAATCATACCACAATTTCTTCAGTTATTCCCCAATTGATGAGTATTGTAAGTGTTATAATTTATTTTATTTATTTTATTTAATTAATACTTTATTTTCCTTTATTACATATAAAAACACTTTTCAACATTCACTTTAAAAACTGAGTTCCAAGGGAGCGGCTAGGCGGCATAGTGGATAAGGCACCGGCCCTGGAATCAGGAATACCTGGGTTCAAATCCAGTCTCAGACACTTAATAATTACCTAGCTGTGTGGCTTTGGGCAAGCCACTTAACCCCGGTTGCTTTGCAAAAAACCTAAAAAAAAAAAACAAAACCCAAAAAACTGAGTTCCAAATTCTCTCCCTCCTAACTCCTCTCATTGAGAAGGCAAGCAATTTGATAAAAGTAATAGATATGTAGTCTTGCAAAACAGGTTTCCATATTATTCATGTTGAAAAATGAGGGTTGCAATTTAGAAGAAGATTAGTAAGCTGGAGCCCTTCCAGAGAAGGGCAAATATGATAGTGAAGGGCTTCAGGATCCTGCTATATGAGAAGAGGATGGAGAAGAAAGGACTTGGGAGTGGGGAGGTGAGGAAAAGGGACCTATCTTCAATTACTGCAAGGCAATACGATAGAATGAAAAGATGGGGGACTTAGAACCCTAATTCTGCTACAAGTTGTAATGGTGAGCTTGGGGCAACTCACTGAATTTCTATAACCCTATAAAAAGAGAGACCACTCTCATTTGGAGATGAAGGAGACAGTGGGTGTGTTCAAAGTGCTAGTCACAAGGGTGGCTAGGTGGCACAGTGGATAAAGCACCAGCCTTGGAGTCAGGAGTACCTGGGTTCAAATCTGGCCTCAGACACTTAATAATTACCTAGCTGTGTGGCCTTGGGCAAGCCACTTAACCCCATTTGCCTTGCAAAAAACCTAAAAACAAAAAAAAAAACCTGAAAGTGCTAGTCACAGGGGCAGCTAGGTGGCACAGAGAATAGAGTGCCAGCCTTGGAGTCAGGAGGACCTGAGTTCAATTATGGCCTCGGGCTTAATAATTACCTAGTTGTGTGACCTTGGGTAAGTCACTTAACCTCACTGCCTTGCAAAAACCAAAAAAAAGAAAAAAGAAAGTGCTAGTCACTTTAACTGAAAATTTTAAATATTTTTTGATCTTCATCTTTAGAAGTTTGTGTGAAATCATAAATGAACAAATATGAATTATAATTTTATGTGACAACAGTGCCTTCTAGGATTCTGAGTAGTCCATTCCCTTCAGGAAATAAGAAAGCAATCTGTTTTTTGGTAAATGATAGTCATTTATTGCTCCCCCCAAAACAATTATGTACTAAATAAACCATAGTAGTATAAAAGACAGATAAAGATTTCCTACAGCTCACAATGTTGAAGGAAGTTTTCTTTCTCAGGATTATTCTTCATAATTACTGAAAAATAACTCAAATGTATATACTTCTAACAATGAGTCAACACTAGCATTTTCTTTAAGTCAAGACACACATCTGGGTTCTCCTGCCCCTTCATTTATTCTTTTTTTTGCACTTTACCTTTTTTATTTATTTGTTTGTTTTCACATTACTATAATGGTCATGTTGTAAAAGTAAACATAATCCCCCACACACACCTATATACACAAAGAAAAACCTCAAGAAAAATAGAGTGGGAGAAAAAAGTATTTCATTCTGTATTCAGATACCATCTGCTCTTTCTTTGGAATGGATAGGATTTTTTTTTTATCAATATTGCTAGCTGTATTTCCCTCCATTCTATTCTTTCCCACCCCCATTTATTCTATTCTCTCTCTGTCTTTCCTTTCTCCCTGTTCCTCCTCAAAAGTGTATCGTATCTGACTACCCTCTCCCAAGATCTTCCCTTTCTTCTTATCACCTCCCCTTCCCTTCCCTCCCCTGGTCCCCTTTCTCACATCCCTTTCCTCTCCTTATTTTGCTCTAGGATAAGATAGATATCTATATTCAATTGAGTGTGTATGTTATTTCCCTCTGAGCCACTTCAGATGAGAATGAAGGCTCACTCATTTCTCCTCACCTTCCTCCCTTCCACTCCCTTGCAAAAGCTTATTCTTGCCTCTTTTATTTGAAATATCTTAGCCCATTCCAACTCTCCTTTCCCTTTCTTCCAATACATTTCCTCTTCACCCATTGACTCCATCTTTATACCTTCATATTTAGCTCCCTCCTGTGCCTAGTCTACATATATGCTTCTTCTAACTGAAAAGATTCATATGAGTATTATCAGTATCATCTTCCCATCCAGAAATACAGGTCATTCAACATAATTAAATTCCTCATAATTTGCCCTTCCTATCCATCCTCTCTATGCTTCACCTGAATCCTGTACCTGAAGACCAAACTTTCTGTTTAGCTCTGGCCATTTCTACAGGAGAGTTTGAAAGTCCCCTATTTCATTAAATGTCCATCTTTATGCCTGAAAGAAGAGGTTCAGTTTTGTTGGGTAGTTGATTCTTGGTTGTAATCCAAGCTCTTTTGCCTTTGGGAATATTATATTCCATGTCCTACAAGCCCTTAATGAAGATGCTGCTAAATCTTATGTTATTCTGACTGCAGTTCCATGATAATTAAATTATTTCTTTCTGGTTGCTTATAATATTTTCTACTTGACATGGGAATTCTGTAATTTGGCTATAATATTCCTATGGGTTTTTATTTTGGGATCTCTCTCAGGAGGTGATCAGTGAATTTCCTCAATTTTTATTTTACCTGCTTCTAGGTTTTCAGGTCAATTTTCCTGGAGGCTTTCTTGAAAAATTAAATCTAGGCTTTTTTCCTGGTCATGACTTTCAGGTAGCCCAATAATTTTTTTTTTTAGGTTTTTGCAAGGCAAATGGGGTTAAAAGTGGCTTGCCCAAGGCCACACAGCTAGGTAATTATTAAGTGTCTGAGACCGGATTTGAACCTAGGTACTCCTGACTCCAAGGCTGGTGCTTTATCCAGTACACCACCTAGCCACCCCAAGCCCAATAATTTTTAAAGTATCTTTTCTGGATCTGTTTTCCAGGTCAGTTGTTTCTCCAATGAGATATTTTTCTTCTAGTTTTTCATTCTTTGGGTTTAGTTTTATTGTTTCTTGATTTATTACAAAGTCATCAGCTTCCCTTATCTCCATTCTACATTTTGAAGGAATTATTTTCTTATCTCCTTTTCCATCTAGCCAATTCTGTTTTTTAAGGCATTCTTCTCCTCATTGTCCTTTTTTTAAAAAAAATTTATTTGTTTTCCAATTATATACAATAGTAAATTATGCCCATCATTTTTTTCAAGGCTCTGAATTCTACAATTTCCCCCCCTCCTCCCTTCCCTCCCCCCCAAAGGCTGTCTGACAGTCTCTACATTGTTTCCATGCAATACATTGATGTAAATTGAATGTTATAAGTGTAAACATAAGAATAAACATAACCCCACCCCAAGCAGATGGGAAACCTCAAGAATAGAGAGAGAAAAAACAATTGTACTTCAGTCTGTTCAGATTCCAATGGCTCTGTCTCTGGGGTAAGTTGCTTTCTTTATCATAAGTCCACCAGAGAAGTTGCTTCTATATTTTCCCCACAGTTGCTATCACTAGCTGTACCTCCACTCTATTCCTCCCCACTCTCATTTATTCTATTCTTTCTCTCCTTTCATCCTGGCCCTGTCCAAAAGCGTGTTGCATCTAAGTACCCTCTCCCTTGATCTTCCCTCTCTTCTGTCACCTATTCCCCCCTTCCCTCCCCCATTTCTCCTCATCCTGTCCCTTTCCTCTCATCCTTGTCCAGAGCAAGACAGATTTCCTCGCCCTTATTAAGTGTGTATACCATTTCCTCCCTGAGCCATTTCTGATGAGAATGAAGGCTCACTCATCCCCCCTTGCCTTCCCCACCTCCCCTCCATTGAAACAGCTTTTTTTTGACTCTTATGTGAAATCTCTCAGCGTCTTCTTCATCTCCTTTTCCTTCCTTCCAGTACTTTCCCCCATTGCCCATTGACTCCATCCCTTTACCACATAATACCATATATTCCATTCCTTCCTATGTCCTATCTATATATGCTCCTTCTAACCGTTTTTATAAATGAGAAAGTTCATATGAGTTATCAATATCTTTTTTTTTTAGTTTTTGCAAGGCAATGGGGTTAAGTGACTTGCCCAAGGCCACACAGCTAGGTAATTATTAAGTGTCTGAGGCTGGATTTGAACTCAGGTACTCCTGACTCCAAGGCCACTGCACCACCTAGCCACCCCCAATATCTTCTTCCCGTGCAGAAATACAAACAGTTCAACATCATCAAGTTCCTCATAGTTATCCCACCCCCTCTATGGTTCACCAGAGTCCTGTACTTGGAGATCAAACTTTCTGTTCAGCTCTGGTCTTGTTAGGAAAGTTTGGAAGTCCTCCTGTTTCATTGAAAAATCCATCTTTTCCCCTGAAGAAGGATGTTCAGTTTTTCTGGGTAATTGATTCTCAGTTGTGAACCAAGATCTTTTGCCTTCTGAAATATCATATTCCAATCCCTACAAGTCCTTAATGTAGATGCTGCCAGATCCTGTGTAATCCTGACTATGGAGCCTCTGTAGTTGAATTGTCTATTTCTGGCAGCTTTTAGAATTTTCTCTTTGATTTAGGAGTTTTGGAATTTGGCTATAATATTCCTGGAAGTTTTTCTTTTGGGATCCCTTTCAGGGGGTGACCAGTGAATTCTCTCAATTTCTATTTTACCCTCAGCTTCTAGGACCTCAGGGCAATTTTGCTGTATTACTTCTTGAAAAATGAAGTTTAGGCTCTTTTCTTGGTCATGGCTTTCAGATAGTACAATAATTTTCAAATTATTTCTTCTGGATCTGTTTTCAAGGTCAGTTGTTTTTCCAATGAGATATTTCACATTGTCTTCTAATTTTTGACTTTGGAAGAGTTTTATTTCTTCCTGATTTCTTGCAAAGTCATCAGCTTCCTTTAGTTTCATTTTGCATTTGAAGGAGTTACTTTCTTCAGAGAGCTTTTTTAATCTCCTTTTCCAGCTGGCCAATTTTGCTTTTTAAGGCATTCTTCTCCTCATTTGCCTTTTGTTTTGCTTTTTCCATTAGGCCTAAACTGGTTTTTAACATATTATTTTCTTCAGTATTTTTTTGTATTTCTTAAACCAAGATTTTGATTTGGTTTTCATGATTTTTCCGCATTGCTCTAATTTCTCCTCCGCATTTTTCCTCCACCTCCCTGAATTGATTTTCAAAGTCTTTTTTTGAGCTCATCCACAGTTTGTGCCCATTTTCTTTTTCTCTTGGAGGTTTTGGATACAGAAGCTTCGATTTTGTCATCATCAGAGTATGTGTTTTGACCTTCTATAGGACTGAAGTAATTCTCTATGGTCAGATGCTTCTTTTTCTGTAGTTTACTCATTTCCTCAGCCCAAGGCTAATTTACAGCACTTCCAAGGCTTTGGATTTTTTTTTGGGGGGGACACCCCACTGGGACCTTTATTCTTCCAAGGTCTTAAGCTCTCTAGCCCATGCTTTGATATGTAGATCACCACAGCAAGGCCCTCTGCCCTGAGGCTATAAGGCAGGATCCAGCTATTTTAGTAAGGAAGCCTAAACTGCACCCAGAGTCTGAGTGTAGGCAAGCAGCAGAGTCCTGCCCCAGGAAGAGCAGAGAGATCTCTGCAGACTTCCCTTACCTTCTCTGGGGGTGCAGGGTGCTTACTCCAGATTCTCGCTGCAGGTGCAGTGGTCGGTGCTCCTCACTCCACACTCAAACCAGGTGCAGCAGAGTTCTCTCCTCTCCCCTTCAAGCCGTTGCTGGTGATCTCTGGGCTGGGCTGGACTGGGCTTTGCTGAGCTGGGCTAGGCTGTGCATTGGCTTTTTTTCCCACCCCAGGTCCTGGTGAAGCACACTTTTCCTGTGGAGGTTCTAAGTTATCTTGGACTGGAAAAATGTATCACTCAGTCTTTCTGTGGGTTCTGCCCCTCTAAATTTTGGCTAGAGCCCTCATTTGTTTGTTTTTTTGGGGGTTTGGGGGGTCAGAGTTGTTGGGTAATGCTGCCTTCACACCGCCATCTTGGCTCCACCCTCATTGGCCTTTTGAACTGATTTTTTATTTGACCTAAACTGGGTTTTTGGGGGGGCAACTAGATGGTGCAGTATAGAGCACTGGCCTTGGAGTCAGGAGGACAGGAGTTTGAATCCAGCCTCAGATTATTTACTGGTGTGTGACATTGGGCAAGTCACTTAACTCTCTGATTGTCTCTCATCCAAGGCCAGCTCTAGTTGCCCTGATTTGTGATTCAAATTCAGGAATGCAGGTTTTGGAAAGAAAACAGAGATTTATTAAAGGAAGTTACAGCATATTAAGAAAGTAATAGGGGTGACTAGGTGGCACAATGGATAGAGCACCAGCCCTGGAGTCAGGAGTACCTAGGTTCAAATCCAGCCTCAGACACTTAATAATTGCCTAGCTGTATGACCTTGGACAAGTCACTTAACCCCATTGCCTTAAATTTTTTTTTAACATTTTAACATTTTATTTGTTTTCCAATTATATACAATAGTAATATGTACACATCATTTTTTTCAAGGCTCTGAATTCCACAATTGTTCCCTCCTCCTCCCTCCCCTCCCCCCCCACAGGCTGTCTGACAGTCTCTACATTGTTTCCATGCCATAAATTGATGTAAATTGAATGTTATAAGAGTAAACATAAGAATAAAGATAAACCCCCTCCCCACCCCCCAAGAAGATGTGAAACCTCGAGGAGAGAGAGAGAGAGAGAGAGAGAGAGAGAGAGAGAGAGAGAGAGAGAAATGTACTTCAGTCTGTGTTCAGATTCCAATGGCTCTGTCTCTGGGGTGAGTTGCTTTCTTTATCATAAGTCCACCAGAGAAGTTGCTTCAATATTTTTCCCACAGTTGCTATTACTAGCTGTACCTCCACTCTATTCATTCCCCACTCTCCTTTATTCTGTTCTCTCTCTCCTTTCATCCTGGCCCTGTCCAAAAGTGTGTTGCATCTGAGTACACTCTCCCTTGGTCTTCCCTCTCTTCTGTCACCTATTTCCCCCTTCCCTCCTCCATTTCCCCTCATCCTGTCCCTTTCCTCCCATTCTTGTCCAGGACAAGACAGATTTCCTCACCCTATTAAGTGTGTATGTTATTTCCTCCCTGAGCCATTTCTGATGAGAATGAAGGCTCACTCATTCCCCCTTGCCTTCCCCCGCCCACTCCATTGAAAAAGCTTTTTCTTGACTCTTATGTGAAATCTCTCAGCTTCTTCATCTCCTTTTCCTTCCTCCCAGTACTTTTTCCCCATTGCCCATTGACTCCATCCCTTTACCACATCATACCAGTATATTCCGTTCCTTCCTATGTCCTGTGTGTGTGTGTGTGTGTGTGTATATATATATAATATATATGCATATATATTATATATATATTCCTTCTAACAGCTCTTAGTCCCTCTCTTCCACTCCCTCTATGGTTCACCAGCGTCCTGTTCTTGGAGATCAAACTTTTTGTTCAGCTCTGGTCCTCTCGATACAAAAGTTTGAAAGTTCCCTGTTTCATTGAAAGTCCATCTTCTCCCCTGAAAGATGATGTTCAGTTTTGCTGGGTAGTTGATTCTTGGTTGTAAAGCAAGGTCTTTTGCCTTCTGGAATATCATATTCTAATTGCTAAAAGCCCTTACTATAGATGCTGCCAGATCCTGTGTAATCCCGACTATAGAGCCTCGGTAGTTGAATTGTCTGTTTCTGGCAGCTTTTAGAATTTTCTCTTTGATTTGGGAATTTTGGAATTTGGCTATAATATTCCTGGAAGTTTTTCTTTTGGTATCCCTTTCAGGGGGTGACCAGTGAATTCTCTTGATTTCTATTTTACCCTCAGCTTCTAGGACCTCAGGGCAATTTTGCTGTATTATTTCTTTGTGTATTGGTGAAGCTGATCCATATATTTAAATCTTGGGGTGGCTAAGTGGCACAGTGGATAGAGCAATGGCCTTGGAGTCAGGAGTACCCGAATTCAAATCCAGCCTCAGACACTTAATAATTACCTAGCCGTGTGGCCTTGGGCAAGCCACTTAACCCCATTTCCTTGTAAAAAAAACTAAAAAACAATTCTTTCATATATTTAAATCTCTTCAAGTGCAGTGCCAAAATCATGGGCAGTTTTTTTTACTTTCATCCTTTTGTGTGCTTCCTATTTGCTGACATTCTTCGCAGTAATATTTGTATTCACTGCATAGAGTTTCCGTGTTGCTAAAACTCCTTAGACAGTGAGTAATTGATGTATTTTGCTCTACATCAACAGAGAGGTCTAAAAAATGTTCATCTTTACTACTTACAGTTTGACAAGTAAGACATCTGGTTTCATTAGTTAATGTTCTCTGAAAGATCTCATGAACCCAAGTTGGGTCTGATGTGCTGTTGTTATTTTCATTGTCAATATCGCCATTAGGTAGATGACCATTTTGCTTTTCCCGCTTTCTCTTTTCTTGTAAAATATCAGCAATTGTGTTTAGTAGGTAATTCAAAAACTCATGTGCATCTTGCTGCATGTAGTTGTCAAAAAGTTATCGACAAATCCAAAATAGTATTCATTGACTGGAAATTGTTCTGGACCAATCTCTTTCTCTAAAGCCGAGGCCTTGGAGCTCATAGTACAGATGGAGGCAAATTTGTAGACTGTCATTAGGATTTCCATCTGCCCAGCACCATCTACCACCCAGCTGCAGGGGGGGGGGGGGGGGGCGCCTGCGGGGGGGGGCACGGGGTGGGGGGCCACGGGGGTCGGAGGAGCAGCAGGGCAGCAGGCCGGCGGAAGGAGCACCCGTGAAAGCCCCAGACCCAGCCCAACTAGGTCCAACCCCAGCACTGAGGCCCAGCCAAAGCCCGAGGCCTGGCCAAGGCCCAAGGCCCGGCCCCGGCTCTGGCTCCAGCTTGGGCTGTGGCTCCTCCCAGGCTCAGGGTGCAGCCTCAGGAGCCCACTCCAGTCCACCCCACAACCCGCCCAGTGTGGCCTGGGGAGCGAGCTCCACCAGGGCCCTAGTGCCCGGCCTACCCAGGCAACCACCAGCCACACCCAGGGACCCAGAGCCCTAACCGCCCTCACCCCCCCCCACCTCCCTTGCTGTATTATTTCTTGAAAAATGAAGTCTAGGCTCTTCTCCTAGTTATGGCTTTCAGATAGTCCAATAATTTTCAGATTATTTCTTCTGGATCTGTTTTCAAGGTTGGTTGTTTTTCCAATGAGATATTTCATATTTTCTTCTAATTTTTGGCTTTTTTGGAAGAGTTTTATTTTTTCCTGATTTCTTGCAAAGTCATCAGCTTCCTTTAGTTCCATTCTGCATTTGAAGGAGTTATTTTCTTCAGAGAGCTTTTTTATCTGCTTTTTAAGGCATTCTTCTCCTCATTTGCCTTTTGTTTTGCTTTTTCCATTAGGCCTAAACTGGTTTTTAACATACTATTTTCTTCAGCATTTTTTTTTTGTATATCATTCCCCAAGCTTTTGATTTGGTTTTCATGATTTTTCTGCATCATTCTCATTTCCCTCCCAATTTTTCCTCTACCTCCCTTAACTGCTTTTCAAAGTCTTTTTTGAGCTCATCCATAGTCTGAGCCCATTTTCTATTTCTCTTGGAGGTTTTGGATATGTTAACTTTGAGTTAGTTGTTATCTGAGTATGTGTTTTGATCTTCCATGGGACTAAAATAATTCTCTATGGTCAGATTCTTCTTTTTCTGTTGTTACTCATTTCCCCAGTCCAAGACTAATTTACAACACTTCCAAAGCTTTGGGGTTTTTTTTGGAGGGGGGGGGGACACCCCACTGGAACCTTTTTTCCTTCCAGGTCTTATGCTCTCTAGCCTATGCTTTGATATGTAGATGACCACAGCACTGCACTCTGCCCTGGGGTTATAAGGAGGGTTCCAGCTTGGTTATTTAGTATGAGGTCCGATGTAGGCAAACAGCAGAGTCCTACCCCAGGGAGAGCAGAGAAATCTCTGCAGACTTCCCTTACCATCTCTGGGGATGCAGGCTGCTTTTTCCTCTCACTGCAGGTTCTGCGGCCAGTGCTCCTTACTCTACACTCACCCAGAGTTCTCTCACTGCCCCTTCAAGCTGTTGCTGATAATCTCTGGGCTGGGCTGGGCTGTGGCCCAGTCTTTTTTTCCAACTCCGGGTCCTGGTCCTGGTGAAACACACCTTTCCCTTGGAACTTCTAAGTTATCTTGGACTGGGAAAATATACCACTCACTCTTTCTGTAGGTTCTGCCCCTCTAAATTTTGGCTAGAGCCATCCTTTGTTTTTTGGGGGTTTGGGGGCGGCAAGTTCACGCCATCTTGGCCCCACCCCCCATTGCCTTAAAATTAAAAAAAAGTAAAAAATAAGAAAGTAATAGAAAAGTTAAAAAGAGTTTAAAAGAGAAGACCACGTGGATTGCTGATTCAATTAGCCATGCCAGCTAGCCAGGGTTCAGCAGGAGGATGGAAGGTAAAAGACAAGGAGCCACCCCCTCCTTCTTAAATTCTCTCCCAGAGTCCATGGGAGGGGGTGGTGACCTGGGAATGACCCAAGTCCCTCATTGGAGATTTTGCCTTTTGGGGAGGGGTCTCTTTTGGGTGGTCTTCCAGGGCCTGTGCCCCAGCAAAACAACCATGCAATCCAAATCAGGTTGAAGGTCAGAATCTCTGATGTGGAAGGACTAAGGAAGATTCCCTTTACAATGCAAACAAAAGATTTACAAAGTTTTCTTCAACTGATCTCTTCACTCCCATTTCACTCCCATGCCCAGGTTTCTCTGCATCTCTTTGGTTCCCTCTAACCCCAACCCTAACCCTCACCCACAGCACTTTTTCCCTTAAAGTGATTCCCATGAACTCAGAAGTAGGGTAAAAGTTGCTAGTTGCAAGAAGCTCTTCCTGGCACTTTGCCCAGCTGCTTTACCCATCTTTGATGATTTGCAGGGATCCACATTAGCAGTATGGGGGAATGATATTATATGTGCCTTGAAAGTTGATTCTGAGTGGTAGCAGAGGAAAAGGATTTCATAAAAGATAGATTTAATCTGACTGTGTATTTCTGCAGGCTGACTGCAGATTTAAATTACAAAACTGCTAGCTATCCCCCAAGGCTATATGCTAAAAAAGAGTTTGAAAACTCCCAAAAGGAATTAAGAAAAACCATAAAATGGCAGCAGTTCCTCACACATAGACCTATACATATGCATAAAACACACACACACACACACACACAAATATATGTGGGTGGCTATGTATGTGTATATACATTTTGGTATATCTGTATATATAATATTAACATGCATATGTTTACACAAAAACACCCACATAGAGGACTTGCTCTGAGGGGAAACAAACAGCAATGTCAAAGTCGAAGTATTCTAGCTGTGATACTACCTACCCTAGAAACATGAGTTGCCCTAGCAACATATATCCCTTGCATGTGTGCATCCTTTTGCACTAGTGGCATTGTTGCAGCTGGGATTTTGGGGGGCACTAATTAAAGATAGAAATTGAGGGTTACAGAATAACTCATATGCTCTCTGGAATTTTAAAACTGTTCAGGATTTTATTCCAAATTGTTTCAAAGTAAACAGGTTAAAACTTCTAGAAAAGCAGTAAGCACTTTGAGGATAGGCTAGTTGTAGTTTGAGAGAGTGAGGGGGGAGAGAGAGAGAGAGAGAGAGAGACAGATAGACAGACAGAGACAGAGAGGGAGCGCAAGTGAGCCCCAGCCATGTGTCATGGGGGTCCTAGCCTGGAAGCACATGGCCTAAGAAGGAAAGAAAGATGCAGACATTATTGTGCAAGATGGAAAAATAGAGTCAAGAAGAAGTGATGCAGGGGCAGCCAAGTGGTGCAGTGGTTAGAGCACTGGCCCTGGAGTCAGAAGAACCTGAGTTCAAATCCAACCTCAGACACTTGATAATTACCGAGCCATGTGGCCTTGGCCAAGCCACTTAACCCCATTGCCTTGAAAAAAATCTTAAAAAAAAAGTGGTGCCTCCACTTAAATATACTCCTCTAGTGGGTTGGACAAGAGTGGAGCTTGGGGAGTGATTTAGCACCTGGACTAGGTATTTTCCAATGGGAAGCAACATACTGATCTCAAGGTATCTTATCTCTAAGATAAGCATGTCATTTCCTGTCACACTGGCATCAATGGGCAAGGTCTAGTAACTGGGAACCAGAAGTGGGGGAGACAGGATACAAACTACAGGGGTCCATTTACATCTCAAGAGCAAACAGTCTTCCACCATTAACAAAATTTAACAGCATAAAAGATTACAGAATTTGTTTCTAACTATAAACTTTCTACATTCTTAATTTTCTGCATCAGTGGTAATCTGTGGGAGAATGTAACTGTATTTATGGGGGAAGAGGAAGTCTTTCTTATCCTTTACTTTTCTGTGTTGTTGAATCAAATGTCTTTTGCTTTAAAATAATAGGTTCTCTGGTCTGGTAAAAGAAATACAATACTGGACACTAATGAGCTATGGTTTTGAAGTAGAGGAAGTATTAGAGAAATATGTGAGGCCGGGGGCGGCTAGGTGGTGCAGTGGATAGAGCATGGCCCTGGAGTCAGGAGTACCTGGGTTCAAATCCGACCTCAGACACTTAATTACCTAGCTGTGTGGCCTTGGGCAAACCACTTAACCCCACTGCCTTGAAAAATCTAAAAAAAAAAAAAAAGAAATATGTTATGCCAGATATAAATCTGTGCTCTTCTTGCATATCCTGTGATTTTCATCCCATTGTTATCTAGATGAATAACTCTCTCCAGGGGCCTCCTAGAAACTCACCCCAGAGCTAATTCCATATAAAAAGGGGACTGAGATGGTGAGATTATTTACTTCTTCTGAGAAAATAGGAATTAACCTCAACTCCTTCCCCTAACCCCTTCCTTAGCCTTTTCCCAGCTGCTCCCTTGAAGGTGGATGCTGTTTTCAGACCTCTTGTGTTTGAAACTGTTCCTACTGTCTTTTCTTCATTGTTGTTCTGCCTCTTTATGCTACTTATGGTGTTACTCTTGTTACTGTTGCTGTGGCTAATCCCCTCAAGAGATCAGCCACTTCCAACTGCCTTTACTGCCTTTAGCCTCTCTCCCTTTGCTTTGGTTTACCACAGTAGTAAATGTTTTTGTCCCTAAATATTCTGGGCCAAATCAAGTCTTTTTGAATTTGTCACACATTTGAACCTGAAACTAGATCACAGCCCCAACTTTTTGGATGTCATCAGTTTTTTTTTTTGTAAAAGAAAGATTTTATTAATTTTGAATTTTACAATTTTCCCCCTAATCTTTCTTCCTTCCCCCCACCTCCCACAGAAGGCATTCTGTTAGTCTTTACATTGATCTACATTGAATGTAATGAGAAAGAAATCCTATCCTTAAGGAAGAAAAATAAAATATAAGAGATAGCAAAATTACATAATAAATTTTTTAAAAATTAAAGGTAATAGTCTTTGGTCTTTGTTCAAACTCCACAGTTGTTTCTCTGGATACAGATGGTATTCTCCATTGCAAACAGCCCCAAAATTGTCCCTGATTGTTGCACTGATGGAATGAGTGAATCCATCAAGGTTGATCATCACTCCCATGTTGCTGTTAGGGTATACAGTGTTTTTCTGGTTCTGCCCATCTCGCTCAGCATCAGTTCATGCAAATCCCTCCAGGCTTCCTTGAACTCCCATCCCTCCTGGTTTCTAATAGAACAATAGTGTTCCATGACATACATATACCACAGTTTGCTAAGCCATTCCCCAACTGCAGGAAATGAAAACTAATCATTTATCACACAAATGAAGTACAAAAAAAAGGATTATGTATTGTTAGAGGTGAGAATGAAATCATAAGGGGGATTGAGGAGGATGTTTTATTTTTTTACTTTTTGTAATTTAATATTTATTCTCATTTTGTACAATTTTTTTATACATTAATAAAATATTCTTGTTTAAGAGTAAACAAAGTACCCCCTCCCCCAAAAAATATTGACTCACTTCAGCGATAAAGTAAAGGGGAGTGAAAAAAAAAAATTAAAATTTAAAAAAATAATAGTAGTAATTATAGGTATGGCCAGGTGGTGCAATGGACGAAGCACCAGCCCTGGAACCACGAGTCCATATCCAGCCCCATACACCCAACAATCACCCAGCTGTGTGACATGCAAGCCACCCCAACCCCATTGCCCTGCATAAACCAAAAAAAAAAGAAAAAAAAGACCCAAAATAAAATAAAATAGTAATAATAGTAGGGGTGGCTGGGTGGCAGACAGAGCACTGGCCCTTGAGCCAGCAGCACCTGGGTCCAAATCCAGCCTCAGACACCCAGGCAGGCCACCCAGCCCCATTTGCTCTGCACCTATGAAGCCCCAGGCAGGCCACCCAGCCCCATTTGCTCTGCACCCCCCCCAAATAATAATAAAAAATGTGCTTCAGTCTGTTTTCTAGCACCACCAACTCTGTCGTGGGTGGATCACATTCTTTATGATAAATCCATCACAACAGTTACTTCCATATTTTTTCCACCATTGCCATTGCTGATCGCAACTCCCTCCTTTCGTATTTCTCCACTACCATGTACCATATTTTCTCTCTCCTTTCACTCTGAGTCTGCTGTAGGGTAGCTGAGTGGCGCAGCAGACAGATCTGTGGTCCTGGGGCCAAGAGGCCCTGAACCCCCATACCACCCCTTAGGCCCAGCATCCACTTGGCCCTATGGTCTCAGACAGGCCATCCAATCCCAGCCTCTTGCAAGAAGTAAAAAAAGAAAATGTGTTATAAATGACCACTCTCCCACCATGGTCCATCCTCTCCTCCATCACTCACATCCCCCACTTCCCCTGTTCCCCTGCCCTCTCTCCTTCTTACTCCAGATGTCTATACCCCATTGAGTATATATGCTGTTTCCTCTCCTAGCCACCTCTGCTGAGAGCGAAGTTTCCCTCATTCCCCTTTGCCTTCCTCCCTTCCATATCATTGCAACAGCTCATTGTAATAAAGAAAAAATTTATTATATGAGATATCTTGGCCTATTCCCCCTCTCCTTTTTCTTTCTCCCATTACATTTCCCTTTTTTTCTATTGACTCCATTTTTTACACCATATTTTATCTTCAAATTCAGCTTTCTCCTGTGCTTCATCTATAAAAGCTCCTTCTACCTGCTCTGATAATTGAGAAGATTCATATGAGTATTATCAGTATCATTTTTCTATGCAGGAATACATGCAGTTCATCATCATTAAGTCCCTCATATTTTCCCCTTCTCCTCCAATCTCTATGCTTCACCTGAGTCCTGTATTTGAAGATCAAGCCTTCTGTTCAGCTCTGGCCATTCCAACAGGAACATTTGAAATTCCCCTGGTTCATTGAAAGTCCATCTTTTTCCCTGGAAGAGGACATTCAGTTTTGCTGGGTAGTTGATTCTAGGTTGCATTCTAAGCTCTTTTTTCCTTCCAGTATGTTATATTCCAAGCCCTACGAGCTTTTAATGTAGTTGCTGCTAAGTCCTGTGTGATCCTGACTGTAGCTCTATGATATTTGAATTGTGTCCTGCTGGCTGCATGTAATATTTTCTCTTTGACTTGGGAGTTCTGGAACTTGGCTATAATATTCCTGGGGCTTGGTTTTTTGGGATCTCTTTCTCAGGGGGGATCTGTGGATTCTCTCCATTTCTATTTTGCCCTCTGCTTCTAGAATATCAGGGCAATTTTCCTGTAGTAATTCTTTGAAAATGATGTCAAGGCTCTTTTCCTGATCATGACTTTCAGGTATTCCAATAAACTTTAATCTGTTTTCCATGTCAGTTGTTTTTTCAATGAGATGTTTCACATTTTCTTCTAATTTTTCATTTTTTTGCTTTTGAAGTATTGATTCCTGATTTCTGGTAAATTCATCAATCTCCCTGAGTTCCATTCTTTGTCTGAAGGCTTTGTTTTCCTCAGAGAGCTTTCTTATCTCTTTTTCCATCTGGCCAATTCTGCTTTTTAAAGCATTCTTCTCCTCAGTAACTTTTTGAACTGTTTTATCCATTTGACCTAAGCTGGTTTTTAGCATGCTATTTTCTTCAGCATTTTTTTGGATTTCCTTGACTAAGTTACTGACTTCATTTTCATGTTTTTCCTGCATCTCTCTCATTTCTTTTCCCAGTTTTTCTTCCAACTCCCTCATTTGATTTTCAAAGTCTTTTTTTGAGCTCTGCCATAGCCTGAGCCCAATTTCTGTTTTTCTTGGAGTCTTTAGATGCAAGAGCTTGTGCTTCCTCATCTTCAGACTGAGTGTTTTGATCCTTCTTGGGCTCACAGGCAAAATATTTCTCAATGGTGTTCCTCTTGTTTCTCTGCTTACTCATTTTCCCAGCCTTAGCCTGTTTTGGGGGGGGTGCTTCCTGAGCTTTGGGGACACTCCCACAAGGGTCTCAGTGTGAGAGGCTCTGTCCTCCCTCCTGGTCTGTGAATGACCATTTGTGCCCCCCTCTGCCATGGGGCTGAGGTGGGGGGGGGGGGCCTGCTGTTCTATGGGGGTCTTAGACTGAGATCAGCATCTGAATGTGGTCAGAACCCCAGATTCCTGTTCCAGGAGCAGAGCTCAGCAGTCTCTCACTTCACTCCCCTCCCTAGGTTCAATGGGATCATGCCCTGGGGGCTCCTGCTTACCGGCTCCACCTGCTGGGCTAGACTTCATGTGCTTGTTCTGGCAGAGGTCCCCCGCTGTTCCCCCAATTTGTGCTTGATGTTCCTTGGGGTGTAGGTCAAGAAACTCCCCCGCTGCTGTGAGCTGCAGCTCCCAGCGCTCTGGGGCTGCCTCCAGGAGGCTGAAGTTCTTTCGCTCTGGTGAGCCACCCCTCTGGAGGGCCGCCCCTCCGACCCTGGGGAGCAGAGCCTTTCTGCTCTTTTCCAGGTTACCTTGAGTAGGAGAACTGCCTCATTGGGTCCCTCTGTGGGTTCTGTCTCTCGAAAATTTAGTTACAGTCCTTAGTTTAGAAGTTTTATGAGATAAAAGCTTTTGCACAGATAAAACCAATGTAACCAAGATCAAAAGAAATGTAAATTGGGAAACAATCTTTACAACTAATGATTCTGACAAAGGGCTCATTTCTAAAGTATACAAAGAACTGAGTCATATTTTTAAAACAAAAAGCCATTCCCCAATTGACAAATGGTCAAAGGATATGCAAAGGCAATTTACAGATGAGGAGATCAAAGTAATCCATAGCCATATGAAAAAATGCTCTAAATCATCAATTATTAGAGAAATGCAAATTAAAGCTTCTCTGAGGTACCACCTCACACCTCTCAGATTGGCCAATTTGCCCAGAAAAAATAATGATCATTGTTGGAAGGGTTGTGGGAAATCTGGGACAGTATTACACTTCTGGTGGAGCTGTGAACTCATCCAACCCTTCTGGAGAGCTATTTGGAATTATGCCCAAAGGGCAACAAAAATGTGCGCACCCTTTGACCCAGCAATACCACTACTGGGTCTATATCCTGAAGAGATGATGAAAAAGGGTAAAAACATCACTTGTACAAAAATATTCATAGCAGTCCTGTTTGTGGTGGCAAAGAATTGGAAATCAAGTAAAGGTCCTTCAGTTGGGGAATGGCTTAGCAAACTGTGGTATATGCATGTCATGGAACACTATTGTTCTATTAGAAAGCAGGAGGGATGGGATTTCAGGGAAGCCTGGAGGGATCTGCATAAACTGATGCTGAGTGAGATGAGCAGAACCAGAAAAACACTGTACACCCTAACAGCAACATGGGAGTGATGTTCAACTTTGAAGGACTCACTCATTCCATCAGTGCAACAATCAGAAACAATTTTGGGCTGTCTGCAAAGGAGAGTGCCATCTGTATCCAGATAAAGAGCCATGGAGTTTGAACAAAGTTCAATGACTATTCACTTTAATTTAGGAAAAAACCAACAGATATCTTATTGTCTGATCTCATTACCTCTTAGAATTCTTGTCTCTTCTCTAAGGATATGATTTCTCTCTCATCACACCCAATTTGGATCAAGGTACAACATGGAAACAAAGTAAAGACTGACAAATTTCTTTCCGTGGGGGGGTGGGGGAGGGAAGTAAGATTGGGGGGAAAATTGTAAAACTCAAATAATATCTTTAATAAAAATAAATAAAAGGGGCGTCTAGGTGGCGTAGTGGATAAAGCACTGGCCTTGGAGTCAGGAGTACCTGGGTTCAAATCCGGTCTCAGACACTTAATAATTACCTAGCCGCGTGGCCTTGGGCAAGCCACTTAACCCCATTTGCCTTGCAACCCCCCCCAAAATAAATAAATAATAAATGATAAATAATAAATAAAAGTATATTGCAAAAAAATAAAAATAAAAATAAATAAAAAACATAGTTTTATGAGAGAGCGCCCAAGACAGGATCCGCTCTTGTTGCCATCTTGGCCCTGCCCCCCCCCCCCCAGGATGTTTTAAAAGATGAGTTCAAATTTTCACAGGTTGAAAAGAGGGCAGGAAAGGTTTCCTCTTGGAAGGAGGGACGGCTTGAGTACAGGCTCAGAAGCCAGAAAGCTTGGGTTATCTTTTAGGAGAGGGGGAGAATAGAGTAGTTGACTGTCTTTTCTTTCTAAACATCTTGAGAGAGCCATCTACACTTGGTGCCTCTCCCTCTCCTTTCAATCTCTCCTTAACCACCTATAATTGGGTTTCCAACTTCAAATTTCACCAAAGCTTTTCAAAGTTATCAATGATCTCTTGCTCAAATCCAAAGACCTTTTCTCAATCCTTATTTACCTTGATTTCTCTGCAGTCTTGGGCACTGTCAATCTCTTTGCTAGGTTTTTTGAGCCCCCTCTCTCTCAATTCTCCTCCTATCTCTCATATTGCTCCTTCTCAGTCTCCTTTTCTGGATCCTTCTCCAGGTCATGCCCTCTAGTCATCCGTGTTCCTCAAGATTCTGTCCTGGGCCCTCTTCTCATCTCTTCTCTCTCTCTCTCTCTCTCTCTGTCTCTCTCCTACTACTACTACTACTACTACTACTACTACTACTACTACTACTTGGTCATCTCATCAGCTCCCGTGAATTCAATTGCCATTTTTATGCTAATAATTCTCAAATTTATTTATCCTGCCCTAAGCACTCTGCTGATCTCCAATCTCACATTTCCAACCGCCTTTCAGACATCTGGAACTGGTTGTCCAAGAGATAAATTCAACATGAACTTATCTGAAGTCATTATTTTTTCCATTAAACCCTTCCTGCAAACTTCCCTATTACTGTTGAGGATACTATCTTCCTCATAGTTGCCCAAGCTTACAACCTACAAAGTTATCCTGGATTCCTTACTACCCCTTACCCTATATCTGAACGATTGCCAAGACTCCAAAGATTTCACCTTTGAACATCTCCCAAACACACTCCCTTCTTCCTTTTGACATTGCCACTACTCTAGTGCAGACCCTCATCACCTCACACCTCGATTACTGCATTAGCCTATTAGTGGATCTGCCTCTAGTCTCTCCCCAATCCAATCCAACCTCTATTCAGTCATCAAAATGATTTTCCTAGTCATTCCCATACTTAACTAACTCCAGTGCTTTCCTGTTGCCTCTAGGAGGCAATATACTCATTTACAAAAGCATTCATAATCTAACCCCACCCCATCTTACAGTTTTCTTATTCTGACCCCCTGACCTCCATCTCATCTCCTGGCATTTTCTCTGGCTCTTTACCTGGAATGCTCTCTTTCATTGACTCTAGCCACTGATTTTCCTGACTTTTTTCAAGTGCCGACTCAGAGACACAGATAACTTTGAGATTGCAGACTCTGTGGGTATCATGCTGGAAAGGAGACATCCCAATAGGTGATAAAGCCTAAAATTGAGTTCTTGTCCTACTTCTCAGCTATCATGATTTTTTTTTAAGATCCATGAGCTCCAGTACCTCTCTCTTACCTCCAAGACAAATCATAAAATCCTTTTTTTTTTTTTTGCATTTGAAGTCTTTTATAACCTGGCCCTTTCTTTACCTTTCCAGGCTTCTTACACTTTACCACCCTTCAAACATTCTATGATCTGTCTGCACAGGCCACTTTGCTGTTCTTCAGACAGGACCATCTATCTCTTGTCTCCTGTCTCTGGGATTGGCATTGGCTATTTCTCCAGGCCTGCAATGCTTTGCCCTCTCATCTCTGTCTCTTGGCTTCCCTGGCTTCAAGGTTCAGTTCAAATCCCCCTTTCTGAGAGAATCCTTTCGTAAACTCATGAGTTAATTTTCATCTATCATGTGTCCATCATATATGTATCTCTACTTTGTCTACCCATTAGAATATGAGCTTGTGGAAGGCACTGTTTTGAGGTTCTAAATATTTAAAAAAACTTTATTGACTGAGTAGGGGACATAAATTGATAATTTTGTGCAATCCCTATCAATCCATAGACAGATTTTTCTCCAAACAGGAAATCAAAAAGTATTTTTTGCATGAAAATGATTTTTACATTTTTAGTGGCAGTAATCCCTGCTATTGGGAAAGCTGTGGCTAGGGACCATGAACTCTGGAGGTTTCTCCAAGGTTGCCTTTTCCCTTGAAGGCAGACAGGGATCCTAATGTGGTCCTGACTCTCTTGTTCTGAGCCAAGGATTTAGAGAATGATGGTGGCCAGACCTAAGGCTAGACCCAGTTATTTCACTTGCTGGGACAGGCCTTATTGACATATACAAAGAAAAGGATAGCAGTCTCTGAACAGTCCAAGTTATTCTGCTCTGTCTCAAGACCTTTATAGATGGCTGAGATAGGATGATGGATGTTGGATTTTGCCTCACATAGGTGTAGACATATGTAAGAGCTGAGGAGTCAACCACACTGGGGAAGGGAGGGTCAATAGGGCTTTAAGACAAAGGACTGGGGCAGCCAGGTGGGGCTATGGATAAAGCAGTAGGCCTAAAGGTAGGAGGAACTGAGTTCATATTTGAATTCAGATATTTGACATTAACCCTGACTCCCTTGCCAAAAAAAAAAAAGATTGAAAGACAGAAATGATAGTGGGGGAGGGAGGGAATGTGTGAAACAAGGGGTAACATGTAAAGGGAACTTGGATATACTCTAACTTATCCCAGATGGGACAGGAGCTATAAAAAAAGCAAGACAAGGCAAGGTGGTTGGGGTATGGATTGATGTAGCTTATTTTGTATTTTCAGAAGTAAGAGGGAGCTAATGAGGGGCTCCAAGAGGGATTGGGTAGACATGCAGCTGAGAAGGATCATGCAGCTCCTGGGGCTGCCGGGAGCTGAAAATGAGACAAGACAAATAAATATATAGACCAATAGGCTGATGTTGTCCAAGGCTGTACCTTTCCCTCTACCCATCCCTTTTCCCTAACAGAAGTGATCAAAATCTGTATGAGATTTAAGGAGACAAAAGCTCAAGCCAAAGCCTTTATTTCTTAAGAGTTCTCTTCCTTTGTGGGAGTGATGTGTGGAAAAGAGGGCTCCTGAGCATCTGGTTGGGATGTTGTCTTCATTCCATCCTCTCAGGGCCAGGAGGTGAGAGCCATCATTTTCATTTGCTCCAGTATCCAAGGATCCCCCCAATGGTGGAACCTACAGTGCCTAGAGTAGCACTTGCCATGGTAGACAGACCACCAGCCCGTGGGAGAGGATTCAGAAAGACAATGGGTCACGATGACGATGACTGGGAGCAATGGGAGAGACTGTCTGGGGTTAGCCAGGACCAGGAGAGAGAAGTGGGGAGTGAGGCACAGGGCTGACTGAAGGGGGACTTGATAGTGATCTTTTCTGTAGCTGAAGGGCCATGATGGAAATGGGACAACTGTTCTTTTTTGGCTTAAGAGGGCAGAGCCAGAATCTGGGGGGAAGCTAGAGTCAGATTTGGGTTGGTCACAAGGAGATTTGTCCAAAAGCAGGATGGGTCCTTCAAGAGCACCAGAGGTATGGACCTGGATAAGAATTGGAACCCGATTCTCTGAGTCCAGGGCTGGGTGTGCCACAGTTTCTCTTTCATAGGAAGTCTTCAGGCACAGACAGGTGGAAGAGATCCTAGGAAGGTCTTATTCTGCTATAATTGGGCAGGATGGTCTCTCTCTAAGGTTCTTCCCAACTTTGAGTCTGTGATTCTTTGCTGACCCCAACTAAAATGATAATAGCTATGGCCAAGTTCCCAATTCTGAGAACAGGGACTGGAAGAAAGTGGAAGGGTCCCTATCTCCTCCATAGGACTCTCACTCACCTGCAGACTGCAGCACCGCTACCAGGCTGCCTGAAGAGATCCCTCCACCATTGGCGATGGCTGCCCCCGACATCATCTTTGCTGCTATGGAGGCAGCGGCGATGCCACCTTTAGTGAAGCCTAGAGCTCCCAGGACCAAAGGAGCTGAAGTCACAGTCAGGACTGTGGGACAAGAGGCCTGGTCATCTCCCCTTCAGCCATCACAACCTGACCCTCTTTCTCCCACTCTGACCCTAGACTGGCCCCCATTAGCTTCCTCAGTCTGCCCAGGGCTCAGGGGCTGAGCATTGAGCAGTTGAGGTGAAGAGGAAGATGAGAAATGGGGGGGTGAAGGAGGTAGGAGACTTTTCCCACAATTGCTTTCTCAACCCCAGCCTCCAAGAGTTTCCCTGACAGCACATGCATTTGATTTATGTCTATTTATTAAATATTTTATTTACTTCCTTATTTTTCCAGTGACATGCAGTGGTAAGTTTCCATGATCATTTTTTGGTAGGGTTTTGAGTTGTACATTTTCCTCTCAAGTCCCATATTCCAGCAAATCATTGAAGAGGGATCTAAAGGCCTTTCTCTTTTTTTGGAAATAGATTTAAACACGAATCAAATATGTTGAACATGGTTTTAGAAGTATAGTTTAGATTAGAATGCTTTCTGTCAGGGGATGGGGAGGGAGTTTTGTAAGGTTGGTGGTTATTCGTATTATAAATGAATGAAAGAAAAATCTGCTAGAGTGAGAGAAAATTGTAGATTTTATTCATGAATCTTGCTGGATACGGGTACCTCATCTGGCATGAGGCACACGGTAGCATTTGAACATCAGGTAATTTATAGTCTTCAAAAACTCTTTCCCTTCCCTCTTGGATTTTCACAGGCTCTAATAATTTGAGTTACAGTCTTAAGAGGTCTGCCCATACCATGACATGCCTTTAAAATGATACCCCCCACATCATAAGATGCAAGACATGCTGCTGATGAACCCCAAACATCACAGGGGGTGTGTGGGTTAATATTCAATTACCTAATTGCACAAACTCATTTGCATTAGGTCAAGATCTCTAGGTCACTCTAGAGGGGTTGAGAACCTGATTTTTCTAATTTTGGGTGTGTCATCTCTGGAAAGGGATTAGGAAAACTCTCCCAGTTTTATGATGGGTTGGGGCCATTACTCCTTTGTAATGGATTCCCTAGGGGCCCCTCTCCACACCTGGTGAAGACCAACACCCTACATTCCTCACTTAGGAAGGGACCATAAGGTAAAACAACAAACAAAATTTATTTTTTAAGGAGAAAGGAGAAGAAAGGAGGAGGTCAAAGTCATACTCACCAGCTGGTCACAGCGCCCACTAACACTAACTTCACCATGTTTGACAACTGGGTGACTTTGCCAGAGGTTCCCAAGGAGGATTTCTGGTTTTGTCACCTATTCCTTGGGCAGGCTGAGTTGGGTTGGGTCTTCTTTCTTTTCCGGAGCGGAGAACAGGAAGCTGACGAAGCAGCTGAGCTTCCTGCCAGGGAGGCGGGCCTGAAGGCCTCTGGTGCTGGGATTCGGTTTGAGGGCCTCTTATTTACTTTCCCTCAACTCCACCTCATGGTTTCTTGGGCTCTCTCCAAGTGCAAATCATTTCCTTCCCAGAATCTTTCCCAACATCTCTTCATTTCTGATATTTCCTATCCTCTGCTTTGTATAATGTATTTGGATATGGTCTTGTTCAATAAATTGTAAGCTCTTTGGAGGGCAGCGTCTGCCTTTTATGACTTTTTGTACCCCCCTCCCCCAAGCTTAACTCTAGACCAAAGAATAGACACAGGATGGCAGCTAGGAGAGGGAAATGAGTTCCCTAAGACAGGGTCAGTTAGTGAGTGGGTCAGTCAATAAACATTTGTTCAGTGCTGCCCCAAGTGTCTCTTGGCTCAGAGGGTGGAACATGAGGAAGGTAAATGAGGAGGGGGGTCCTGCTTCTGAGGTTTCTGAGAATGCAGTGGTGGTCTTGAGAAATCTCTTGGTAGGAAGAGAGATCTCATTGACTTGAAAACTTCCCTTTTTTTCTTTTATATTAAATAGTATTTTGTTTTTTCTAGTTACATGTATAAAACATTTTCATCATTTTTTTTTTAGGTTTTTTTTTTTTGCAAGGCAAACAGGGGTTAAGTGGCTTGCCCAAGGCCACACAACTAGGTAATTATTAAGTGTCTGAGACCGGATTTGAACCCAGGTACTCCTGACTCCAAGGCCAGTGCTTTATCCACAATGCCACCTAGCCGCCCCTCATTCATTTTCATATAAAGTTTTCCCTCCCTCTCATCTCTCACCTCTCTCAAAAACAGTAAGCAATCTGATATAGGTTAAACCAACACAATCAACATATATGCTTCAAATCTGGTCTCAGACACTTAATAATTACCTAGCTGTGTGGCCTTGGGCAAGCCACTTAACCCCAATGCTTTGGGAAAAAAAAAAGATATATGCTTCTTAACAAATCAGGCAAGACACCCCGTTTCTTGAGATCAAACCTGTCAGGATTGTAAGGTTGAAATGAGATAATGAAAGTTATTTTTCAAATGTGGTAGTTCCTTCTGCCATTGAAGAGGGAGGGGCACTGTGTATAGGGAAGGTGGTATCCATCCTGCCCAGGACCTGAAGTGGTCCAAGTCACCTCTGTCTTCTGAGTGTGTTGGTGTGTGTGTATGTGTGTTAGCTTCCATGGAAGGTCTCAGCTCTGGCTCCAGAGGTCTGTGGAGCTGGTTCAACTGGCTCTTTTCTTGTCTGGAGAACTTAAAACCAGAGCCATGCCTGGAGCTCTTGGGTCCCTTGGGGGACCCCTCATGAGTAAAGGCAGGAGTGGTAGAGCAGAAGTCACTGAGCTGTTTGATATAGAGAATTGGATGCTAAACAGAATTTGAATCTCCTCTCTGCCACTTCTGATCTGTGTGGCCCTTGGGCCTCAGGGGTTCCTCCCATCTCTAGCTATAGGATTACACTCCTCAGTATAAGGGGCAGCAAGATGGTGCAGCAGATAAGCCAGTCCTGGAGTCAGGAAAACCTGAGTTTAACATTAATCGGCTGTGTGACCTTGAGTAAGTCACTGCACCCTGATTGCCTCAAAGCCAGGGTCATCTTCAGTCATGCTGATTCATAATCTGGTCACTGGATCCAGATTACTCCAGAGGAAAAGAGATGCTGGTGACTTAGCACAGCACCCCCTCAATCAAATCCAATTCACATGCATGTCATGACATCACCTCCTGAATGTCATGGTTATCTTCTAGAATGAAGGATAAATATCACAGATCACAAAATCACATACTTCAAGCTGGAAGGGATTTTGGAGATCATTTCATTCAAATCACTTTACAGATGAAGAAACTGGGGCACAGGGAGAAGACACAGTTTCCAAGTCACACAGGTAGTTGAGTTGGTCATCTGATTCCCAATATCGGGCTCTTGTTGTAACTTTAATATCTTTGCAAACTGGTCCCTCATCTCAGCTCTCCCCAGCCCAGTCTTAGAAGGCATGGCCTCTAGGTCTGCCCAGTCCTTTTCTTGATATTTTAGAAATCCTGGCCCTACTCTAAGTAGGGACTCTTTCATTCCACTAAAAGGATCCTTTTTTAGCCCATAAGTATGGCTTCTAAGGATGTCTCCTGCCTTGGACTGGAGTAGCAGCAGGGAGGTTGGGGGATGGGTGACTAGTTTGCAGGGACTTAAGTAGAGCTCTTCTGAACCTGCTTGTTTCAGACAGTGATCCTAAGGGTCAGAAAAAAAAAAGGGTAGAAGACACAGCCAGAGGCGTGAGAGATAGGAAGGAAACTGAAGTTTGGGAGAGCTGCTAAGGAGAGTGGGATAATGAGTTTATAAAAGAGGTATAGTAAGAATGACTACCAGCAATGAAAGCCCAGTTGAGGTTATGTAACATAAACTTATAATGAACCCAGTTGGAATGACTGCAAGATTTTCTCCACCTTCATTCTGCAGCATGTGTGTAGGATGAATAGTGGGAGTGATCCAAGGCTTAGGTTTAGCTGGGCATAGTCGATGGCATGATACAAGAAAGAGGACAATGCAGATTGAATTGGTTCACAAGAGTGACAGGGAGGAGAGAATGGCTAGTGTAGGGGAAATGGCCTGGGAGAGAATTGAGAGAGCATTATAGGTCACATTATAGATACCAATTAGGGTTATGAAAGGAAAGGCAGAGAAGGTGAAAGCCAATAGATTATATTTGGAAAAGATGATTTCAGAATTCTTAACATGGAGGTGATACATTTGTGAGTGGTAGCAAAATAAAAAGTATGACCATCTTTGTGACTAAGGTGGGGTAGAGAAGTCATAGATGAGTGGGTTGAAGAGTTGAATGGTTAGATTATTTAAGGAAAAATTAATATTTATGTTGAAGTCCCCTGGTATGAAGACAAGAGGAGAAAAAATTATAAGGAAGGAAGGAATATATCACTGAAGAAGGAAGAGAAGTGAGATCTGAGGATCTGGTACAACAGCTACCAGATTTCAATAACATGAACCTCAAAGGAAGAGAGGTTCCTGAGTGATGGAGAAAGGGGAAAAATCTGAAAGTAGTAATGGGGAACAAGTGGTACAACTCCCCATTAGTATTGGAAAGAATGGCCAGCAGGGCCAGAGCACCTGGAGGGCTTATTCTCAGACCAGCTCCTTCTCCTGGTTCATGGTTTCACCAGTGATTTTTAACTTCTCCCTCTTCTTTAGGACCAAAGCCTTCAACCATCATTCCTCAAATCCAAATGAGTTATCAAGGCCTACAAATTACTTCTGTACCTTAATTACTCACTTCCTTTCCATTCCCATAGTCACCACCATAGTTTAGTGCCCTTGTCCTCTCTGACTGACTGCAATAACCTCCTTTTTAAAATGCCATAAAGACTTTGAAGAAACACCACCATCATTTTCTGGAATCCCTAGCCATCAACATGACCCTTGTAACCAAATTTAGAAAAACCCAAATGTGACAGCCTAAGCAACATTCTGCATCCTTAATTCCTCACCTCCTGAAATTTTCTTTCGAAGCTCCCTTTCTTTTGATCCATCCACCCACTGTCAGAATACAATTAATTTATTTAAAACATTCAAATGCCTTTTCTTCACTTTTTTGCTACTCATAAAATAACATCCATCTAAGGGGTTTGGCCAAAGAATCTGCCAGTATTTCCAGGATTCTCTCCTCACTTCTTTCCAACATAACCCTTTATTGTAGCCACTCTCTCCTCCATTCCCACTCTTCCTGACCAATGCACCTTGCTACCCTTCTCCTTTTCTGATAAAAACCTACTTGTCAAGGCTAAATTTAAATCCTATCCTTCCATGAAACTCCCTATCCGCCACTTGGCTGGAAGTACTCTCTCCATTCTTTGATTTTATCATCTTATCTTATTTACCAGACTTCATATTGTAGTTGTCGGGCAAGTTTTACCTCCCCTGATTACCAATTAGTCCTGGGCCTACAGTTAGGTTATGAATTTGTGTCCTGCATCTGCAAATGGTTATCTTTTTTTTTTTGGCAAGGCAATGGAGTTAAGTGGCTTGCCCAAGGTCACACAGCTAAGTAATTGTCTGAGGCTGGATTTGAACTCATGTCCTCCTGATTCCAGGACTGGTGCTCTATCCACTGTGCCACCTAGCTGCCCCTGTAAATGGCTATCTGAAAGACCTCATGTAAGGCAAGGCAATTCTCTTCTCTGTAAAATGAGGGTACTGCTGACTCTATCCAGCTCACGATTATTCTGTGGACCAAATGAGCTTTGAGGACAACTCAAACTGTTTGGATCCTTATTCCCAACCTACAAACACAAAAATTAAAAAATTTTGAGCTGGAAGGGTCCTATAGGACCTCTAGTTCAATAAATAGCTGAAAAATACCTACCATGCAACCCCCCCCCCCCCCGCCACACACACAACTTAACAGTGGCCATGTGGTATTTCTTTAAAGATCAACAATGAAAGTGACTGTCAGTGTTCTCCTGAGATAGTTCATTCTGCTCTACATCAGCTTTCATTAAGATTTTCCTGATATCAAACCTAACTGTGCATCTGTGCAATTTCTACTCACTGCTTCTAAGTTTTGTCTTCTAGGATCTACCAGAAAAATCAAATTTCTTTTACACGTGACAATCTGAATCCCAGTTTCAGTTCCTTCTAAGAAAAATAAAGGCCTGGAGCTGTGCAAAGAGCATCTCAAGATTTTCCTCTCACCTTTATTCCCATAGTTCCTGGACTACAACAGTCTCTGCATTACCCACATATCCATGTATTACCTGTGTCAAGGAAACAAAGGAATGATGGAGAAAAGCTTACCCATTTCTCATAGATGAAAACCATAGTATGGGGAGGTGGACCTGGGGAATTTTCAGGAAATTTGTACTACAGGCATCTAACAATTGTTGTTCAGTTGTTGGCATGATGGATAGAGCACTGGCCTTGGAGGCAGGAGGACAGGAGTTCGAATCCAGCCTCAGACATTTGACTCTTGCTAGCTGTGGGCAAGTCACTTAACTCTGCCTCACACCCAATGTCATCTCCAGTCATCCTGATTCATATCTGGGACTGGATTCCAGATAGCTCTGGAGGAGAAAGCGAGGCTGGTAACTTAGCACAACTTGGCACTCACTTGAATCCAGTTCACTAGCTTGTCATGGCATTACCTCTCTGATGTTGTGGTCTTATTTGTAAATAAAGGACAAAAATACATTACTATTAGTTGTTTCAGTTGTATCTGATTCTCCATGACCTCCATTTGGCTTTTGTGACAAAGATACTAACTAGAGAGGTGGTTACTATTATTTTATAAATGAGAAAAACCGAGGTAAACAGGGTTAAGTGACTTGCCCAGGATCACACAACTTCTAAGTGTCTGGAACCAGATTTGAATTTAGGTCTTCTTGACTCCAAGCCTGGTGCTCTATCTGCTGGTCACCTACCTAGCTATCTACACCTGTCTGTTAGGTGAACTTAACCTTAAGTTCTTGTCTGGTACCAGTCACAAGGGAGAAAAACAAATGAAAAGAAGTTGATTTTGCTGAAAATTCAATAGTTAGCAAGGAGACATGACTACATTCAGTGGGCTACAAGAAAAATTAAATAGCAAGTTTAATCATTTCACATCAAGTTTGTAGTGCAGTAGTATAAATTTTTGTTTATCTTTAAAAAAAAAAGCCCCCCCCGCCCCAAACCTTCAACATCCGGAAACAGGGGACAAAGTTGTCATCAACAAGGCAGAGATGCACAACTGGCCTCCTAGCCCAAGGAGAATTTTCCAGGCAAAGAATTGGGCCCTGAAGTGTGCAAATGGGTCCAACAGATAAGGAGTGACATTCTGATGGAGAATAAGCACGCAGAAAAATACACAGTGAGAAAATAGTGTTGAGGCAAGTCCTCTTTCTCAACTATGTCATGTGTACACACACACAGAGCACATGCATGCGCACGCGTGCACACACACACACACACACACACACACACAGCTGCTATGTTTCTGCCAATTCCAGTGACTATCTTCATTTTGACATCAGCCTTATAGGATAGGAAGGGAGCCTGGGCTCAGAGGCTTGAGGAAATTGGCCAGGAGCCAGAATGGGAGGACTATGTGGGCCACAAATCACCCCAGTTCAGGCAAATCCACCACACTATGGGCACCAGCCAGATGCTTGCTCTGAAAGCAGGTCAGGCATGAAAACTAAAGAGCATCAGGGATCTAGTCAGCCCTGAAATGAGGGGCCCAGACTTCAGGCAGCTTTGTTCCCTCTTTTCCTGGTGCATAAATGGAGAAAAAGACAGACTGAAATGGATGGGACTAGGGCTACTGTCTCTGGGGTCCCCATTTAACAGAATGAGCTGAGGACAGTGATGGTGATAGGCGAGTGGGAGGAGTGCCCGGTGAAGAGGTCTGACTTCCCAAGGGCAGTCTGTGGCCTAGCCCATCAAACAACCAGAGTTGTCTTTTGCCCCAAACCTTGCTCCATCAGTGCCCAAGGAGGAAGCTCAGTTCTCTTCATTTCAGTGAAAGGATAAATAATTTAAACACAAAAGATTCCTATCTCAAGATGTCCTGAGTTATCAGGATCCTGGAGAACCATCTGGAGGAATTGGGGCCTGTTAGTCTAGGTTCCAGGAAAATCCCAGGACAAGAGAAGAAAACAGCTACATCCAAGGGTGTGGGGGGAGGCAAGAAGAGGAGGATGAAGGAAGATAGGGCTGGCTGGAAGTTCCATTGGAATGATCCCTCCAGAGCTGCTTACACTGTGTCTTCCTCCCAGAAGGGTCCTGAGCTGAGCAGCTCTTAAGATTCTTTTGGTTTAGTGCTAAGTCCTGGGGAAGAGGAAGCCTCTTTATTCACAGTTTCCCCTAGAGTTCCTTAGAGATGTCTGGATTCAAGTACAATCAGTTCTGTTCAGAATTGGGGGAGGAAGGGAAGGAGGGAAAGGAGGGAATGCAGAAGAATGGAAAGCATGTGCATGTGTGCATACATACACACAGATAAGACACAGATACACACAGAGACATAAGACAGACATACATAGACAAGATGCACACAGACATAGAGACAAGACACATACACACACATGCATACACACACAGAGACACATGCACACACACACAGATGCTCTAGGAAATGACTTAGCAGCCTGGACCTCTCAAACTTTCCTCATCCCCTCTTCCCTACAGCAAAGCCAATCCCCTGCCTGTCCCCATTCCCATGCTTCTTGCTCCTCTCAGAGGCACAGGGTGCCTACAAGATCTCCTCTCTGGGGGTCTTGGCTTTGAGGGGAGCCTGTCCATTGCGCAGAGAGCCATTCTGACCACGAAGTAATCGGCCTTTCTCTCGGTCTGGCCAGGTGAAGATGGCTTCGTCACTATCCAGTTCAGACTCTGAGTGCATCAGGCTACTGTTCAGGATAGGCACCTTCTGCTTGTTGCCTGAAAGGGAGAAGAGTGTAAGAAACATGGTAGATGAGAGAAAAGGAGGGCAAATTTGGGCAACACCACCAGAAGCAGTCAGGGGAAACACTGGGGCTAAAAAGAGGGATAAACCCCAAATATGACCTAGCAACTTCAAGGAGCAGAGCAGTCAAAGGTGCTCTGGGGTACACAGCCCAACCTGTTCAGAAGGAACATTCACAAACCAACAGGGCATCCACCCAGGATTCCCCCCTGCCCACTTTCTCCACTGGCTGCCAGGTCAAAGACTACTCCCTTATGGAAGACGTCAAGGAATAGCTTTGCCTTAATGCACAATTGGTGGACATTTTGCAGCTACAGACAAATCTCTCTCTCCTCACCTTCCAGTCTCATTTGGTCAGCAATCCTTTTATATCTCTCTTTTTTTTGGGGGGGGGTTTGCAAGGCAAATGGGGTTAAGTGGCTTGCCAAGGCCACACAGCTAGGTTAATTATTAAGTGTCTGAGACCGGATTTGAACCCAGGTACTCCTGACTCCAGGGCTGGTGTTTTATCCACTGCGCCACCTAGCCGCCCCTATATATCTATTGTTAAATGTCCATCCAAATTCACAATTGTTCCCAACATTTTCCATTCTAACTGGTCAGCTCCCCAACATTCAGGGGTTTTGTGCTTCCAACTTTATTCAGGAGTCACAACTTTATTTACCCAAAGTGAGCTTGTTTGTCTTCCTTCCTTCATACCTCAACATTTTTTTCATTTTATTTCCCTATCTTATCTCAAAGAAAGAGGTAAACCTTTCTGCTTCACTAAGGCATTATCATCTACTATGTTCAACCTGGCCTTCCTAGGGCTTTGGCCACCTAACCATGCAATATCCCATGTATTTTCTGCTTTCTTCCCTGTTGGCTCCCCCACCTCGGCCAACAAAAATGCTCAGGTGTTCCCTCTATCTTTAATAAAAGAAAAAGAAAAAAAGAAACACAACCTTGACCCAGATACTCCTCCCTTAGCTAGTAATCTTTTTTCCTTTTACAAATAAACTGAGATATCTCCATTGTATTTCCATTTCTTATTCCCCACTCTTGAAACCTGAACTCTGGCTTCTGTTTGCCCTAACTTACCTGAGACATCCCCCAAACTGCAACAGAACAGTTGGGCCTTCCTCAGTTCTTGGCTCTCTCCAAAATGGATGGAGCAGTGGCACTGTGAACATCTGTTCCCTAATTAAGAGCCTCTCTTTTCCCAGGTTCTAAGCCAAGAACACTTCTGGCTTTCTCTACTTCTCTAACAAGTCTTTCTTTATGTCTTTCCTTCATTTTCTCCTGCTGGAGGAAATACATGGATTACCTAAGCTCAGTCCCAAATTATGTTCGAATTTCATGGCTTGGAAACTTCCTTCTCTGATCGTTTTTCTTTCCTTCTGCCTCTTTGTTTTTCTGGTGCCTCCATTCCTCTCTGTCTATATCCCTCTGCTGGTCTCAAAAGTCCTCTTTGTCCAATACTGTCACTCACTTTTCTTTTTTTTTTTTTTATCTTATTTAAGGCAATGGGGTTAAGAGTGACTTGCTCTTGGGGCGCCTAGGTGACACAATGGATAGAGCACCAGCCCTGGAGTCAGGAGTACCTGAGTTCAAATCTGGCCTCAGACACTTAATTACCTAGCTGTGTGGACTTGGGCAAATCACTTAACCCTGTTTGCCTTGCAAAAACCTTAAAAAAAAAAAAAGAGTGCCTTGCTCTTCTTTGAGGTACCACATCACACCTCTCAGACTGGCCAATATGACCAGAAAGGACAATGATCAATGTTGGAAAGGCTGTGGGAAATCTGGAACACTAATACATTGTTGGTGGAGCTGTGAACTCATCCGACCTTTCTGGAGAGCTATTTGGAATTACACCCGAAGGGCAACAAAAATGTGCATACCCTTTGATACAGCAATACCACTACTGGGTCTATACCCTGAAGAGATTATGAAAAAGGATAAAATTATCACTTGTACAAAAATATTCACAGCAGCCCTATTTGTGGGTGGCAATGAATTGGAAATTAAGTGAACATCCATCAACTGGTGAATAGCTTAGCAAACTGTGGTGTATGTATGTCATGGAACACAATTGTTCTATTAGAAACCAGGAGGGATGGGAAATCAAGGAAGCCTGGAGGGATGTGCATCAACTGATGCTGAGTGAGATGAGCAGAACCAGAAAAATACTGTACACCCCAACAGCAGTATGGGGGTGAAGATCAACCTTAATGGACTTGCTCATTTCATCAATCCAACAATCAAGGACAATTTTAGGGTATCTGTGATGGAGAATTCCATCTGTATCCAAAGAAAGAACTGTATCTTATTATATAATTTTGCTATCTCTTATATTTTACTTTTTCCTTAAGGATATGATTTCTTTCTCAAAACATTCAATTTTGAGCAATATATAGCATGGAAACAATGTAACAATTGTCAGACTGCCTTTTCTGGGGGGTGGGGGAGGGCTGTGGGATGGGGGAAAATTGTAAAATTCAAAAAACAATAAAAAAAGGGACTTGCTCAAGGTCACACAGGCAATTATTAAGTGTCTGGGGCTATATCCACTGCACTACCTAGCTGCCCCTATCACCCACCTTTCAATATAGTACTAGTTTTTCCTTTTACCATCCACCTCCTGGTAAACATCAAATTAGTCATTTTCATTACCTATCTACTTTCCACCTACTTCTATGCAGGTTAGTGCTCTTGGAGGAAATTGCACAAATATACCAAATATGTCTATTACAAAATTTTTGTTATATATTCTCAACTGGATGCTCAATATTGTATTGGCAATCTTTTTTCCTACCCTGATTACCTACTTCTTGAAGGAGAAGCTCCCATCTATTGGGAGCTCCCTTATTTCTTTTACTCCATGCTTTAAGAGTCTTTTTTTCAGCTTCTCTTCCTTTATTCTTGTTTCTGAGAAAAAGATAGTTCTCGTCCAGGCCTTCAACCACTGTCCTTCAACTTCAATCCATCCCTTTCTATGTTCAATCAATCTATCTTGGTTTCTTCACTTTCTTCTGAACTACAAATTCTTTCTTTACTGTATACAAATATGCCCAGGACTCTTGCATTACTAAAACAAATGCAACCCTGCCTGCCCTCAAGCTATCTACTGTTCTTTCCTTCTTGATGTTCTCTTCTCCCTTGGTTTCCATGATATATCTTTTACTGTTTCTACTCTTACTCCACTGATTCTACTTGGTCTATTTTAAAGGATCATAATCCACCTTCTGCCTCTTAAACATGGCTATGTTTCAAAGGTCTATCTTGGGTCCCTGTCTTTTTCTTCTCTTTCTCTGGCCTTCTTTGATGATAGTCACTCACACTTGATAAAATGGAAATCAATTCTATGCCCACCCAGTCACCAACTGAGTTTGGACCTTTTTCAATGACCTGAACTTTTATAATTTTCTTCCTATCATCTTTGCTTCTCATCTCTCCCCTCAATAATCTATCCTTCATACAGCTACCTAATTTTCCTTAGGTCTAGCTGAATCACTTATTTCCACCAAAAAACCTCCACTGGTTCCCTACTGCATCTTTGAAAAAGAAACATGACATTCCCCCTTCTACTGAGTATGACATTCAAGGCTATGATCTGGTTCCAATCTACTCTCTTCAATCTTATTTCATATAACTATTTTATAAATACCTGATGTTCTAACTAACAGTACTATTTTCTTATCCCTCAAACTTAACATGCCCCCCCCCTTTTGAGACATTTGTACAACTTGGCCATCCAGTCTTGCATGTATTTCCATTTCATCTCTACCTGTCCTCCTTTCTATGCTTAGCTCAAGGACTGAGCTTCCCTGATGTCACAACTGGTTACTTCTTTCTCCCTCCTAAAATTAATGCTTATTAACTTATTAATTATTATTAATAAATGCCACATTCCCAAGAGAATGTAATTGGCTTGAAACAGTTTAGTGGGTGCTTTAAAAGTACGTTGACTTGAAAATGGCGCCTCCAATCCTGAGATCTTTCCTGAGCTGCTGCCCCACCTTGTGATTACAGTTTGCAGGGTCACAGACTTTTTTTTAAATTTATTTTTATTAAAGATATTATTTGAGTTTTATAATTTTCCCCCCAATGGTCACAGACTCTTAAAGCCCAGGTGAGGACCTGAGGCCCAGAGAAGCCAAGCAGGAGCAAGTCCAGGATGTAGACACAGGTCCTCTAACTTCATTCAGAGTCCTTTCCCCCTGAATCAGTCTGATGCTCCCATTTATATATCCTGTTGTTACTCAAAATTGTTACTTACTCCAAAATGGCTTCTCTCTATTAACAGCCTAGTTGTCCAGATTCTCTCATCTCCAATATGTATTCCTTTTTCCCTATTTCCATAGACCACTACTCTGAAGCTTTCCTGACTCCATATCCCCTCTTCATATGGAGCAAACATTTGTCTAGAATTCTCCTTTGGGTCATAGCACAAATCACCTTGGACTATTAAGCTATCTTTGGATAAGCATGTGTCTTCCTTCCTCAAGGAAATTAGGAGCTCCCTAAGGACAGGGAGTTTATTTTCAGATTCTTCCCAGCAGGGTCAAATGCAAGGATTTGTACACAGCTGGTGCTAAAGAATCAATTTTAACTGAAATTGAGACAACAGAGTAGAGTGGAAAGGAAACCAGCTTAGATATAAGAAGCTGGAGTTTGAAGCATCTGATCTTGGAAAGATCCACTCATCTTGGGTCCCTTCTAGTTTTTTCTATGATCCTATGATTTCTCCAGACCAGCAGTGCCATTAGACTAAAGGTGTAAGTATAGCTGTTCCAGCTTAGAGACACATGTCACCTTAGGGTGGTACATTCGGTGGGGACCAAGATGAAATGAGATATCACATCAGGTGACAACTCCTGGCCTCGAGACTTAGCTCTGTCTCTCCTAGGCCTATCGCCACAATGATTTCTGATGGGTTTGTACTGCTGTTGGGAACTTCTGAAATCAGGAGACATGTAGCAGATGAGTCCTGGCTCCCAGAGAAGCCTCTCTGCTAGATGACCATTGCAGAATCAAGAGTTAGAAGGGCCTCCAACGAGCAGTCTGGAACTGTGCCCAAAGGGCAACAAAAATGTGCATACCCTTTGATCCAGCAATGCCACTACTGGGCCTATATCATGAAGAGATAATGGAAAAGGGTAAAAACATCACTTGTACAAAAATATTCATAGCAGCCCTGTTTGTAGTGGCAAAGAATTGGAAATCAAGTAAGTGTCCTTCAGTTGGGGAATGGCTTAGCAAACTGTGGTATATGAATGTCATGGAACACTATTGTTCTATTAGAAACCAGGAGGGATGGGAATTCAGGGAAGCCTGGAGGGATTTGCATGAACTGATGCTGAGTGAGATGAGCAGAGCCAGAAAAACACTGTACACCCTAACAGCAACACTGGGGCGATGATCAACCTTGATGGACTTGCTCATTCCATCAGTGCAACAATTAGGGACAATGTGGGGCTGTCTGCAATGGAGAGTACCATCTGTATTCAGAGAAAGAACTGTGGAGTTTGAACAAAGACTAAAGACTATTACCTTTAATTTAGGGAAAAAATATCTTATTGTCTGATCTTGCTATCCCTTTTACTTTATGTTTCTTCCTTAAGGATATGATTTTTCTCTCTCATCACACTCAATTTGGATCAATGTATACCATGGAAACAATGTAGACTGGCAAACTGCCTTCTGTGGAGGGTGGGAGGAGGAAAGTAAGATTAGGGGAAAAATTGTAAAACTTAAAGATAAATAAAATCTTAAAAAAAAAAAGGGCCTCCAATGCCATAAAGTCCCACCTGTACATTAAAAAAATCTCAGAGCTGAGAGAGAAGTTCTTCAGCTACTGGGCTGCTGAGACACTGCCTGAAAGTACAGGTATAAAAAGATAGGAAGAAAATAAAAAAACAAAACAAAACAAGGTTCCTTGTCATCAGAGGTCACATTCTTTTTTTTTCTTTTTTCTTTTTTTTTTTAGGTTTTTGCAAGGCAAATGGGGTTAAGTGGCTTGCCCAAGGCCACACAGCTAGGTAATTATTAAGTGTCTGAAACCGGATTTGAACCCAGGTACTCCTGACTCCAAGGCCGGTGCTTTATCCATTATGCCACCTAGCCACCCCCAGAGGTCACATTCTTAATGAGGGAGAGGAGGGAAGAAGGCAGCACAGGAAGACCTATAAAAAGCCATGAGTCTATAAGCCACATACAGTTTGAAAGAAAGGGAAAGGGATGGCACTGGTGGGGGGAAAGGGAGATCTGGAAAGGCAGGATGTGAGCTGAGTCTTAAAGGAAGCCAGGAGGTGGAGGTAAAGAGGGAGAAACTTTGGGCACAGGGACAGTCAGGGCAAAGGCCTGTAGGCATGAGATTTAGTACTGTGTGTAACAACCAGAAAGGCAAATGCTACTTGGTCCATAAGGCCATGTGGAGGGGCAGCTAATTGGATGAGAGCCCTGTCTACACTTGCTCTCACTAGCAGCACCACTCTGAGTCACTGATGATTGTGGAAGGGTGACCTGAAAGAGGTCTAGGCTGCATAAGCTGGGCCCCAGAGTAGCAAATGGAGGGTCAAAGCTCTGGTCTCCTGCTGAGGGAAATCTTGGGAAAGGGTAGGCCGCTCACCACAAACTCCTCTCCTTATGCCTCCCAGTCTTAGATACTTCTTTGATTACGCCTTAAATCTATGACCTGCTGTGGCTGAGTCACCCAACCCTTTCAGAATCACAGATTCTCAGGGCTACTAGAGCCCTGACATGGACTGGAGGATAAATCCCCTCTATACTGTTTCTGAGAGGGAGCAGTTATCTGATCTTTGCTAACATATTTCTAGCAATAGGGAATTTGATACTTCCAAAGAGTCATTCATTGCATCTTTTGCATAGATCTAATTATTTGTAAGTTTTTTCTTCTATCAAATTTAAAACTATCTCTTTCTATCTTCTATTCCCCGTTCTTGGTTCTGTTTCCTAGGGTCAAGAAGAATGAAATCTAATTCCTCATCTACATGAAGGAGGGACTTTACATATATAGAGCCAGTTACATACTTGTCTTTCCTCCCCCACCTCACTTCTCCAAACTGTTCTCTAGGTTAAATATCCCGTTTTTCTTCAATTGACTCTCACAAGATCTGATCTTGAGCTGCTTTACTATCCTGATTATCCTCCTCCAGGCATATTCTAATTTATCTATACCCATTCTAAAATGTGGTACCCAGAAAAGAACACATTTCTCCATATGTAATTTGCCTAGGGCAGATCTTCTCTATTTTTGAACACTAGGCTCTTTATTTAGCCTAAAACTGTATGAACTTTTCTAGCAGTCATATCACACTGGGGATAGACACTGAGCTTGCAATCCATAAAAATTTCTAGATTTCATTCACAGGAGTTGTTCAGCAGTCACACCCTCTCTCTCCTTACCTTTCCTTTCTTAGTTAAATATTTTATTTTTAAAAGGATCATAGATTTAGAGTCAAAAGGAACCTCAAAAGTCATTTAACCAACCTCTTCTCATTTTACAGATGAAAAAAACTAAGTCCCAGAGAGAGGTTATGACTTGCCTTACAGAAGTGACAAAGCTGGGATTTGAACCAAAGTCTTGACTATCAAATCTAGCATTCCATAGTGCTGTTTTTGTTCAATTCACCCTATCATCTCTCTTAGTGAGAGCTTTTTGAATCTTGGTTGTCATCCACTCGGTTAGCTCTCTCTTCTACATTTATGCCATATGCATATCTGACAAGCATGCCTTTTATGCTAGCACCCAAATAGTTAATAAAAATGTTTAGTAATACAAGCCCCAAAATTAGATCCTTTAAACATTCCAATGCAGCCCTCCTGCCCATCTGACATTTACCCTCCAATGTCTACTCTTCAGGTAATTGAAAAGAGCATTAGATGAAAGCCAGAGATGAAGCATTCAACCAGTTCTAAATCCATCACCAACATCTCTCTATCTTGTTCACAAGGACAGTAATGAAAAACTATCAACTACTTCGCTGAAATCCAGGCATACTTCCCATATTTACAGCACTCCTGATGAGATGGATCTACCAGTCTAATTTCCCTGATAATATAGTCTGACAAAGTAATTTTTGATAAAGTCATGCTAGTTTTTCTGCTCCCCATTTTCTGCTAGTGTTCACTGCTCCCCACTGAAATGCTCACAAATCATCCTTTCATATTCTAGAATTCTGCCAGAATCAAGTTCAAGTTCACCAATCTAAAAAAAAAAAAGTCTTTTAAAAAATAAGAAAACTGAGACAATATTTGCTTGTTTCCTATCCTGTAGCAAACCCCTTTGGGCTGTCCACAATCTTTCAAAGTTTATCAGTCAGATGTCACTATTTCAGTCTTGATGATGGTCTTGGCTCTTCTTCACCCCAAGTGCTTCAGCTCTAGCTAACAAGAAGTCCTTCTGGAGTTCTCACCAGGAAGTCTGTCCTTCTACAGGACATCATATGTACTTCAAAGAATCAAGGTCAAATGAAGAGTATTTTGCTGATTCAGTCCAGATTCTGGATACTTTTATTTTGACCAGGTAAGATAAAAAACTATGCTGTGTAGGATTACCTGTTCTGGGGTTTGGTTTTAGCTCCAGACTTTCCTGATCTGTGGCATCTAAGATCTTGTACTTGCTTTTCCTCTTGGGTTTAGCTTTTCGCCTAGAAAACAGTCAACAAGCATTTATTGTTTACTATATAGCAGTCACTCCAAGTGAGGTGCTGGTGATACAGAGACCAAAGGGAAATAGCTCCTGACCTTAAGGTGCTCATGATGTTTCAGGGAAGACAACAAGCACATGAGTAAACATATACAAAACCAAGGTAAAATGAAGTGGGGGAAGCATCAGGAGCAAGGGGAGATCAGGAAAGGTGTCACTAGCACAAAGGGTAGAAGGAAAAAGGGACCCCAAGGGAGGAGATGAGATGGGAGGAGTATATTCTGGGCACAGAGGACAGCCAGGGCAGTGCATAAGTACAGAGATGGGAAGTGGAGCATTATGTGAGGGACAGCTGGGATGTTAGCTTGGCTTTATCACAGAGTGCAACAAGGGGAGGAAGGTATAATAACAGCTTGGGTCAGGGCCTAATGAAGGAGGTTCTAGGCCTGGACAGATAGCAGAGTATTTAAAGAGTCATTTACTAGGCTTCATTGGCTGACAGGTTAAGGAAAGAGGCAGAAAGTCATATTTTCTTTTCAAATATCAGCCACTCAGCAAATGTTGCTGCCCTAATCCTCTCAGCTTGTGAAAAAAGGATGATGATCTTAATGATGCTGTAATGGCAACAACTAATCCTTAACTCTTCAGAATGCCAAGGTCACTGTAACAATGTGGTGAGACAATTAAAACATAAAAAAAGAAAAGACAAAAGTCAATTACATATAGCTTTAAGTTGTGGGGAAGAGTCAGTACCATTCTGGATCCATTCCTGTCTTACCTCTTACAGCAGCAGACCATAGTCCAGGACAAGATTCCCAATGCAACAATAATGACAAAGGAGGCAATGATGACATAGAGGACGCTCCATTCTGTGGAGGAAAACTAAAATGTAAAGGTCGGGAAGGTAGCAATGGGGCCACGGCAACTGCTTCCTTGCTGCTGAGAGCAAATGTACAAGATCTTTATAGGTATAGATAAGAACTAGAAGGGAATATGATACTGGAATGCAACATCAGGACCCAATGGAAAGAAATGGACCAATGTCCTAGTCAGTCTCAGAACTCTCCAGGGAAGGTCAGAGTTCAGCCTTTTGTGTACAAAGAGGAAAGAACTGTTGGGAGAAGGCCTAAAAATTCATTGCTACCATTACTAATGCCTTCAGAAGCACATAAAGAAACTGGTGAGATATGGTTGGTTGTTAGGACGAGAGATGGATAGAAAGCTACTTCTGTGATGGGGATAAACAAAGATAAATCACTTAAATTTCAGTATCAATATTATCAGTATCTATCTATCTATCTATCTATCTATCTATCTATCTATCTATCTATCTATCTATCAGTAGGCCTTATCTTACTTAAGAGCTTTGCTCATCTTACCCACAATTCATTTTATTCTTATTCTTAACAGTTTGCTCAGACCTAAAGGAACAAGTGTGTATATAGATAAGGGGAACAGAAATTTCTTATGAAGAGGAAATGCCCAAAGCCAATGTCCATTGTCAGTCCAGTATGCCTGCTCACTTCAGAGACAAGATCAATGCTAACTTAAGCTCCTTAAGCTTCAAGGGGATACATACCACAGTTGCTCTCTCCATCTTTCAGCTGCACTTTAATGAAGTTCTCCATCCAAAAAGGGTCGCAGATACAGCGCTTGGTGAAAGAATCGCAGCGGCCGTGATCAGAGCAGTTCAACTGACAAGCTGATGAGAGAAGGAAAGGGAAGTCACTATAAAAAAGTCAAGTTTGTAGCAAAGCTAGCAGAAGGGAGGTCTTCTGATTCTCAGGGCAGAATGCTCCAAGTGTTCAATGCTACTTGGTCTGTAGCAGTTTCCCAAAGACAAGGTTTCCCCAGGCAGGCCTGGTTGCCTGTTCTAATGTGCATGACTGGATCAAGTCACAACAAGCAGAACAATGGCTGATTTCTAAACAGACATTAAGGTTTTCAAAACCCTTTATAGAATATTTCTCACCTAGTTCACAGGAGGATAATTACAATGTATCTGGTGGGGATTAATCAATGTTTGCTGTCATATAGCAAAGTCCCAAGGATTTCTGAGCAAAAGTCCAATGCTCATGTTAGTGGTTATGTGAGGGCCATGAAATATCACCATTTACAGGGGGAACTCACGTAAGAACCAAGCTTAGGGCTGGTAAGCACCTTCCCAGTGAGGCTTGTTTTATAAGGATTTGTTCTACTTCAGATCACTGAAATCATTGGTACTGGAAGCAACCTGGGATATATCCTACTCCTCAATGGTCTAAGGGAACTACCTGGAGCAAGTCATGAGCATTTATTAAGCACCTACTATGCTCCAAGAGCTGTGTTAAGAGCTGGAGATACAAGAAAGGCTCCCATTCTCCAGAAACTCTGAGTCTAATGGGGGGAAAAAATGACCCATACAGGATAAAATTGAGGCAGTCTAAGAGAAGGCTCTAGGAAGGGGATTTAGGAAAGGCCACACCCTACTTCCTGAAGGGTGAGAGGGGTGGGTATCATTCAAACACCAGTCAAAACTGGATCAACAGCAAGAATCCATATCATTGAGAGTGAACTTGTAGATCCCCCTTCTAGAGGATGGGAAGGATGATAGTTTTCCTTACAGACTCTGGGTTATGGAGTTTGGGTTTTCTGGGACTACTCACTGACTGTATTAATTTCCAGGGCTCGAAAGATCAGGAAGTCTGTTTGTTGCTTCTTCAGTTCATTCTTGAGCATGGCTGCGACATCACGGCCTTTAAAGATCTGCTGTGGAGGCTCATTTTGTACAAAAAACACCATCTTTGTGCTGTGAGGAAATGCAATCCAGGAAAAAGCCAATGAAATCTGACACTGACTCTAGAGGCCCTGTCTAAGTGGGTCAACAAACACTAGGTAAGGTCTCTTCACCTTAAGATCACAGCTTCAGGGCAGCTAGGGGCAGCTAGGTAGCACAGTGTATAGAGTACTGGCCCTGGAGGCAGCAGGATCTGAGTTCAAATCCAGCCTCAGAGACTTAATAATTGCCTAACTGTGTGACCTTGGGCAAGTCACTTAACCCCATTGTCTTGTAAAATAAAAACAAGACCACAGATTCAGAGATGGACAGGATCTTCAGGGATCATGGATTATAGGCCCCCTCCCTTACAAAAGAGGAAATCTGCCTATAGTCACAGAGTTAGGCAGGGTCTGAGGCAGGATTGGAACAAGGTCCTAACTCCAGGTCCAGGGCTCTAACTACCGTACTACTTAGGTTGCCTTATTAGGACAAGTGATGAGATTGGAAATAGAGAGAGAGATTCTAGAGGTGAGAGACAGATTTTGACCACAGAAGACTTGGGGACTTTCTCTGAATCAAAATGGAGAAACCTAGGCCTCTCCACTCCTATTCTTGCTGAAAGCCAGTCCTCCCCCTGCCCCCTCCCACCTCTGTTCCGTGTAGGGCTGGATCTTTTGCACAGTGATGTCAGAATCCAGCACTCCCAGGAGGACACCAATCTGCCGAATGAACATCCCCTTTTGCCTCTCTGTCAGTTGACTGACGTTTACATCCAGGATCATCTCCACCAGATTATTTTTCCTGGGGTCTGTAAAGGATAGAGAGCAGGCAGAGCAAGAAAAAAAAGGTCAGTATACTTTCTAATACACATGATGCTTTTATTTATTTTTTGTTTTATTTTGTTAGGAGGAATTGGGGTTAAATGACTTGCCCAAGGGTCACACATAAGGTCTGATGCTAGATTTGAAGTCAGGTCATCTTGACTTCAGGGTCAGTGCTCTATCCACTGTGCTACCTAGCTGCCCTAGTTGCCCTTAATATGCCTTTATATATTTGCTCTACATAAAAGTAAATAACACATAAGAAAGGAGATGGCAAAAAGGATTCTTAGAATAGCAGTCCTTCTGGTGACAAGAAGATATAGATTACTCCCTATGTATAATACTTCAAGACCAAGACTGGACTTTACCTTAGGGTCTACCTGAAGGGGTTTAACAGGAAAGTTTGAAAATGAAGCAGCACAAAGTGGGTTGGGTAAGCAAACTTGGTGAACTTCAAGCTATAAATTATGGTTTTATTTGCAGCCTGATGTCTAAATGATCTTGTCCATGGCAGGAAGTGGAGATCTTAGGTTCTTTCCTCAATTTACTGGAGTAATGGTCTTTATCAATCTGAAGGGCTGTCATGGGGAAGAGAGAGTAAATTTCTTCAATTTGGCCCCAGTGGGAAAAACTAGGCTCAACAGACAAAGGGAAACAGACGTTAGGTCCATATAAGTCCACAATGATAGTTGTTTATTAACGGAAAAGGCTGCCTTAGAAGTTCATAAGCTCCCTTCTTAATGATCTGTTTATTAGATAATGGATAAATTTGACTATATTTTTGTTCTAGTCTTTATCCAAACGTGCTGGGTACAGATGGAAAGTGAAAGGGCAGCCAGATTAATGAGGGGTATTTGTTTATTACATTATCACATATAACATTAAATTAAAAGATCTAAAGGAAGGTTTCCAGTGAATTAGTTGGCTCTTCTGAGGGGAATTTAAGGATTAATTTAAGAATGAACTAATCTGAGAATTAAGATATGAACAAAAATGATGAAATCTGACTTAGGAGTACATTGTAGAGAGGAAAAAACTCCCACTGAATCTAGAATTAGGGGATCTAATTCTATTCCTTGCTTGGGAATCAGTTCTCTTACATAGGCCTCATTTTCCTCATCTGTAAAATGACCTAGATGACTTCTTAGATCCTTTACAACTCCAAAGTACAAGATTCTATGAAAAGGAAGGTGCTATGAGTAGCACTGGTAGAAAAGATAGGCCTGCCAATAGGAACTTGACTCTAGAGAAACCCTGGTTTCTCAAAATAGAGGAAGCATCTTTAACTAGGAGAGTTATATTGCTGCTTTGCTCTCTATTAGGCTACTTTTGAATAAATGGTTAAAGACTGTTGGTTTCTACATTTAGAAGTTCATTGTCAAGAGTAGTTACCTCATTTATGTATTTGGCTGCACAATTTATATGTTCTGATATATAATTTACAGAATTAGTAGATTAGCCATGGTTTTCATCTAAACATCAAGCTACTCCAGTGTCTGGAAGAGGCTAATCAACCTGGAGGAAGAACATGAGATGACTTCTTAAGCTCCATTTCAGCTTGACAAGTCTTTCTATTGCTAGCCTGAATACTCAAGAGTGGGTTGTCACTATTCCTTCCTTACCAAATGCTCTGGAATGCAAAGGCCCTGATAAATTCTTCCCCTCTTCCTAGAGCTATACCACAAATTAGTCTTGAAGCAAAACAAAAGTCACAAAGCTCTATTTAAGAAGGACATCTCATTTCGGCAAATCTGCTAACTTAAAGTTTGCCAGTTATTTTACCTTTGGTGAGTTGTCACATAAAGCCTCGGGCTCAACTTATAAAAAGAAATTGTTTTCTGCATCTGGGTTCTGAAGAAGCATCATGACTCAAGCTACCCAAGTCCCTGTGCTCAAAAATCACCGAACCATCCCACGCTCTTACCACCATCCATCAGACAATAAGACCCAAGACGTCACATCTAGTTAGGGCAAAAACAGCCATCTTCAGAGTAGAGACTAACTGTTCTGAGAAGGACTCACCAGGTTTCACATCCACAGTAGTCCGGTCTGTGTCACTCTCACCCTTTGCATCAGTCACTCTCAAGTGGAATGTGTAAGTTCCTTCCACCAAGTTAGAGAGGAATAGAATGGGGTGGTGATCAGAATGATTTAATACTTCCTACGGGTTGAATAGTAAAGATGATTTTTTTTAGGGAAAAACCAACACCATCTTCCTTCCCAAGCTCCCTATAGTATCAGACTAGTATCGAGTGCATTATACCCTATTACTTCAATTCAGATCAATTCCTGATTTGAATGCTTAATAGATTAGCAAGAAAAATAAAGTAATTTTGAAAAACTATGACCATACAATTATACTTTAAGTTTACTAAGAGGAAACATTTGACAAAGTACATGGCATGTTGATAGACATTTAATAAAAGTAGTTGACTGAGCTTTAATTTTGGACCTGGTCCTTTGCCATCTTATGTCAAAGGCCACAATTATTAGAATACTTACTCCTGCTGCTGGGCTTCCTTCATCCCTAGTCCAGAGGTAACTGACTATGCCCTTGTCATCAGAGGACCTGGATCCATCCAGCTCGGCTGTATTAGTGGGCAGAGTTATTACTACATTCCCAACTATTTTGGCCACAGGTGGTTTGTTCATTTCTATACAAAAAGAAAAGCATTTAGGAAAATCTAAAATACCAGAAAGGAAGAATTGGTTTTCCATAATGTTATGCTATGTACTGGGAAACCAAAACATAACATTTTTATAAAGACCTGAGTATGAGAGCAACCAAAGTGCATTTAAGGTTGCTGTGAAATTCTTAAATCAAGGGTAATAATCATGGTTGCTCATTTTCTTTGAGCTCTTTGTTACTTATGTATCATCTTAAGAGGGACTTCATTTTTCTGCTTTGATAGTGTATGATGAAAGTAAATGGAAATCATCTGGAAAGCAATTTGCAACTAACATAAAAGAAGTAACTAAACCTTATGTATCCTTTGACTTTAGTAATATAATTAAGCCTATATCCCAAAGAGGTCAGAAGCAGAGGAAAATGCCTCACTCTCATTAAGCCCATAATACAATACAATACAAGCTGCTAAGTCTTATAGTTTGTATCTTTACAACACCCCTTGAATATGTTCCCTTCTCTCCACTCGAAGAGTCTATACTCCAGGTTCAGGTCTTTGTCCTCTGCCACTTAAGACTATTTCAGTGATCTTCTAATTGTTTAATTTGCTGTAAGTTACTTCCCTACTCTAATTCATCTTTCATTCCGCAATGACTTTCCTAATTTACAAGTCTGATCATATCATTTCTTTAATTAAAAAAAATACAGTGACTCCCTATGATCTCTGTAATAGGATGTTAAAATTAAATGGAATCAAAATTAAATACCAAATGTTTGGCATTTCAAACCTTTCCCAGTCCCTTCCTAACTTTTTCTGATCTTTTTACATAGCCCTCTCCTCCAGGATCTAAATAGTCTGTGAGGGTTCTTCACTCACAACACTCCCTGATGCATACCTGAAATGCTGTCCCTCCTAAGCTGTGCTTCCTGGAATCCATGATGTTCTTCAAGAGTCAGATGAAGCCCCACCTTCTGTAGCAGGCCTTTCCTATCCCCAGCTGCTAGTGCTGGACTCTCTAAAGTTTTCTTTTTCTAGATCTGTGTTTTTCTCCTGTTAGGATATCAAAGCCTGTTTCACTTTTGTCTTTTGAAGTAAGCAGAATCAGGAGGAAATTTACACAGGATCACAATAATATAAAGGAAAACAATTTCTAAAGACTTCAGAACTCTGGTAAAGTAGGAAACCAATCATGTTTTGAGATGACTTTTGGTGAATCATCTTCCCAGATCTTGGTAAAGAGATGATGGACCACAGGTACTAAACAAGATATGTTTACAAGAATGGCTAATGTACTGATTTGTTTTTGCTTTATATTATACATTAAAAGGGGAGGTTTAAGAAGGAGGAAAGGTTTTGTGAGGTAATGATAAAGATGCAGAAAAAGAGAAAAGAAATTCAACGAAACATTAAAAGTTAAGACAAAAGAGAGCTGAAGGAAGCTGAGAAGGGGACAAGGGAGTTTTGTTAATGTATAAGGAAAAAATTACCCAATATAAGTTCACAGTTACATATCTAATCATCTTTTCTGTTTTTTTTTTTTGCATATAGAAATTTAAGTTCAAAATAACAAAGGAAATTTTAAGAAAGGAAGCAAATGGAAGCCCAAGACTTATTAAGAAAACCTGGGTTTCATTCTGTTAATATCTGTAATACATTAGGCTTTAGTGTAATATCTCCATGAAAAACCAGTTGTGCAAAGACTTGTTTGGCAAAGTTCAGAGTAGTTAAATGATTCAAAGAAGGGGAAACTATAATGTAATGTGATGTATAATTAAAAAGGGATTAAAAATATCATAGATTTAGAGCTGGAAGGACAGTAGAGGTTCACTAGTCCAATTCCCTTATGTTATGGTTGAAGAAACTGAGTTCAGAAAGGATCTTACTCAAGGTTACACAAATAGTAAAGGGCAGAGCTGGGATTAAAACATAGGTCCTCTGACTCCAAATTCACATACCTTCTGTTGGAGGGAATGGGAGTCCAAAGGCAAAAAAAGAAGAGGAAGAAAACAAGAAAAGAGGGAAAACTTCCTTTCTTTGAAAAGATGGAGAATGACTGCAGGTATGGAACAGCATAGATGAAGTTGGATTTGGATGATATGTTGATTGATTTTGCTAAAATTTTCCTCTTTTTTATTCTTTATGATGAAAGTTATTTTTCTGGGAGGGGGAGAGGAAAGGGATAAATGAAAAAACAGAAGTAATGCAAAAAATATATATATTAATAAAATTTTTTTAAAACAAAGGGAGAGTGATAAAGACAAGGAATGAGAGAGAGGGAGAGAGAACAGAGAGGGGAAAGGTGAGCCAAGATGGAATCTAAGAAAATAAGTGCCAGCTGGTTTTGGAAGGGGGGGGTTGAGATACCAATGTAGAGAGTATCTGGCAGGAGAGATGGGAAGGAGGAATGATGGGAGGGAGAAAAATATGAAAAAGAGGGGGTGAAGAGAGAAAGGATAGGAGGGAGAAGAGAAAAAGGAGGGGGGACAAGAAAATGGAGGAAAGGGAGAGTGGAAAAAGGAGGAAGTTGAAGGGAGAAAAGGGAAGGAAAGAAAAGAGAAAAAAGACAGAAAGGAAAAAAAGAAAAGAATTAGAGGAAATGAGAGGAAAAGGAGAAGAAAGAGATAGAGGGGTAAAAGGGAGATACTTTTGTACTTTGTTTTGTACTGCAGTTTTTCTGAGTGTTCAAATTGACTACATCTGACAATCATTACAAATGAGTTTTATGTCTTTTTCTAATTAGGAGATTAGAGATGGATAAAAGAATTATAAATACTGTGTTTTCCTCTTGACATGACTCTTGCCAGCCACTAAAAAAAGCCTGACCAGCTGTAGGGAGCTTAGTTTGAAGCAGTCACTATAAAATCTGACAGCAGATGTCACTGCAGTCAGTAAGGAGAAACAAATCAGCCCCTTGTTTCTGAGGCAACAAAACAAAATAAGACTGTACTGCAATGAACTCTCTAGCCCCCTACCCAACTCCTTACATGTGCTCAGAAAAAGGCAAGGTAACTTTACCTTGCTTACCTAGTTTTTTCCCTCCCCTCTTCCTCTATTTCGCATCCTCTTTCTTCCTTTTCTGTCTCTGCTTTTCTGTCAAATCTCTGTTTCTCATCTCTCTCTCTTTCCCTCTTGCTTCTCTCTCTCTCTCTCTCTCTCTCTCTCTCTCATACATATAGATCAATTCAGATAACAAATGACAGTTCCTCTGCTGCTTCTGATCACTGTGAAATGCAAATGAAATCCAGTCCAATAAACAAGATGGATTTCCCCCCAAATTAATGTAATGCAATTACAAAGTGGGTCTGTCATACTTCACTCAGTTATACCCAAGACAAGAAGATACCTTCTTTGACAATGACATTTACGGAGCTTTGGCTCTGCAGGTTCCTTTCATCTTTGACAGTCAGGGTGAATATATAGGTTCCCACCTGGAGGCCAGTCACAGTTGCTATGGAATTGTTGGCATTTTCAAGTCGCACACCATCAGGGCCCCTAGTGAAAGGAATAAAAGCAAAAGATTGGTTTCTACCTGTCTGCTGACACTCAGGGAAATGATTTAGATCTTTCAGTCTCATGACCATTACAGCCAAGGGTTGCCTCCTACATATTTGTTCCTTATTTAAAAAGGGAACTTATTGTTTTCAAACCCCCAGAGGAAACCTTTTAAAATATTCCATTTCAATAAAATTCCAAATACAAGCTACCTGCTGATCTGAAAATCCCAAGCACCAGACTTCAAAAATTTCTAAACTTAATTTTCAAGAACTTAAATTTAAAGCTATGATTTTTCCAACTCATAAAAATCTCTATGAGCTCTAAGGCAGTATCTGGTCAAAAGACAGTAGGAGGTAAGGATGTATATTTCTGAAAAGCATTTCTGGTCAATGTGTTTGCTGGCATAACTTCTACCAGTAAAAAAGAAAAATTTATTTTTTAACCTTATACTAAAAATCACTCCTACTGGAAATATAAGAAAAAGCCCAGGGTCAAAGTGGTCTATGAGTTCCCAACAAACAAATTCAGCTGACATTCTCTACAATAAATTTGTAAGCATAACCTCTCTCCTGCCCTAGGCACAAGGCCATATTCCATAATGGGTTTCTTATTCAGTTCTTGGGTTTTGTTGTTGTTTTTTTGTTTTATTCCCCCCTCCATAAAGTAGTTATTTCACTTTCTCTGTGCTCTAGAAACTAGTCCATGATTAGAAAGGCATGTATCATAGGAAAGAGGCAGTATGATATCTCAACACAAAACTTGTTGGTGGTTATCTTGTGGACTGATAAGTTATCACCAAGGAATTAAGGTATAAGGAGATAAAGATGGCTAGAGTCTCAATTCTGACCAAGTGCATCGTCATTAAGCCAGATTCTCCTCTGTGATGCTATCACCTCTTTGGAGTATGGTAATAGAAGCCAAGAACAATGTTCATCATCAATATGTTAAAATACAATGAAAGAACAATTGTCAAACATAGAAGCAGAATACAAAGGGAAGGGAGAGTTAGGAAAGGAGAAGAGATAGAAAGGTAGAGGAGGGAAGGGGAAAAGTCAGAAAAGGAAGAAGGGAAGGGGAAGGAAGAGACTGGGGAAGAAAGGTGAAGAAAAGGGAAAAAGAGAGAGAGAGGGGAAGAAAGAGAAGGAGGGAGGGGAGAAGGAGGGAGGGGAGAAGGAAAGACAGAATGTTGTAGGAAGGGAAGAAACTTTTTTTTTTTTTTTAGATTTTGCAAGGCAATGGGGTTAAGTGGCTTGCCCAAGGCCACATGGCTAGGTAATTAAGTGTCTGAGGTCGGATTTGAACCCAGGTACTCCTGACTCCAAGGCTGGTGCTCTATCCACTGCACCACCTAGCCACCCCAAGAAACGTTCACCTAACTTCTAAAATTCAACTTTGAATCAAGAAAGGGAAGAAACTTTTGAATTTAAAATTCAAATTTAATTTGAGGCAATTTACAATTAAGCTGTAACCTTCCTTCTCCCCCTCCCACCAAAATCTTGTGAGTTGCTGCTCTACACACAAACACACACACACACACACACACACACACACACACACACACACACACACAGATCCTGCACATAATCTGAATTCTGTTTGTTGTGGTTAAACAGTTAAAAGGACTGGAGAAGACCAGGAATGGTTCTGATTAAACAATTCCAGTTTAATTAACTTTTTTTTGATCAATGCCCATTGCCTCTGGCTAACATACATGGTAAACGGTGTCTTTAAGACAACATTAACTGAGAACAAGGTTTTCATTTTGCAGATGTTGCATCAATTCTGCTTAATAGCAGGTGTCAAACTACTGCCCTCCCCCCCTCAGCTTCACCCTGCTAACTCTGGAAAACAGGACTTTTCAGCTCCATTACTCCTTTCCAATTGCCTCTCAAGTGTAATTTAGCTCTACTCTACAGCAGATGGGGCTGTATCTGCAATGATGCCAGGACCAGTCAGTACCACCTAGGGAGCAGAAGCTGGAAAGTTTTTTCCCCCCCTGCAGAAGTCAGAGTAACAATTTCTTAAAACTGGAGTCTAGAAATGCATGATCTTTCAAAGTCATTCATCAGCAAGTGAAATTAGACTCAAGATTCTTTGCTAAAGGATGCTGTGTTCAATACCCACTGTGTTTTTTCCCAGAGGTATGAGATGATTTTCTGGTCATCCAGGCTTTTGCTACCGTCCAGAGTTGTGCTGTCAACAGGAAGGGTCAGTTCTTTATCTGGGCCAGCATCTGCCTGGGGTGGCTTGTTGTTCTCTGGAAGAGAGGCTATAATGTCAAAAGCAGGCCAGCTCAGATTGTAGATGTAACTGGGCCTAATGCTCTGCTGACTCTGCTCTGAAAGCCCAGGACAATCCCTTCCTTTTGCTTCTGATTCTCTAAGACTAATTACCCAATGCCATTTAATGGTGCCCAGAAATGTTGAGCATCACTAAGTGTTGTGGGGATAGAAAAAATATAGTTCCTGCCTTTAAGGATCTTACAATCTAGGTCAGGACACAAAACACATAATCAGGACATACATCAACATAGAACAGGACAGTACATAATTAAGTGCCTAGCTGTTCTACAGAAATTCAGAAAGGGAGGTCATTGAGACCTCAGAATGGGTTTTATGGAAGTCAGTTTTCACATAAGATCTTGAAGAATAGTTAGGATTTGGCCTTGAAGGACACTTCCAAGTTAGAGGTTAGATACTTTACATGGGGAAGGCAAAGAGAAAGAAATAAACCTGACAGATTTATGGGACAAAGAAGAATCAAACTAAGCAAAGGATATAAAGTGAAGAGAAATGGAAAATTAGGTGATACATGGTATGGTAGGAGTGATATCATAACTGCTTCTTCCAAGCAAATTAGGGTAGTTTTTGGTAGGCTGAGAAGCTAAAGGCTGGAGGGGGTGGTTCTCAGATGTCTGGCTGGTGGATCAACTCAAGATGTTTTCAATGCCTATTTTTGCTGAATATCCTTTCTATTATACTTAAGTAAATTGCCATTTGTTAATTGCTGAATGGCCCACAAATATCTCATTTCATTCCAATAACCTAAACTTCCAAGGGCCTGGCCCAAGTCAGGTCCAGTTCAGAACAGATGAGGTTAGGTCAAACACTGGAATGACTTGAAAAACTGAGCAGGAATTTATTTTTTGAAATAAAAAATAAGGAGGTATTGGAAGATTTTGAGCTGAGAAGTGACAGAGCATGGGAGTTAGGAGACCTGGGTTCTAGTCTCAACTGATCCACTAACTAGGCTGCATAACCCTAAGCAAATTATTTAATCTCTCTGGGATCTCATTCTCCTTGTATGTAAAATGATGGAAATTCAGTAGAGGATCTCTAAATTAACTTTCAGCATTAAGAATTTCTAAAGTAACTTTCAGCATATTGTAAAAGAATGTATTAAAAAAAAGCTCAATTTAGTAATGTTATGCAGGATAGTCTAGAAGAGGAGAAGCCTGAAGAAAAAAAGTCACCTAAGGGGTTACTTATTTAGGAATATTTAGGAGTAAAGTAATGAAGGTCTAGGAGCTAGGAGGCAGTTGTAGTACAGTGGAGAAAAACAGTGGGCTTCATAAAACCGTAATTCTAGAGCTGGATAGGAGGCTCAGCTATCAACAGTGGTATGTGAATTACTTTGAAATAATTTTGATAGTTTCCTCTTGTGACAGCAATGGTCATTCCTCTAATGGCCATTCCTCTATTCTAACACTAGGTTGATTCAGAATATCTCATTTTGACCAGATAGATGAAATGAGCTTTGGATGGATGATTTTTCCAACTTTAATCTTCTGTCAGTTGAGTACTAGGTATGGTTTCATACATTGCTCTCTTTTGTTGTATTTTTAATATAGGTTAGCATTCCAAGGAAAAAAGCAAAATTAGTAATTCCTAAGAGTATACTTAAATGACTATTGGTGATACTGTATTATTGGCTGTTGATCTAGGGAAGTTAAGTACCTTAATTATCATTCAAACTCGCATCAAAACAGTATCAGTTGCATAAAAGTGTAAAACAAAGTGTAGCTGAGAAAATAAAAAACAATGCCAAGAACTGAAAATATTGCCATAAAATCTTATTAATTCTTAGAAACAAGACTTCCAGAAGAAGTTGGTAGCTTGAGGCATTGCTACTGATCTTTCAGTAGTATGATAAAGGCTAGAAGATCACTATAAAGAGCTGCTGTTACTATGAAGAGAAAAATACAAGTTATAGGCAAAAGAATTTTTTATTTGATTATTTATTTGATTATTTTTTAATCAGAATACTTAGGATTGGAAAAAAAGCTAATTTTTACTGACAAAGCTCATTTTTTTAGATTCAAGAATAAAACAAAACTATGGTCAGAAATCTTCATAAGTTTTAGATTGGCAAAGTTGACCAAAAGTGAAAATAAAGATTGCTTGGAAGGGTTGTAGAAAAATAAGCCCTTCAAAGCACTGTTGGTCTAGCTGTGAAGTAGTATAGCTACTCTGGAAAGCAATTTGAACCATGCCCCTGACATCATTAAATTGTGTATACATTTTGAACCAATGAATGAAGCATTTATTAAGTACTTAATGTATACTATAGACAGCTAGATGGCATAGAGGAGAGAGCACGAAGCTGGAAGTCAGGAAGATTCATCTTCCTGAGTTCAAATGTAGCCTTAGACATGACAATCTGTGAGACCCTGGTCAAAGTCTCTTAACCCTGGTTTGCCTCAGTTTTCTCATCTGTAAAATGAGTTGCAAAGCACTTCAGTATTTTGTCAAGAAAACCAGAGTCATGAAGCATCAGACACACTAAAAAATTAAAAAAATGTACACAGCATTACACTTTAACTCAGTTATATTCAGTAGGCCTATAAACCCTATGGAGATCAAAGAAAGAAGAAAAGGAACTATTTGTACAAAATTTTTTGGAGAAGTAAAAAAGAACTAGAAACAAAAGGAGTAACTTTCTATTTTTTTTTTGAGTAATGACTAAGCCAATTATTATGGTACATGAATATTATTGTGCTAGAAGAAATGAAAATGAATAGCTTCAGAGAAACTTGGGAACAGCTCTCTGAGTGATGCAGAGTGAAGTAAATACAATGAGAACAATTTATACAATCATAACAATATTGTACAAATAAACAAACAACAAATACTTTGAAAGACTTAGGAATTCTGGATCAATGACCAACCATGACTCCAGAGGAAATGAGGAATGGAAAGGGGAAGAGATATAGGACTATAATTAATAGGGATAGAAGGTCAAATAAAGGTTTACTTCCTTTTTTCCCCCCCAGTGGGTGAATTAGGAGGGTAAAGGGTGAAAGGTAGTCCTTCCTCCTCAAAAAAAAACCCCCAAAAACAAACCACTTATAAAAAAATGCCAAGAGAAGAGAAAGAAGGCCATAAAAGAACAGAAGGTAATAATGAAGTACCAAAAAGCAGGATAGCTTTGAAATCTATAGGCTTATTATTTACTTAAAAAATAAAAGTAAGGTGTTTATAACATAGATCTCCAATTATTTTTCCATTTTATGTATTGGTACTTAAGTTCAGAAAAAAATACAATTTTAAAAGAAATCAACTTGAACCTATAAAATTTTGGTATCTTCATCAAACTGTAAGGCATTCACCCAAAAAGAATATTTGGGGTAATTTTTACTTGTAATATTAAGCCAACATGTATTTATTTTTTATTTATTATTATTATTATTATTTTTTGCAAGGCAAATGGGGTTAAGTGGCTTGCCCAAGGCCACACAGCTAGGTCATTATTAAGTGTCTGAGGCTGGATTTAAATCCAGGTACTCCTGACTCCAAGGCCGGTGCTTTAACCACTACGCCACCTAGCTGCCCCTCAACATGTATTTATTAAGAAATTGATAGGCATCAGGATAAATGCCAGTGATACAAAAAAAACGAAAGGAAATGACAGTTTTTACCCACAAGAAGCTCACAGTTTAAGGGAGGAGATCACATGCGAATAATATACAAATAAGATAGAAGCAGGATAAACTGGAGATATTCACAGAGAAAGGCACTAAGAATTATGATGGATCTGAAAAGGGTTCCTCTAGAAGGTGGGACTTTATTTGAGATGAAACCACGGATGTCAGTAAGTGGAGCAAGGGAGACAGAGCATTTCAGACAGGTAAGACAGTCAGAAAAAATAAAGCCAAGTGATAATGTACTCTTGTTTGTGAAATAGCTAGGAAGCCAATAATCATTGGATTACAGGTTAAATGGATGAGAGCAAGATATAAGAAGATGTAGGAAGGGTTAGTTTATGAAGGGCTTTGAACACAAAAAGTTTTTTTACTTGATCCTGGAAGCAATAAAAAACCACTGGAGTTTACTAAATAGGAGTTGGGGTATAGGAGAACATGGTTAGATCTGGGTTTTAGGGAGCTACTCTCACAGCCAAGAGGAGGATTATGAACTAGAGTAAAGAGAGTACTCTACTAGAGTAGAGAGTTGAGGCAGGAAGACAAATCAGCAGACAATTTACTATAGGTGAGGCATAAAGTGATGAGAGTCTACCTCAGGATAGTGGTAATGTCAGAGGAGAAAAGTGGACATATACAGAGGACATTGCAAAGGTGGAATCAACAAGCCTTGGTAACAGACTGGATGGGGGGGAGGAGGGAAGTGAGAATGAAGAGTCAAGGCTAATACCTAGGTTATGAACCTTGGTGACCAGGAGGATAATGGTGCCCTAGACAACAAAAAGAAAGTTAGGAAGGAAGGGAAAGAAGAGAAAGAGAATTCAAGATTAGACATATTATGTTTAAGATTTATGTAGAACATACAGTGTGAGATGTTTAAAAGACAGTAAGAGATTCAAGAATGAAGAAGAGGATGGCACATAAGTAAATTAAAAGCCTGGCTGACTAGGGGGATGGGGGTGTCTTAACAATAACAGGAGAGTTAGGCACATGGGAAGGATCTGGGGGAAATTTTTTTTTTTTTTGCAAGGCAAATGGGGTTAAGTGGCTTGCCCAAGGCCACACAGCTAGGTAAATATTAAGTGTCTGAAACCGGATTTGAACCCAGGTACTCCTGACTCCAGGGCCAGTGCTTTATCCACTGCACCACCTAGCTGCCCCTGGGGGGGAAAATTAAGAATTTAGTTTTGGTCATATTCGGTTTAAAATGTCTACAGGACTTCCAGTTTGAAACATCCAATAGGCAGTTGAAGATGTAGATTAAATTAAAAGAGAGGTTCAGGCTGGATAAATAGATTTGAGAGCCATCAGCAAAAAGATGGTAACTGAATTTATGACCTGATGAAATCACCAAATAAAATAGTGATGGGGGAGTAGATAAGACAGACCCTTGACATGCCCACACAGTTAACAGGCATGATCTGGATGAAGATATAGCAAAGGAGAATGAGAAAGAGAAACTGGATAAGTAGGAGGAATCCTTGGAGAGAGTGGTGTTGCAAAAACCTAGAGTGATGAGAATAACAAGGAGAAAATGAATGACAGTGTCAATAGCTGCAGAGAGATCAAGAAAAATGAAAATTGAGAAAATGCTATTAGGCTTGACAATTAAGAAATCACTGGCAACTTCACAATGTAGTTTTGATTGATTGGTGAGGTTGGAAGTCAGTTTTTAGAGAGTTAAGAAGATAGTGTGAGGGGAAAAAAAGTGAAAGCAATGATTGTAAATAACCTTCTCAAGGAGTTTAGTCACAAAGGGAGGGGTGAGGAATGGAGAGGGGAGAGATATGGGACTATAATTAACAAGGTCAGAAGGTCAAATAAAGGTTTTTGAAGAATGGAGGAGTCTTGGGCATGTTTGTGGGCAATAGGGAAATAACCAGTAGTCTCTCAGGGAGAAGCTGATGAGAAAATATGGATAATAGAGAGAGCAATCTGCTAGAAAAGATGAATGTCTATCCATATTTGCTTTGGCAAAGAGAAGGTTTGTATCCAATGAGGGATTGTTAAACTGGTAAAAATGATGATATAATGAAGAATCAGAGTTGTTCCAGAATTATAGAAATTCCCAAATGGAGATGGAATACTGCAAGATAACTTTCTAGTAGGCCACATATCAAGAAAAATTAAGAAATTTATCCAAGAGATAAACATGCTTCAGTACTGGGCTTGGACCTCACTTGATTTAAACCCCATTGAAAACCCATAACTATAAATAAGGCTAGATTGGAAAAATAGACTTCATTAAAATGAGAAATCACAGTGGAGAAGGGGATCATTTTACTTATCACTTTCTGCAACAACTGCTAGCTAACTGTTGCCAGTATGCAGATACAGAAGCCCTGGAAGTGACAGCATCTCCAGACCACTGTACCAGCACTCAAGCCATTACCAGGGGAGGTGACTCCTAAGGAGAAAAGGCCAGTCTTCTCCATCACCTGCCAACAGGTTGCTACCTATAGTGCTGGAAAGTCAGTCTAGGTGCAGCAGTGAAGTAAGCTAGGGTAGAGATAGGAGGCAATACATGCCAGGCAGGTCAGGCCTGTCCCATCATCTCTTTTCACACTCATGTGCGTTGCTGCTACACTCTAAGAACCATGGGCCCTTTCTACTTACCTTGCAGCTGAAACTTTCCACATCAGAGCTCCTGTGAGCTTCTGAAGAACAGGGGCTGTCTGACTTTACTGTTGGGGTTTGGCACAGAGTAAGCACTGGGTAAATGCTTTATTCCTTTGTTAATATCCAATATAATAAATGTGGACTCAAGAAGAATTAAAGCATGGATTAAAATCTTGGAACTCAATGCTCAATTATGGAGAAGACTTGACTACAGCAAGAAGGAGATATGTTACATGTTAAAAAGCTCTTTTGGGGGGGGTGGTTTGCAAGGTAATGGGGTTGTAACTTGCCCAAGGTCACATGGCTAGGCAATTATTAAGTGTCTGAGGCCAGATTTGAACTCAGGTACTCCTGACTCCAGGGCCAGTGTTCTACCCACTGTGCCAAGCTAGCCACCCCATTAAAAGGCTTTTTTAAAAAAATATATTTTTTAAGGCAATGGGGTGAAGTGACTTGCCCAAGGTCACACAGCTGGGTAATTATTAAGTGAGGCTGAATTTGAACTCAGGTCCTCCTGACTTCAGGGCCATTGTTCTATTCACTGTGCCACCTAGCTGCTCCTAAAAAGGTCTTTTAAAGATAAAGAAGACATAAGGTGTATTGAGTCAACAAATGGAACTGTTCTTTCATTTTTCTCAGTTACTCTGGTGCCCACAGTTACCCTTTGCCCAAATTCTTTATTTACAGATGAGGACTGAAGCCTTTGGAAGTTCTGTGATTTTCTTTTTCTTTTTTTTAAATTTCTTTTTAAATTTTATTTAAGGCAATGGGGTTTAAGGGACTTGCCCTAGGTCACCCAGCTAGGCAATTATTAGGTTTCTGAGGCTACATTTGTCAGGTCCGCCTGACTCCAGGACCAGTGCTCTATCCACTGCACCATCTAGGTCCAGAGGTTGATGCATGAGAGGTAGGACATGAGCTTGGGTTCTTGCCTAAGAGGTCAGTGACCACCCTGCCTCCTCTGAGTCAGAACACCTGGCTTTGGGTCTAGCCTTGCCAGATGGATAATCTTGGGCTAAGTCATTTCACTTCTCTGGAAAATGTGATGAGACTCAGACCATGTGCCTCCTAGGGTGTTGAGATGATCACACAACCAGGCACTTTTTCAAGTGCTGTCGTGTCTTTAAAGTTTTTTTGTGAAGTCCTGTATAAACATCTGTTGCAATGACTATGATAATGACAGTGACAAGGAAAAAAAGATAGGAATGCTAGAGAAACTGGGAGGGACAAACCAATAAGACATGGTGAAAAATTGGCTAAGAGGGAGAAAGGAGAAGGATTAGTCATAGAGGACCCAAGATTTCTCTGGACCTCCTTATGCTCTGCTCCTCATGCAACCCAAAGCTCTCTGAATGGATTTGAGGGAGAAAGACTTTCTCTTACCGTGAAAGAGCCATGTCCAGAAATGTCCCCTTGACTACAAATATATATGCCTTTTCCTTTGTTTATGAAAGAGACACTACTGACTCCATTACTGATGCCAACTTTATTTTAGAAATGAGAATATATGTTTCACAGAACTACTCTCTCTCTTTTTCTATTTCCTTCTGTAACTAGCTAATAACTTGCATACCTTAGGGAGATGACTAGCCAGGGGATGGAGTTTTTCTCAGCAAAATTAGTGCCTCTAGATAAGATGTGAACATAAAGAGGTTATCAATAAGAGCAGCCTGGGACTAACTGAATTGATTGTTTTATCTAATACATAGGATCAATTCTAAATGATCCTAAGCTTCCTCTCTTTAATCTAAAGGTAGAAGGAGGTAGGAGGAAAATCAGATATGAAAACATCACTTACCTGGTTGGACAATAACAATGACCTCTGTGGTGGCTTGGTGTCCTGCAGTATCAGTCACAGTCAGCTGATAGGTATAGTCTCCTTCCTGCATTGCAGAAAGTTGCAGAGCCGGGGTTCTCACACCCTTTATAAATGGACACATGGAAAAGGTTCTACTTCAACTCTGATGAAAATTATTTATTCAATTTCCTAGACTTTATCTATTATTAAGGTTGTTCCTGGTAATTTAATTATAAACAATAAATGTGAGTCAAATATTCAGGGGGAAAAAAACAGCAAATATTCAGGGAACATCTGGCCAAAAACTTCCTATTCACAAGTAGAGCTCCTAACTTCTCCAGTATCAATATAGCTTTGAATAAAGTCTCAGCTTTCCTGAGGCAGAGGAAGAGCTCAATTGCAATAAAGGATTTGGGGAAATGCACAAAGAGGGAAAATATTCAGATCAGAAAGACCATCACAAATATTAAGATAAATGGAAAAATGTACTCTTTATAAAAGCTCTCCTCTTCCACTGAGGGCAAATTTCATCATAAACCTAACAAACTTTTAGAACAAAACAACAGCACTTCCCAAATCCATGTGTGTACTTTATCATCACCTCATGGATTTACTCAGGATTGCCAACACTAAAAAAATGATATACAATAACCAGAGCTAGCTAGTGGGTTTGTGTCCCTTCATTCTCTTCACCTTTCCCCCAGCCCTCACAAACCCCTGCACAGAATCTTAGGAGTTGGAAGGGATTTAGTGGGTCAGTCTGACTTTCTACTTCCCACATCTATATTTTCTACACCATGCAAGACAAGTGACAAGAAGATAAATGCTATTTCAGTTAAGAAGCCTGGTCCACTGTTAGACTCTCTATGATGGAATATTTTTCCTCATGCTGAGCCAAAACGTATCTCCTTGCAACTTTTACCTACTCATTTCTCTGGAACAAGAGAGAATTAAGTTTTCTCCTCCCCTTCTGGGTGCTAACCTTTCAAATATTCTAAAAAGCCACCATTTACTTAGAAGAAAAAGCAGACTTATTCTCAGTGTGCTAGGTCCTTTGCTAGGCAACATGGAAACAAAGATGAAAATAACCCAGGTTCAGTCCTCAAGGAGCTTATAGTCACAGCGAGGAGGGTGGAGGGACAGGAGATAGGACATGGAATATTTATATAATAAAATACATAAGAATGTGATGAGGTCAAAGGAGAATTTCCAAGTGGTTGAGGAAAATTTGATGAGGTAAGAGATACTTTCAGCTTGGTGAGGATTCCTCTTACTTTTCTCTTCCAAACTGAAGTACCTTCTGATTATAAATTTACATTCACATGCAATTAAAGGACACCACAAGTTCTCAGAGAGTTGTTTTAAAAAGGAATGGGATGGAGGGAATATGATTCTCTGTGCAAACATGACTTTTAAATGAATACTATAATTTAAAAGTTCTTGGAAAGGCTCCTTGGGTAGGTTGTGGTCACTCCTACCTGCATGTCCACAACCTTTCCTTTGCTGCTTGGGCTGAGAGACCACTCATAGCTGGCAATGCCATGATCATCGGTGCTCTGATTCCCATACAGGGTGATGGAGTTCTGAGGAAGGGTAATCACTTGGTTGGGGCCTGCATTGGCCACGGGAGGGTAATCCACTGCCTTGTTCACAGTCAGGCTGGCGGTGGTTGAACTGCTTACTCCAAATGAATCCACCACGGTCAGACTGCCAAGCAGGAGGAAGAAGAAAAGGGTAGAGGAATCAGAAGTGGGCTTTGGGTGAGAGAGGAATCATTGTAGGATTTAAAATTCAAGGAACAGGAAGTTCAATGCCAGTATAAGAAAAGACTTCTTGTGGCCTTAGCCATTTGAGAGAACAAAGAGATGAAGCTCAGGCTTGGAAGGAAAGGTCCATTTTTATCCCTATGCTCTCTTCAGAAAAAAAAAAAAACCAGAACAAAGCTTAAAGGAAAGGACATGACACAGCAGGGATTCACACTGTTTCCTTAAAATCATGTATATATTTTATAAAAGTCCTCTGATGGAAAGAGGAGCCAGAAGGCAAGAGACCAGTGCCTTGCCCAGTATTTTGTACACATTAAGGGCTTAATAAAGTCTTGCTAATGGATTGGAACAGAAGATGATAGACCCAATGAGCAGAGGCACATGCTTAGCACAAGAGGAAATTCCCTCACACAGCAACTCAACAATGACTAGCTTGTTTTCAATATACCTCATTAGAATGAAGTTTTTAACAAAACTTTATTGACTTTTGTTTTAGCATCATGGTCATTTTTGGATAAACAATGCTCTTACATTCAAAACTTCTAAATTTAACTTCTCATAACAAAGAAAAACAGTATAGCAAAAGACATCTGATAAAAAGGAGAACAGTTCACAGAATGACTACTAAAACATAAAACAGGGAGGAAACATCTCCCTGAAAGACTGTAGGAAAGTGACCATGCAGTGATCAAGTGTGACGCAGAAGACTGGAGAGGAAGAGGCAGGACAATAAGATGCACACTAAAAGGCCCAGCTAGTATTCTCATTGGTTTTGCTTGTCTCTAAAACAAGGAGGACTTTGATGTACCTAGTTAGTAGGAAATGCTGCAAAAGCAAGGCAGAAAAAAGACAGAAAAAAAACCCAGTTAAACCAGAGGCTCTTAATTTTCTGCATCTTGGACTCCTTTGACAGTTTGGTGACACCTATGATCACTTCTCAGAATGTTTTTAAATGCATAAAATAAATACATAGAATTACAAAGAGAAAGAATCATATTGCATTATAAAATAGTAGAAAAGAATCACATTGCAATATAGCTTTAAAAAAAATTCATGGACGCCAGATTAAGAACTCCTGAAGAAATTGAAGGAGACAGAAATGAAGCTTTTTTACTACATTTTAAAAATTTAATATATACTTAAAAAATAAAACCCAAACTGTACATAACAGATGCTCATGATTTCATATAAATTTTTTTATGTTATTTGCTTTGATTTTTAAAATTTTCATTTATTTTATTCTGAACTTAGAAATAAAACTAGCATTTACATAGCATAGTTGAATAGGAAAAAATGATTGAATATTAAACTGCAAATCTATTATGTACAACTTGCTATTCCTTTTAAATATATAGTAAAGTTATCATGTAACTTTTTTCCTTTTTTTCTTCCATTTTTCTTCCATCTCTTCTGCCCTAGAGATAACTACTATTAGGCACAAATATGTATATGTATATGAATATGTATATGTATATATATATGTACATGTATATGTGTGTATGTAAAACCATTCCATATGTATTTCTAGCTATGAATTCTTTCTCTGGATGCAGATAGTATGTTTCTTCATATGTCCTTTGTAGTTAACAGTTAAAATAACCTGTTCACTCAAAGTTGATCTTAAAACAATATTGTTGTTAACTGTATACAATGTACTTTTGGTTCTGCTCCTCAGTATTTTGTGCAAGTGTATCCATATTTTTCTTTTTTTTGTGCAAGGCAATGGGGTTAAGTGACTTGCCCAAGGTCACACAGTCAGGCAATTATTAAGTGTCTGAGAATGATTTTGAACTCAGGTCCTCCTGACTCCAGTGCTGGTGCTCTATCCACTACGCCACCTAGTTGCCCCATATTTTCTAAGATCACTGAGTTCATCATTTCTTACAGTATAGTAGTATTATAATTATAACATAATTATACTCCATAACTTGTTCAGTCATTTCTCAATTGATGGATAACTACACAATTTCCAGTTCTTTGTCATCACAAAGAGAGTTGCTATAAATACTTTAGACCATATGAATTCTTTTCCTTTTTTTCTTGATCATCTTGGGGAGCAGACTTAGCAGTGATATTGCTGATTCAAAGGATATAGGCACAAGGGCAGCTAGGTGGGGCAGTGGATAGAACACTTGCCCTAGAGTCAGGAGGACCCGAGTTCAAATATGGCTTCAGACACATAGTAATTACCTAGCTGTGTGACTTTGGGCAAATCACTTAAACCCACTGTCTTGCAAAAACCAAAAAAAGAAAAAAAAAGGGATATGGGCATAATTTTTATTTTAGCTTTGGGCATAATTCCAGATTTTTCTCCAGAATGGTTCAGATCAATTCACAATTTTGATAGGTGTAAAATGATACCTGATGGTTATCTTGATTTACATATCTCTAATCAATAATGATTTAGACTTTTTTCATATGACTATAAATTGTTTTAATTTCTTCACTGGATCATATCCTTTGATCATTTAACAATTGGGGAATGAGTCTTATTCTTATAGATTTGACACTGTTTGAAATTTTAGTGAATATTCATTATATAATTAAAAACAAACAAAAAACCCAACAAATCAAGCCAGACAAATGAAGAATAAGATCTCTTACTTATGCTACACTTTTCAGCTGAATATATGCTATACCTTTCAGCATGAAAAAAAGTTAAGAAAGGGGCACAATGGATAGAGCACCAGCCCTGGAGTCAGGAGGACCTGAGTTTAAACACTTAATAATTGCCTAGCTAGGTGACCTTGGGCAAGTCACTTAACCCCACTGATTAAATAAATAAAATTTAAAAAAATCAAAGAAACAATCCCTGCTCTTGAAAAACTTAAAACTTAGCAAGGGGAGAATGTGTGTGTGTGTGTGTGTGTGTGTGTGTGTGTGTGTGTGTGTGTGTATATTCACAATGCATATACATGATACATGCTCTCCCCATATACACACACACACATGCATAACCTTTCTATACACACATAAATACTTACATAATACAAACATATACATATTCTTTCTCTATAAACACATACACTTATGTAATACACACACACACACACACACACACACACACACACATGATGTTTGTCCTTCACTCTCAAACGAGTCCATGACATCAGGGAGGTGGTTCTATGACAAGCACATGAATTGAATTTGAATGAGGGGGTGCTGTGGTCCAGTGACCAGATATGGATCAGTTTGACTGGAGATGGTCCTGGATGTGAAGCAATCAGGGTTAAGAAGCAATCAGGGTTATGTGACTTACCCAAGGTCACACAGCTAGTAAGTGTCAAGTGTCTGAGGCTGGATTCAAACTCTCGTCCTTCTGACTCCAAGGCCAATGCTCTATTCACTGTGCCATCCCCATAAACACATGAATATACTACACATATACAATCATACACACTGTATGTATATGTATACATATATATATGTGTATATATATACATACATACACACATAATCTCTATATATTCATATACACATAAACACATAATTAAATGTGAATGTTTGTCTATCTACATGCATAAAGCAAATACAAGATAATTTTGAGGAAAGGGTACAAGCAGTGGTGGGGCAGGAAAGACTCCATGCAAAAGGTAGTGCTCAAGCTAGTCCTTAATTTTTAGGGGTCATAAGAAGCAGAAGAGCACAGTAACCACATTTTGTGCATCGCAGGGGAGAGAGCCAGTGTAAAGGCATGAATATAAGAGATGAGATGCTATATATAAGCCACAGGAGGAAGCCAATTTGGCTGAACTGCAATGTTGAATGAAGGGGTTTATTAAGGCTAGAAAGGAAGGTCATGGCTGATTGTGAAGGGCTTTAAATGTCAAATAAAAGAGCTTATTTGATTCCAGGGGCAATAGAGAATCATTAGGGTTTTCTGAGTAGAGGTATGACATAGTTAGACCTGCCCTTGAAAATGAGTTGAAGTGGAAAAGAGATTTGTAGCAGGAAGGCCAAGGAGGAGCCACTACAATAATATGAGAAGTAAAGAGGGCTGAACTAGGGTGGCAGCTATGTGAACAGAGAAGGGGACAGATATAACAGATGAAATGGAGACTGAAAAGTCAAGACTTAAATAATGGGTTATATGGAGAAGATGATGGTTATGAGGAGTCAAGGAAATGAGTTAGGATGACGCCAAAGTTGTGAAATGGGGTGACTCCAAGGAGGCAAATGTCTTTGCCAGAGAGAGAAAATTTCATACTCTTACATCATCTTAGAAAGATAGACATCTGGTCACAATAATAGTTCCCTTCATGGTAGAGATAGAAGAATACATGCACTGCAAAGACAGTCAAATGTATCAGGTCTCACAGAAAGTTGGTGACAAATCCAAGAAGAGAAGACAGATCATCCATTATGCCCCTTTCACCAACAGTTGTAAGAGACAATGTTTCTGAAATGGATCTTTTTCTAAACTGTAAGAATGGGGAAATATATGCATGCAAATCAGCTAATACCGTATTCCCACTTAGAGGAAAAATCCATGATAGCCTCGGCCAATTCTCTCATTCCCTGTTGTTTTCACAGGTTTTCCCTCAGATCCCACAAGTCTGTTGCACTAGAGAAAAAGCAAGTTACAGATGGCAAAATAGCAGCTAACCACCCTCTCTGCCATTATAACCAAACAGCTTCTGGCTTGCCTACAGAATTACTATGACCAAAAAGCAGCTGATTACAGAGTTTAGGAATGATGCTTCTCTTACGCAAATTAAGGTGGAGGAAGGGAAGAGGTGAATGAATCCCAGAATTTTAGAGCTAAAAAGAATCCTAAAGAATATCTAATTTAATCCCATTCTGCAGCTAGGGTAACAGAGGCACAGAAAGAAGACTTGCCCCCATCTCAAATTAATTATTGTGTTTCAGTATGTGAAGAACCTAATTTGGTCTCACTGACATTTAAAGATAAAAGTAAACATAGCCAATGTGAACTGTAAAAATTCATCAGTCTGAAGTGGGAGATGGAAAAGTCTCTTAAACCACTAATACAAATATTAACTGATCTTCCTGGGGAGGAGGGTATTAATTATCTTTCATTTCTCCAAAGCCAGAAGAGTGAGAAGGGTAAAGAAATATGATGATAATGAAGTCCTTGATCTGGGAGTGACAATGAAGTCCCTGAATGAAGTACGAGAGGAAAAGGTCACTGCTGGCTATACTCTGTTCTCTTCTTAGTAGGAATTCTGGTGAAAAGAGATTGAAGGGGTGAATTTGGGAGGGATAAGGTGTGGTCAGACAGAGATAAAAATCTTATTAAGACTTTTAGGGGGATAAATCTAAAGGTAGACACTAATACAGTGATTAGAGAGCTTTGACTTCAACAACCATCCATATTGGGTTTGTGACTTACCAGGGATCAGAGAAAACCAATGGAATCTAAGATGGTGTTTTCAACCAAAGTCTACATTAGATTTAATCTCAGGTTAAAGTCTATTAAGTGTTTCCTGAGGTAGCTGACTGGATTGTGACTTACCTGAAGGTATAGTTTCCCGGGACCAGGTTGGTCAGTTTTAATATGGGTGTGTCTTCAGATACCTTTTCTTCTCTCAGTGGCCCCTTCAGTTCTTCCCAGTGGTATCGAACAATTTTATCATCATCAGTGCTTTCTGATCACAAAGAAACCTCACATGTACACGTGGTGCTCTCTATGCACATCATTCTTATATAAAAAGGAACTACTCTTGAAAGTATTTTTCTCCTAGCAATGCTAAAGTATTCAAGACAGTCTAAGTTGCTGCCTCTGCAGCACAGGTGTAAGCAATCTGTGGTAAAATGTTGCTTCTTCCCAAGGCAATGACTAGCAGCTTTCTACCCACTACTCTCTCCATATGATATTCTTTTTCTCTTTCTTTCTTCCTTCCTCTTATCCTATTCTCTTTCCCCCATCTTCTACCTCTGCCTCAGGGCTACCAGTAGCACTCCTGGATGAAGTTTAGCTTGGTTAGAAGCATTAAGAGATCCATGTAACAAAATAATTCAGATGTACTAGGAAAGGAAGGCTGAGCAAAATCTTCATGGAACTAAATCAAGCTTATATTATGAACAGCCTAAAGACCAATATCACTGTCTGAATAGAGGTGAAGGGCCAAGAGTTCTCTGAGCTTCATTCTTCAATAGAATCTACTTCTAGGAACAAGAAGGCACTACATTACTCTAGGAGAAGATAAATAGTAAGCTCAGTGAGTGTTAGGGAAAGTTCTCTAGGCAAGTTTGTGTATCTTTTTCTATTATTCAATCTGCTCCCATGGGAAAAATTCTTGTGACATTAGCATATTCTCAATTTAAGGAATAGGAACACAGACTAGGTAAATTTTTAAAAGTCATGAAACTCCAACTAAGAGAATTTTAAGTAACTGCACAACCTTTCTACCCCTAGTAGATATCCCTGGTATATACGAGTTGGTTTAAATCCATTCCAATTCAATGGCTGGGGGCTTTAACCACCTTATGCTGTGCAGAAGCAGCTGAGGGAAAACCACAGTGACCAAAGTGATGACCCTGGGTTGCCCACCATGCTTCCACAGGGCACTCACTCTGGCAGGACAGGGGAAATTGCTGATTGCAAAATCATATACCAGGGAAAGTACTTACGGCTGCCATCAATGACTGTAGAAGTGGTAGGCAGAGAGATCTCCTGGAATTGTGGTGACACAACAGCAATGGGGGGTTGATTCACATGGGGTTCTGCAAGAACAATGAAACAATGACTCAATAACATAAGAAGAACATAGAGGCTTTGAGTTACGATAAAGAAGAACTTATTGGATAAATAGTAAAAGGATATTCTCAGACCAAGAAATTTAAAGCTATATATATAGTAATTTGGAAAATTGCTCTAAACTATTACTGATTAAAGAAATGCAAATTAAAACATCTCTGAGGTACCACCTCACACCTATCAGATTGGCTAATATCACTAGAAAGTAAAATGATCAATAATGGAGGGGATGTAGGAAAACTGGTACACTAATGCACTGCTGGTGGTGCTGAACTGATCCAACCTTTCTGGAGAGCAATTTGGAATTATGCCCAAAGGCAATAAAAATATGCATACCCTTTGATCCAGCAATATTCCAAATTGCTCTCCAGAATGATTGGATTAGTTCACAACTCCACTCAATAATATCTCAATTCTCCCACAACCTCTCCAACATTGTTTTCCCTTTTTGTCATCTTAGCCAATCTGATAGTGAGGTGGTACCTCATAGTTGTTTCAATTTGCATTTTTCTAATCAATAATGATTTGGAACATTTTTTCATATGATTATATATAACTTTAATTTCTTCATTTGAAAACTTCCTGTTCATATTCTTTGCCCATTTATCAATTGAGGAATGACTTGTAACCTTATAAATTTGATTCAATTCTCTATATATTTTAGCAAAGAGATCTCTGTAAGCTAATCACTGGGGAAGGCAGGAATCCTACAGGCCATTTCCTGTCAATCAAAGGTTAATAGACTAGATTCCCTTTACTCTCAGGGAAGGACAGGAAACTATGAGCACCACCTTGTAAAACCCTACTCGCATTCAAATCTAACTTGACTGGCCTTCCAGTCAATGCCTCTGACTGTACTGCTGTGGGTTATATAAGAGTGCAAATGACATTCAGCAGCAAAGACAGACCAGTCTAAGGGTGGGCCTATGGTAGGTCTCCTATAACAAAGCTCTTTAGACTATGTAAAGAAAGTCATGGATAATTTCCCAATGCTCACTCAGTGGCTTCACATACAGGTATGATCTTATCTCCACAGACATAATTATTAGCATTTTGTAGCAACCACCCTCAAATGGCTGTAAACTCTAGAAATACTCTCTTCTTTCTGTAAATGATCACTCAGGCTCTATTTTTGGTTAAGAAAAAGACAGACTATCCAGTACTTATACCAAAGTGTTTAAAACTTCTGAACCAAGGTCTGGAAAGTTCAAAGCTCAAGGAAAGAAAGCAGACAAATCCTGGCCCCAAACCTCAATGGGTTATGGTAGGTGACCCAAGGTTCTCAGAGGTCCTACCAAATTCTGACAAGCTCTACAAAGCTGTAAAGTCTTTGGTTATAGACCACAAAACACTGTGTCTGATGCCTGAGGACCAACTTCACAAATACACAGAGGCCCAAACCAAGACAAAATCACAAATAGTTCTCTGGTCTCTATTCTGTTTCTTCAATGATAGCTCCTTCATCAATATTTCTCTTCTGAACAGGTGCTATCAACAATACTGGGTCCAGAATTCAAAAGGAGGAAGAGATTAGGTTGGGTCACATTTGAGAACCTATATGGAAATTAGAGTATTTCAATGAAATATTCCAGGCAGACTACCGGCTGCCTCAAAAGTCCATTTCTTTAGCATCAATAGAGTTCATCACTGATCTAGAAAATCAAAAATGCATTGGCTGGATAGTGTATGAAATAGAGAAGTTTAAGCAGCTATTTAATGCTTATGAAGTGCCAGGCACTGTGCTAAGTATTTACCAATAGGTTCTCATTAGAGCCTCACAACAATTCTGGGAGAAAGGTGCTATTAAGATTCCTATTTTATAGCTAAAGAAGCTGAGGCAAACAAAGATGAAGTGACTTGCCCACAGCTAGGAAGTGTCTGAGGCTGGTTGAACTTAGCCCAGTGTGTCATGGAAATGATTACCATCTTCAGTGGTAAAAGTAGTATCAAAGCCAAGAGGCCTTAGATTACAAAGCTCAAGAAAGGAAAACTGGTCCCTAGAATAAAATACCCACAAAGAGGCTCTAGGCTATTTAGCTTTGTCAGTGAATGAATATAAAGGGTTAGCAGAACTTCAAGATCTATATGTTGAGAGAGGCACTGAAACACAGGTTTGGCTTTTGTGCTATCTTTTCCTCTCTGTTCTTCCCCCAGTTTTCTAGAAAAGGCAAGCAGGTGTCAAGAACATCAAGAGTTTTTCTATGATCCACTAACAAGCCAGTTTCAGGAAGAATCTGTTTGAAAGGAGGAAAAGTTGGAGCCTACAGTGAAAGAGGAATGGTGGTGGATACATGAGGAACTCTCTGTACAGTCCTGCATCTCTGGGAGGAAAATAAATGATCATCCCCCAAGTGCCAGATGATAGGTTCTCTTTTCTTTAGACTCTGGCTCTTGGCACTCTTGGGCCATTTTCCTGAAGCATATGGTGCTTTCTCAGAACAGCATGCTTAGAGTAGTCCTCCCAAACAGTTCTTTGGTAAAATTGCTGGGCTAGGTTCTTTCTGCACAATGGTCATATTATCAATGCCACCCTCTCTTGCAGATTGTTTTAGCTAAAGTCAACACAAAGACTTTTCCAGAAACATAAAAATCACAATAAAAATTGTAAAACAGCTTTTCCCAGTTAAACCTATTGCCATTTAGATGAGGTGTGCTGGGCGAGAGCCCATCAGTCAGCCATTGTTGGGGGGGCCCAGCTAGGTCCCAGGGTGCTGCAGCACCGCACGTTTAGGGAGCGATGTTTGGGGTGCTGGCCTTGTCGGCTTCACTTGTCCTCTTCCTGATCCTGGCAGCACCTTACATCAGAAAAGCAGGTTCCAAAGGAATATGTACATCAACTGTGCAACTTCCTGGAAAGGTCGTGATAGTCACAGGAGCCAACATGGGCATTGGGAAGGAGACAGCCAAAGATCTTGCTCAGAGAGGAGCTTGAATATATATTGCTTGTAGGGATTTGCAAAAGGGCGAACTGGCAGCCAGTGAGATCCGGGCTAAGATGGGAAACTAGGAGGTGCTGGTACGGAAGCTGGATCTGTCTGATACCAAATCAATCCGAGCCTTTGCTGAGACCTTCCTGGCAGAAGAAAAACAGCTTCATATCCTGATCAATAATGCAGGAGTGATGATGTGCCCCTACTCTAAGACATCTGATGGATTTGAGATGCAAATGGGAGTCAATCACTTAGGTCATTTTCTTCTGACCCACCTGCTGCTGGAGAGGCTGAAGGAATCAGCCCCATCAAGGGTGGTGAATGTGTCTTCTTTGGCATTTCACCTGGGAAGGATCCATTTTTACAACCTACATGGTGAGAAATACTATAACTGGGGGGCCTTGCCTATTGCCACAGCAAACTGGCCAATGTATTTTTTACCCAAGAGTTAGCTCGGAGACTAAAAGGTACAGGGTTTACTACATATTCTGTACATCCTGGAACGGTCAACTCTGAATTGTTTTATCATTCTACTTGCCTGCAACTGCTGTTAAAGCTCTTCTCCTTCATCATTAAGACCCCACAGGAGGGAGCCCAGACCAGCCTGTGCCTTGACTGAGGGCCTTGAGCCTCTGAGTAGGAAACACTAGTGATTGTAGTCCTGCATGGATTTCCTCCCGGGGATGCAATGGGACAACAGCAAGGAGATTATGGGATGCCAGTTGTGATCTGCTGGGCATCCAGCAGAACTGATAAATGGGGGAAGCCCATCATCAAAGAGTGGTTCAGTGTTAATGTGCTAAAAGGACTTCTCCAAGATTGGTTGAAAGGGAGCACAATCCTTCCACTGATGATACATTTGCCTACCTGACTTCAGGGTAATAACCAAATGCACTGCCAGATCTTTCTAAGTATCTTTTACTTGTATAAAAGTCACTGTCACTGCAGGGTCATCAGTAATATTACATGTGCAGGTAATTCTTTCCTTCTGTTTACCTCTAGATGAATGGGACCAAACTATGGGGAGGGAAGGATTATACTGAAAGACCTCTTTGACCTTTATTGTATAGTATCTGGTCCTTACTGAGCTGATCTTCATCTTCAGGAAAATAGTTCTGTCAACTTAGTCTGGAGACCTTTCGTCAAGACTGTAACCAGGTTCCTTCCTCCTTTGATTAAAAACAAATCTGGGGGGTGGCTAGGTGGCGTAGTGGATAAAGCACCGGCCTTGGAGTCAGGAGTACCTGGGTTCAAATCTGGTCTCAGACACTTAATAATTACCTAGCTGTGTGGCCTTGGGCAAGCCACTTAACCCCGTTTGCCTTGCAAAAACCTAAAAAAAAACCCCTAAAAAAACCCCAAAACAAATCTGGGACTGATGTTTAGACTCATTCAAGAAAATTTTTATCAAATACTGGACTTTGGTGTTCTTTTGAGTAGTATGGAGCTACTGTGTTTATGGAGGAGCAGATTATGTTTCTAACAGGATAGCTTTGACCAAAAAACCCACCAACCCTCTCCTCCCACTCCATTTAGGAGAAAATAAGGTCAAATGTTGTCATTTTCTTGTAGCTTTGGCTAGAAGAGGGACTACATTTAGTGGCCTCAGGCTGCTCATATTCCTCTTCCTTTTACCTTTGCTTATCTTTGTAAAAAGTCAAAAGAGAGAGAACAAGACTAATTATTAATCATCACCAGTCACATATGTTCATTGCTGGTATAACTCAGTAATATTTCCAACTGCTACCAATGATTGGAAATTGACTCCATTGTTACACAATAAAGAATATGAGAGCAAAGAAAGAAACAAAAAAAATAATAATTGTAAAACATTCCAAAGCCTCGATTTCTTTTCTCCTTAAATTCTTACAATCCAATGTTGGGATTCATACCTGGATTTACTGTCACATTCACATATCCCTCCCCGTGAGAATTCTGGCCTTGTACAACCACTTTGAATTCATACAGACCAGGAGTGAGCTGTAAGGAAAAGAAGAGAGGACTTATCAGATAATCATGAGACACAGACAACATGATTTACAATAATCTCAAACACAAAGACTTGCATCCCAGTTTTTAGCAGATGATTTCTTATTTTGCATGAATTTTGTTTTTTCAAATTAATAGAAAAAAACCTATTTTCTTTCCCTCCAAACTCTCCTTTGATCACTGGAAAAGAAAAGGAGAAAAAAAAACAACCCTTATAGCAAATATGCACAGTCAAGCAAAACACATTCCTATACAGGCCATGCCTAAAAACTATTATTACAATCAGAATGAGAAGTGAGCAGGACAAGTAACAGACTAGAATTTAATTCAGTAAACAATTATTAATTTTTTTTTTTAGGTTTTTTTTGCAAGGCAAATGGGGTTAAGTGGCTTGCCCAAGGCCACACAGCTAGGTAATTATTAAGTGTCTGACACCGGATTTGAACCCAGGTCCTCCTGACTCCAGGGCTGGTGCTTTATCCACTACGCCACCTAGCTGCCCCCCAGTAAACAATTATTAAGGGCACATATATAAGACACTGGGCTAGGAGTTGGAGATAAAGAGATAAAATGGGACTAATACTGTCTTCTGTGAACTTACCTATAGTAAAGGGAGAAGACAAAAACAAAAAATAAGTACAAAGGAGATGGTCTTTGAGGTTATCTTTTTGGAAAAAAGAAAAAGTTATTCATGCATAAGAGATAAGAAAAGAAAGAAATCACTTATTTATAGCTGAAGGAAGAAAAAAGAATAGAAAGTAAGACCTGAGCTAGATCCTAGCAAAGAGAGTATTTTAAGAGACTGAAGTTTAAAAAGAGACCATGAAATACAAAGGACATAAAGATGAGAGGCAGGAAAGGGAACAATTAGATCTCAGAACAGAAAACAGTTTGGTAAAGGAAGGAGAGGCAAGTTTTTGAAAAGACTGGTGAGTTTGAAGCCAGACTATGAAAGTGTCATTTCATTCCACAGGCAATGAGGAAACCACTTGAATGTTTTAAGCAGGAGAGGGGTATGGAATGGGGAGAGAATGGAAGCAGGGAGATCAGTTAGTACAAATAAGAGATGGCAATGATCTGAACCAGAGTGCTTTCACCAGGGATTAAAAAGGAGGATTAAATGTGACACTGAATAGATATAATCAAAAAGGACAAAGGACTGAAAAGTCAAAAATTACTTTGAAATTTTATATTTTAATGTTAATTCTAATAGTAACTTCCCTGAGACAATATGACTGGCTTCAATTTTCTGGATGTCAATGTTCTTATCAAGATAATAGTTAAGGCCTTCTTTATTCTTTTAGGTAACAGGACTGGTCTGTGAGGTTTAAATGATGGTCTTTTGAAAAGTAAGACACTTGAATAGGTATCTGTAGGCATAGTAGATTGCTGAGCTTAGACTTTAGGTTAACTCTGGCCTCAGATATTTATTAGCTATCTGATCCTGAGCAAGTCACTTAATCTGTTTGCCTTAGTTTCCTTATCTGAAAATTGGAAGTGATAATAAAAGCACCTACCCTCAAATAACTGTTGTGAGGATTAAATGACATCATATTTATAAAAGCACGTAGCACAGTGCCTGGCACATTGCAGGCAATACATAAATGCTTATTCTTATTCCTTTCCCTTTCCTAGAGGGTGTGGAAATAATCACTAAATTCTATTACAACAAGGAAATACTCATAACTATGTGGATCCTAAGGTCAACTGTCATGTGAGGTCTAAAATTCTCTTACTACTGCTACAAGCTGTTTAGCAACTATATTTATAGCCAATATCATTCTGCCAGAGAAGACTTTCTCACCAAAAATGTCATAAACTAACAAATACTGGAAACCTGCCAGTCAGGCCTTTGAAGGATTGGTTTCTGAAGGGATGCTCAAAATCTGAATGCTAGAAGTCTCTCCTGCATAAATGACCCTTCTGCTTATAGAAAAAAGTCCTACCTGGTATTATATACTTTAGGAAATGAATGGGCAACCCTTACCCACACCATATGTAGAAAGGAAATTCACCTTGGAGAGCTTGAGGACCTGTGAATGCTTTCCTTCCATTTCCCCACTGTAGTTTGTAGGATGAGTAATCAGCTTCCATTCGTAGGAGTAGATTTTGCCTAAAGAAGGGCCAGTTACAAAAATCATGAAAACATACACCTACATCCCCTAGAGTGAGGGCATCCACAATGCCTACCAATAATCCTTAGTTTTATACAAAACGAATTTGAATTTCAGACATGGCCTTTACTTTAATAGAGCTCATCTCAAAGCTTGTCAGGAGCTAGAATGCATGGGATTCAATAAATCTACTTGCAGAAAAGGAAAGGTTCAACTGACCCTGCTTTTGTTACCACCTCCTACTCTCCTAAGCCCCCCTACAGTTCAAGCCTATCACTTCATCCTCCCAAATAAAAAGAGTGAGTGTGTGTGTGTGTGTGTGCGTGTGTGTGTGTGTGTGTGTAAAAGGCAACAACCTAAATGATGACTTAGTGGTGACTGCTGATTTTCACTGACAACATCTGCTCTGGAATCTCCTCCTCCCAACTAGCAGAGATGAACTCAAGGGAAACAAAGAACGTTTTCTTCAAAACTTCTTTTGCAACAAAGAACAGCAATGATTTCTAAATAACATGGTTCGGAAATAGCTTTGCATAGAGTGCTAACAATGCTCGTCTCACTGAGGTCATCACACCCTAGTGAGTTAAAAGAGTTGCTCAAATCCTGCTGAGCCAAATAACATCCTGCAGCAAGCAAGGACTGCAGGAGATGGCCCATTTAAAACAGGCCCTATTTAAATTCATTAAAATCAGATAGAACACATATCACAAAAGTCCTACCTCTCTGATATCATGGTAGACTAGTTCAGAATAAATCAAAGACAGTGTTTTGCTATCCCAATGGGGAAAATCTCCCCATACTGCATGGGAGCAAACATAGACAGAGCACCATGCAAAGAACCTGGATCTGGAGTCAGATGACCTGGGTTCAAATCCCAGCATTGCTACTTGTTAAATGCATGATCTTAGGCAAGTCACTTCTCTTTGGCTCTTGATTCCCCCTGAAAAATGAGATTGCTGGACTTGATGACTTCCTTTGTAGCTCAAATTTTATGATCCTACAACTCAAGTTAGGCAAGGGTCCCATGGGAGGACTCAAATTAAGTGACCATTCCAAGTTTAAAGAGGAGAAATTACTACACATGGCAAAAGCAGATCAAAAAGGAAAAAAATCTGAGTAAGGAGTCAGACTCTTCCTTTTTCATGAGTTAACTGGAATTTGAAGGTGAAGAGTAAGAATTTAATTCCAAGATGTCCAGTTTCAAAAGACATAATCTCATCTTACAAGCACAAGGCCTCTGTTTATACAATCCTTTCTGCTTCCTATAGACTGTCCCAGGTTTATGACCTGTGATAGAATCATAGCATCTTAAAGTTGGAAGGACCCTAAAGGTCAGCTGGTCTACCCCCCTTTCATATTAGAAATGAGAAAACTTAAGTCCTAAGAAATGGGGCAGGGCAGCCAGCTACCTTGTACAAGTCATGTCATCTTCCTTTGGTCTAATTTTTCAAAGAGGGTTGAGGATAGAAAATGTGTGCAAAAAGAGAATTAGAATTCAATATGGGGGGTAGCTAGGTGGTGCAGTGGATAGAGCACCAGTCCTGGAGGCAGGAGGATCTGAGTTTAAATTTGTTCTCAATCACTTAATAATTACCTAGTTGTGTGACCTTGGGCAAGTCACTTAATCCCATTGCCTTAGGAAAAAAACAAAAAAAGAAATTAATGTGGTACCAATAGAACATCTTTTCCAGGTGTAGTTAAGGGACAATCCCCTTCTCTCCTGTCTTTCTCCTCTCCCTATCCATGGAAAACAGATAATGATGGGTTTAAAAAAGGACAATTCCCTTGGAACAAAGAAATACTGGGGGGGGGGGAACAACCTTAAAGATAGTGTAGAATACAAGAGCAACAATTAGGAGTTTGTTCAGCAGAATAAAGAAATGGTGGGGGGGGAGGGTCGAATGAAACAATTTTGGGTACAAGTCTACATTAATTCACACAAATTTAAATCCAAGTTAGAAAAAGAAAGAATACTAAGACCAAGAAATTCTCACATAGAGTTGAGGTAAAATAGTCAAAATCCAACTCTTATAATTACCTCAAATCTTCAAAGACCAATGAATTTGCTTCCACCTATAATTCAAAACCACCACCAGGGGGAAGAAAAAACCTCAACTTCTTGAGAAAGGTAGAATGAACTGATAAGAAAATTCAAGCTGTGAGATAAAAAATACAGCATTTGGATTTTAAAAACTTATTTTCTATATAAACATGATATCTGAAGGTATCTGATACCCACAGGCATTAGAGGGTAACTGAAATGTATGAACCTAAAATGGAAACTTAAATGTAAGAAAGGGACTACAGCTATCAGAGATGTTAGGAAAATCATATGACTTCAGCTGAAAGGGTCCTTAAAAATGATGTCATTCAAACTTGCCACTTTATAGATGAGGAAATAGAGAATCAGAGAGGGGAAGTCTCTTGCTCAGTGCCATACAGGTAGAAAGCAAGAGTCAGAATTTGAACTCAGATCTTCTGACCCCAGAGCCAAGTATACTTAATTCAATAGTTTATACTTGAAATACAAAATAAAATATTATAAAATTAAGAAGTCTCAGCATCTGAAAGGGTCATCTAGTCTAACTTCTTGCCCTCTGCTGGAAAATTTTCAATGGTATCCCTGAGAGGGGGACATTTAGATTCTGTTCTTGCCCCTCATTACAAATCTCTGGACAGGTCATTTTGATGTAAAGTTTCATGCTAAAATGAGTCTAATTCCTCTCCAAGTAATTTCAAGCCACAGGCCCTTGCTCTGTCCTCTGGAGTTATATAGGAAAAGTCTCATCCCTCTTTCATTTGAAAGCCCTACAGATAGAAATTTGGTGGCAACTATTATGTTCCTCTCACACAAGTTAAAACATCCTTGTTCTTTATTGTTCCCCATTTGACAAAAAGGACTACTTAAAAAGAAATATTTTGAAATACTAAAAACCATCCCCTGAAAGATGAGTTTTAGGAAATGAAACTTCCAGGAAAAAACTGAATCCTCTTCAGTTCTTACGTTTTTCTGGGATGACAAATGCAGTTAACTGAACTTCATTATTGGGCAGGGTCAATTCTACGCTGTCTCCTGCAGATACCACCAACTTTTTTATACCTGAAAAGAAAGCAGAATCACTAGAATTAGTAAAGGAGCTAATGGAAATGGTAGCATTAATTCTGTAGCCAAAGTCTAAGGTCTGTAAAATGTAGGTTGTGTCAGATGTTCCTCACCACTGTCTGGATTATCTTTAATACAGCCTGAATCCAGATTTCTATCTTAATTATGCCAGTGCACCTGCTACAATGAGTTCCTACTGACTAAATCCAACAGGTTTTCCATAGTCAATTGATACTTGTCAACGTCTTCCCTGAAATCCTCTTGTCTTTGCTTCTATGATATCATATAATCCTACTTTTAGTAGACTATAAAATTACTCTAAGGAAAACATATGGCAGTCAAATAAAAAAATTCTATGGAGCATAGTCTCCAGGAAGAAGGGGATGATACTAGTCTGTCTACTGTACTCTATCTGAGACTACCCACAGACTGTGGTATCCCATTCTGAGCATCACAGTTGAGGAAGGGCACTGATGTGCTAGAATGCACCTAAGGTGATCAAGATCAGGAAGGTCCTAGAGTCTGTGTCAAAGAAAGATTAGACAAAACTATTCAGGATGTTTGACTGGCAGAGAAGATCCAGGATAGCCTGCTTTGAGAACTTGGAAGGATGTCTTATGGAAGAAGAATTATACTTCTCTGTTTAGCCCCAGAAGTCAGAACTAGAAGTAAATGATAGAAGTTGCAAAGAGATGTCAGGAAAAACCTCCTAACAATTAGAACTATCTACACATGAAATGGTCTACCAGGGAAGTATATAACTTTAGTAGAGGTTTTCAGATAGGCTGAAAAACTACTTGTTAGTTGAACTGGCTAGAAGGCTTTCTTTTTTGGGATATGGTTTGGGTTCATTGATCTTTTTTTTTGGGCGAGGGGGTTGCAAGGCAAATGGGGTTAAGTGGCTTGCCCAAGGCCACACAGCTAGGTAATTATTAAGTGTCTGAGGCTGGATTTGAACCCAGGTAGTCCTGACTCCAGGGCTGGTGCTTTATCCACTACGCCACCTAGCCGCCCCATGGGTTCATTGATCTTTGAGGTTTCTTCCAACTCTGAATTTTGGTGATCCTAATTTCACTTCTTTTCCTATTTTTCTGTCCCCCTACCCACACCCCCTGCTCCCTGGTCAAACTATAAGCTTTCTCAAGGCTCAGCACTGGCCTCTGTTCATCCACTTTCTTAGTTCCATTGATCATTCCTATGCCTATTATTCAAAAATCTGTAACTCTAGCTCTTACCTCTTCCTGAAACTAAAGTCATATATCTAGTTGCAGACAAAGTTCTGTGTTCCTACATGATATTTCCACTGAGCCAATTCTGCCAGGATCTCAAACTAAACTCATCTTTTTCACCAAAATGACCTTCTTTCCTAATTTTTTCCCAATTCTATCTATGGCATGATCCTTTCTGTACTCTGGGGTTGAAACCTCAGTCATCTTTGGATATGCAGGATAAAGAAAAGGCAGGAAGAAGTCACTATATCTTATCAATTCTTATTTTGTAATATCTGAATCATGAGTTCCTTTCCATTCTATCAACTTCACCTTATTCCAGGACCTTGCTACCTGATGCCTGTATTACTGCAGCAGTCCAACTGCTGTCCTTACTTCTCAGCTTTCTCTACTTCAATCTATCCTAAAAACTAAGGCCAGATTAATCTTTCTAAAGGACAGACATAATTTTCTGGCCCAAGAACCTATAATGAATGCTTCATGCTGACTGAAGTATCAGTCCAAGTCCACATTTTCAATCCTGGCATTTAATCCTGAGTCTTCTCCCTTTATCATAACAAGAACCTTTCACTTCATTAACCTCAGTTTCCTGGTCACTAGGGCATAATGTCCCTTTTACATGCAAAGTTCATCTAATTGTTGCAATGTCCCTCTTCTTTTCTTCTTTGCTAATCAAACCTTCACCTATAAGACCAGTCATAATTCTCACTCCTCTACAAAGATAAAGTCTTTATCACTACTCCAGTCTACACTCATCTCTTCCTTTCCTCTGAGTTCCTACAGGAATAGGCCATAGGTCTATATGGTCATATATTCCTCTAGTTTTCTTCTCTTCCCTAATATCATAGCTTCCTCCCACCTGCCTCCAAATAGTGCCTGGGCACATGGAAGCAGCTTAATGCTTCTTTGCTTGCCTAAGCCCTAATACCAAAGAAGCTTTGGGGAATGATGACATTTTGTTTTTGAGGCAAACACAAATCATCCACATTAAACATCCTACTTGCAACTTTGTGCTTTGGGGAAAATAAACAGTCTACTATGCTGTACAGAGATTTTTAAGTTTCCTAGGGCAGCTTGGTAGTGCAGTGGATAGCGCATTGGCCTTGGGAGTCAGGAGGATGGGAGTTCAAATCCAGCCTCAGACACTTGACTCTCACTAGCTGTCACTTGGGCAAAGGACTTAACCTTTACTGCCTCACATCCAGGGTCATCTCCAGTTACCTGATTCACATCTACCCCTGGACCCACATGGTTCTGGAGGAGAAAGTGAGGTCACTGGTTTAGTACAGCACTCCCTTACTCCAATTCATATGTTTGTCATGGCATCACCTTCCTGATGTTGGGTCTTCTTCAAGAATGAAGGACAGGGGCGGCTAGGTGATGCAGTGGATAGAGCACTGCCCCTGAAGTCAGGAGTACCTGAGTTCAAATCAGACCTCAGACACTTCATAATTACCTAGCTGTGTGGCCTTGGGCAAGCCACTTAACCTCATTGCCTTGCAAAAAAAAAAAAAAAAGATGAAGGACAAACTTAAGCCTCCTGAGTCCCAAGAGAGGGAAGAAACCACCAAAATGGTTTCTAAGAGGAACCAACTATCTTCACTTGGTATTCATGGGACAAAAAAGTCTTTTATGAATACACCAACAATTTCAGGTGTTCTGCTTGAATACAAGCATCATTTCAATGCTAACAGATTCTGGAACAACCCTGACAACAATTTCAAGTTACATCAGTACCAAATGAGAAGGGGTGGGGGAAGGAAGAGAAAAAGAGAGAGAGGGAGAAGGAAGGAAAAAGAGAGGAGGAAGAAGGAAAAGGAAGGAGAGAGTAGGAGAGAGACAGACAAATGGGAAAATAGAAAGAAGGAAGGAAACAAGAGGGAAGGAGTGAGAGAGGGAGAAAGAAGAGACATGGATAAAGGGAGAAAGAAAGAGGAAAGAGGAAGAAGGAAGAAGCAAAAAAGAGAAAGGGAAGGAAACAGAAAAAGAGAGATGGAGAGGGAAGAAAGAGGGAAGGACAGATAGAAAGTGACAAAGAAGCAAAAAGAGAGAGGAAAGGGGAAAGGGAGAAAGGAGGAAGGGGGAGGAGGGAGGGAGAAGAAAAAAGAGATATACATATATACACACTTCCATTTCATTGGTTCTGCTTTTCTCCTTTTTACGCTTAGCCAGGGAAAAGATCAGCTCAGTTTTCTCTATTAACCATTTCCTCTTAACACTTAAGACCAGCACCCCTAAGAACAGACCCAATGTTGTTAAGGCAACGATCTATGTATAAATCCCTTTTCCTGACGGTTGCTTTAAAAATAAAGATGCTGTCAAAACCATAGAGACAAACATCTGACCTACTACCAGCCTTTTAGATGGCAAGTGGGAGCATATATCCAACACTCTCTTCCCACCAGGCTCCGTCTGTTTGGTTCCTCTGAACATTATTGAATTTTACAAGAACCTGGTGCTCTTAAGTAGCAGGATAATATGCACAGTGGAATCTGGCTCCCAGAGAGTGAATCTCATAAATTTCCACGTGCAGTAAGATTGCAGAGCAAGAGGAGCAGGAGGCACAGGTTATATTAACTGGAGAGATGCTGACAGGGCTGATGTTTCTCCAGTCTGCAGTATTCAGAAATCAACATTTATTTTCTTCCCCCTTTTTAAGCCTCTAGAAGGGTCAATGCTCAAGTTTCTCATTTCATCTTTAAGGATGGGTACAAAAAAGCCCTCTGGCCTGTCTCACCTGGGGTTGATGCCACAGTACTTGGGAAAGAAGTAGGGGTAGTCTGGTGAGTAGGGATGTTATCACGATGGGAAAGAGTCGGTGGTAAAGAGGTAGCAATGTGATTGTTCCCACTGCTTCTTTCTGGCAAAGAACTAGGAGTAGGAATCAACATCTCTGAGATTTCGGGCTGGACAGATGTACTGGTCAGCAAACTGAGATTCTCTGTTTTCCCTGTCACACCCAGGGCTAAGGGACTGGAAGAGGTAACCATATCAGGGGATTCCAGCAGCATGGGAGATTCCTTGAGGACCTAAAGAAAAACAAATATTTACCACATAAATAAGTAAAAAAGCTAGGCAGTTTTTGATTCTTAAAGCAAATCTATCAAATGCTATCATAGTACTATAAAAGCTCATTTGTACCATGCTCCTTATCAGAGTCACAATTCTAATTACAAAGATAAAAAGGAGCTTCTTCTGTTTTGTTGTTTGAGGGCAATGGGGGAAGGACTATAAGGTAGATAGGGTGGCTTGAGGAATTGGGGGGAAGTTAAGAAGGATTTTCCTGGAATTACAGAGAAAATCCATAAAACCAAACCAATTCAGAACAAAAAGTTCAGATGTTATCATGGGTATGCAATTAAGTCTTCTTGATATTAATTCTCTTCAGAACAGTCAGAAGGAAAATGGGATTTGGCTACATTCTAAATACCTCCTGCTACACCCCCCCCCCAACACTGGGAAGCACAACCAACTCTAGCAAAATACTGCTGTAATCCAAGATGACAAAAATAATTTCCTTCTTTTCATTGCAAAAATTCCTCCACTACTACCTATTTTTCTTTTTTACAAGGAGCCTGCAGGATACACAAAGGATGTTTCGACTAGTTTTATCTATGCTCTCCATGTGGGGGACATATTTGGTAAGACACTTGCTACTCTGGAAATATGTTTTTTATTAAAAAATGATTCACAAAAAATAATTCAACATCCAATTCACTTTGATTTAAGATCCATTTGTATTAAAATAAAACAAAAACCCACCACTTTCTAATCAAAATCAAAACAGTAGAAAAGACAACAATGTCTTCCTACACCCTGCCTCCTGCCTAAGGCATATTACTGACACAAAGCCCACGCAGTGGCAAAGGCAGAAGGGTTTGGACAAAAACCTGAGATGACCCAGTTCTAGAGGAGAATCAGTAACTGAGAAACACAGCAGGGTGCAGCTTAACACTGGTGTATAATGTGTTCTCTCTGCTCAATGTCTCCCTAAAGAAATGTACTTGATGGAAGGGAAGTGAAATCATAATGTAGCTTTCATGCTAGATTTTATTAAATGGGTGGTCAGCGTCAAGGTCTTTTTCTGTACTTAACACTCCATCTTCCTTCTCCACCAAATATGAAGATGCCTAGTGTTAAACAGGTTCATGTTGATACATATCAGTATAGGGTTATCCTGCTGTTCCAATGCCTAACTTACATAGAACCCACCAGATAAATCTTCTGACTCATTTCACCAAGTATGTCAACCAGGGAATCATATTAAAGAACAGACTTCTTAGGAGATTAGCAGAGGCAAATTAGGGTTTCAGGAAGAATAATACTTTTAAAAGAGAACTATTGATTTGCAGGATTTTTCTTGCTTTTCTTTTTTTTTTTTAAAGGGGTTGAGGAAACAGTTGAATTGTCAAGGTTTTCTGGTGATACGAGCACACCTATATGATTAAGGTATGAATATGGGGAAGGAGTACTCTACAGCCTACTAACTAAAATGAAGGACTAAGCAAAACTGATCTAAAGAGAATAAATATTTATATGAAAGGAGCAGGAAAAAAAATGAACAAGACAAACTATTTTTTTTGCCTGAGATCTTCAGGAACTTGGAATTCTTTCATTCAATATGCTATAAGTTTCAAGGATTAAAAGGAAGACTTCAAGTATAAAATGACAGAATATTTTTAAAAGTTGAGTCCCTGAGCACAATCTATACTTGGTAATTCACATGAATTTGATGGAGAGTCATGCTACCTGTAATTGTAACTTAGATTATATGTGTGTGTGTCCCCTATTTTTTTTTTTGTGGGGAGTTGGGCTAAGAATTCATTCTTTACTGGTAAGGATAGTAGTGAGATATTTGATTGTTCTAGTAAAATTATTTTTTTCATTTCTTTGTCTGACAGACAGCCACCAGCTTCATAGAAAATGGAAATGACATGCCTATAAAATGAAGAGGTAGCAATGATCATGGGAGATGAAAGAAAAGCACCAGATTTCTGAAAGCCAAACTTGATGTGAGGAAGATTTGTACTTCAGATCTTCATTTCCTGAGCTCAAGGACAGCAATTCCTCCCCTTGCACAAAAGGTCATCTGATTATTTTTGCAGCAATTGTCAAGGGCTAAATTACTTGTAACTAGACACCAGGTCCTAACTGCACTACTTTACTGTCTTCCTGCCAAAGTTTTGGAACAGCAAGTGAGGGAAGACTCCTTGCTTAGGGAGGGCAGTTAACTTTAAAAGAACAACCAAAGATTCTCCCTCTGCAAATGGAGAAGAAATACAATGGATCTACAGATGTTTCTTCCCAATTCTAGAAATATAGTATGCTCACTAAATTCTTTTATATAATCTCACCTTTGTTATTCAGCAGCTACTGCACAGATAAATAATGGTGATTTGTATTAACTTCTTTTCTGCACTAGATACAGAGAGTAGAAGTTGGCTCCAGTTGTTAGCTGGCTAACACTAATTAGCACCGCATAAATTTCTTTTCCTTCCTTTTCATATTAAGTGTAGATTTGACCTCAAATACCCTCTCCCAAAACAAGAGTCATTCTTCTTGAGATGACAGTCTCAAGAATTAGCCATTCTGCAACCTCTGACCTGATATATTAAACTTAATGCTTCATTTGCACACTTGCAGTATTAGCTCTAAGCAAATTTTAAATATTTGCTCTAGGGGTAAGAGATTGCTCTTTTCCTAGACTATACAAAATGCAAAATGAAAGCTGACTAGAGGAAGAAGAGGAATAAACCAAGACAAACCACAGCAAAAACAAGACAAAGTAACCAAGGAGGAATGAGTCACTCTTCCAAAGCATATAATCGGGAAGAGCAAATATTGAAAAGCAGATTAATCTCCACCGGTAGCATTTTCCTTTGCATATAGCCCTCAGTGGGATATTCATGGCAGAGACCATTTGGCTAGGGTTCACATCCTGTTTCCCAGTCCTGCAGATCATGTCTCAATCTGCAGTATTAGGCGTGGCTTATTCAGTTTGGAATAGAAGTTACCTCATCGGGAATGTAAATACATAAGAGATGGGGAGGAGGGGGTTGCTGAGGGAAAGAAATCTACTGCAGCAACAGCAAGTGTTTTCAATCTGGCAGAAAACATTGCAGAAGCATAGATGGAGACTACCACCCACATCCTAGCACCTACCTGTGGCCAAAAAAACAACTAAGGCTGAATAATTAGTGGGTTGTTTTTTTTTTTTTTTTTTACTTTTCCACACACACAAAATAGCCTTGAGATGATAGGAACTCTATCTTTTCTTTTAGAAATGGTATTAGAAGAACTCACTATTTGACAAAAACTGTTGGAAAAACTGGAAAATGGTTTGGCAGAAACTAGGCAGAGACCAATGCTCATTCTTCAACCAAAATAAGGTTGACATGGGCACATGATTTAGACATAAAAGGTACCTAGTAGTGGTACTTTGGATTAAGCCAATTAGGAGAACAGGGAATAGTTTATCTGTCTGATCTATGGAGAAAGGAGGATTTTATGACCATTTATGACCAAACCAGAGAAAGAGAATATTATAAAATGCAAAATGGATAATTTTGATTAAATTAAAAAGGTTTTATACAAATAAAATAAAGTGAACCAAGATTAGAAAGAATGCAGAGGGCAGATAGGTGGTGCAGTGGATAGAGGACTGACCCTGGAGCCAGGAGGAGCTTGAGTTCAAATCTGACCTCAGACACTTGATAATTACTTAGCTGTGTGACCTTGGGCAAGTCACTGGCAAAAACAAAAAACAAAACAAAGAATGCAGAAAGTTGGGAGTTTTCCCAGTGTTGCTGATAAAGGACTCATTTCTAAAATATATAGAGGGGGCGGTTAGGTGGTGTAGTGGATAAAGCACTGGCCTTGGAGTCAGGAGTACCTGGGTTCAAATCCGGTCTCAGACACTTAATAATTACCTAGCTGTGTGGCCTTGGGCAAGCCACTTAAGCCCATTTGCCTTGCAAAAAAAAACAAAACCCTAAAAAAAAAATAAAAAATAAAATATATAGAGAACTGAGTCAAATGTATAAAAATACAAGTCATTCCCCAATTGATAAATGGTCAAAGGATACGAACAGGCAATTTTCAGATGAAGAAATTAAAGTCCTCTAAAGTTATATAAAAAATACTCTCATGATTAATTGGAGAAATGAAAATTAAAAAACAACCTGGAGGCAACACCTCACACCTATCAGATTGGTCAATATCACCAGAAAGGAAAATGATCAATAATGGAGAGGATGTGGGAAAACTGAGATACTAATGCACTGCTGATGGAGTTGTGAAGTGTAATCATTAACCAGTCATTCTGGAGTGTAATTTAGACTATGCCCAAAGGGCAATAAAACTGTGCATCCCCTTTGATAAAGCAAAACCACTAGTTGGCTAGTATCCCAAAGAGATCATAAAAAAAGGTGAAAAGATCTACAGATACGAAAATATTTATAGCAGTTCTTTTTGTAGTGGCAAAGAATTGAAAACTGAGGGGATGCCCATCAACTGGGGAATGACTGAAGAAATTGTAGTATATGAATATAATGGAATACTATTGTTCTGTAAAAAATCAGGAGTGGGTAGACTTCAGAAAAACCTGAAGAGACTTGCATGAACTGATGCTAAGTGAAATGAATCGAACCAGGAAAACATTGTACAAATAATAGTAAAATTGCACTGATAATCAACTATGACAGACCTAACCTCTTAGCAGTTCACTGATCAAGAACAATTCTAAAAGACTTGTGGCGGAAAACATCATTTTCATTCAGAGAAAAAAACTGTGGAGTCTGAATGCAGATTGAAGTATATACTATTTTCACTTTTTAAAAACTTTTTTCTCATTTTTTCTTGCTTCAGTTCTGATTTTTCTTTCATAACATGACTACTATGGAATTATATTAAATATGATTACATATGTAAAACCTATATCAGATTACTTGATATCATGGGGTGGGGGAGGGAAGGAAGGGAGATAGGCAAAAAAAAGATGAATGTTGAAAACTATCTTGGCATATATTTGAAAAAATAATATAAAAAAAGAAAAGGGCCTTAGAAATCAGAATTATTTCTAATGATTAATAAGAAAGTAATCTCTTGGAAGGGGAACAGAAAGACAGTGGGGAATATAGATAAGAAAACAAAATAAATCAACCAAAATTTATTTTACAAAAAAGTGAACTTCCATCAGTGCAACAACCAGGGACAATTTTGGGCTATCAGCAATGCAGAATATCATCAGTATCCAGAGGAAGAATTATGGACTTTGAACAAAGACCAAAGACTATTACCTTCAAATTAGGAAAAAAAAACCCCGTTATCTTATTATGTAATTTTACTATCTCATACTTTATTTTTCTTTCTTAAGGATATGACTTCTCTGTCATCACATTCAACTGAGATCAATGTATACCATGGAAATAATGTAAAGACTAACAGAATGCCTTCTGTGGGGGGTGGGGGAAGGGAAGCAAGAATGGAGGGGAAAATTGTGAAACTCAAAATAAATAAAATCTTTCTTAAAAAAAAAACCCATCTATTCTGGGAAGCAATAGTCATGAAAAAATGGCTCGCTTTAGATGCTGTATAACTCCTTGGCTGTTCTCTACTATCAGCCACAAACAGATATAAATGAATGCCAGGCAACTGACCAGATTTCATGGATAATCCCTACCTCTTCAACAAAAGGTATTAATCCTTCTCTTTCTTTGTCCTTACCTCTGTAGGGATATTAGTGTTTGAACTGCTTAGATTCTTAGACTTATTTATTTCAGAATACAGTCTTGACTCTCTCAAGGTCATACTATCTGGTGAGGAGACGTTTTCTTTGACTGGGACGGTGAATGATCCAGTCTCAAAAATCTCTGAAATCTTATGATCCTTCTGGTTGGCTTGACTTGATCCACTTTCATTACTAGTGAATTTTGTTATTGTTTCTGTAGGAGATTCATCTCCAAAATCACTGCGAATGTTTCTTTGTTGAGGATTTTTTATAAAATTCAGCTGACCACCAAGAGATGATAATTTCTCTAAAAGTGGCTCATAATTGGAAGATCTCCGGGTCCTCAGTGGTACTCTGTTCCACCTCAGCCCTAGAAGGTGCACTGTATCTCTTTCAGGTGGGAAATTCAGATCTTCTACAGTTTGTACTTTATGTAAAAATACCAATATGGAATAAGAAGTATCTGTCCTGGAGACCTGGCAGCTTTGAGGATCACTGCAGTTCACCTTCATGCAAAGATTTTCCAACCACCAAAAGACATGGCAGTTGTGATCCTGGCAGCAAGCAATCCAACATGATTGCAGAGAATGAGCTCCCTCTAGAAGCTGGAGGTGATTTTCTCTCCAAGTCCGCAGGCTGACCCCAAGCTGAGCATTCCCCAGATGGCATCTACTCCCACTGGCATCTGAGAACAAAGAACAAACATATTTTGAAATGATATAAAATCAGAAATTACTGCTCAGCAGAGAGCTGTGAACATCAACAACTTTTAATAAGAGTAGTTTTTTAAATGGATGAACAAGCTATCTAGTGAAAAGAGTAGAGAATGGGAAAGGGAATATTTTAGCTCTGAAGAAACTGTTTGAAGAAGTCTTTCTACCCATTCATTCTCCTCTCTTCTTCATTAGGCTCCTCATTTTTTTTGTTTGTTTTTGCAAGGCAACAGGATTAAGTGACTTGCTCAAAGTCACATGGCTAGGTAATTATTAAGTGTCTGAGATTGGATCATTTTTTTTTGTGAAAGGCATGATAAAACATCTCTAACTGACCAATAGCCACAGAAGCTGCTAGCAGACCAGTATGCTAAACAAACCTAAATATATCCTTTTGATAGTGGCAGAACAAATCATTATTTTAAGTAGCAGTTCTGGCTCTTTGTCTCCTCAACTTTTGCAGTTTTTTTCACCAGCCATTTGAAAAGGTTGTTTTGATCATATTTCTTGACTTCTCAATGGATGAGGGAGGGTTTGGAAGAAGGGAGAGAATTTAGAACTCAAAATTTTAAAAGGATGAATGCTGAAAATAAATAATAAATTTAAGTAAAAGAAAATATTTTGTTTTGCAAAATCATTGTGGTGGCCAAGTTTTTCAAAGAATTCAACCAGGTCAGGAGAGGGATTCTGCCAGAATGACTTGCTTGATAAGAGACTAGGGCATGGATGTAAGGCACTAGGTAAGCAATGTGACACAATGGATAGAAAGGTGCCTTCACGTACAGGCAATATGGCCCTCCCTAAGCAAGACATTAGGCAGCTCTCTTAAGACATAAAAGATTTCCCATGGGAAGAGGCAGGTTCTCCCTAGAAACTTCCTACAATGAGAAAGTCATAAAGGCCATTGAAAACCAGACCAAACCAAACCACCATAACCTTTTACTTAACACAAATGTTATGGGCCCAAAGCTCTGGCTTAGTCTTAATGTGGTGTCAAACACTACATTCTCTGAAGATTTGCCTGATTCTTTTTGCTTTGGGGATGAACATTCAATTCATGTTCCCTGGTGAAGACAAAACTATCATGTGAGTCAAGCTTTATTTAGGAAAGTGAGAACTCCACAAGCACCAAGAGTTTGCTGCATTCAAATCGCCAATTTCCACTGATAAAATTATTTTTAAAAAAATTTTCCTTATTCTGAACCTAAGTAGCAAAAAAAATAAAAATAAAAAACAACCAACCCCAACATTTCCATATACAATGAAGAACTCAGAGAATCCTCTATGAAACTGTGGATCTACATTTCATACACTTGCTTTTAAAAGTATATAACAAATTTCCATTTTAATACTATATAATAAATTCCACATTACTTTCAAAACCATTTGAACTGCCTTCTATTTTCTTCTATGCATTTTTAAATGTTATAATGAACCTCTTTTTATGGGGGGGGGTAAGCATCCCTACTATCATTACTAGCTGTTCTAATTAAAAATTGAGAATAAGAAAAAACTCAAACAACTTAGTAACAAGCAAACAAAATTAATCCACAGTGGATCCACAGTTGCATCATATCTATTCCCTCTATTATTAAGTGGGTAACATGCTTCCTCTGGAGACATTGTACTGCAGAGTTCTCAGGCCTTTCAAAGTGATTTTCTTTATACTGTCACTGTTCTCATATAAATTGTCCTGGTTCCTCCTACTTTGCTCTGCATTTGTTCAGGATTCTCTGAAACTGACTCTTCATCAATTTCTGAGGGCACAATAATATTCTATCACATCTATACACCATAATTTGTTCAGATATTCTCCAACTGTCTAAATGGCAATCTAAAGCATTTCTTTAGATTCTATTTCTTTGCTTCCCCCTTCCCCACTTCAATTTCCCCCTTCTGGATCAGGAGTTTTATTCTTCTAGTTAATCATTCCCTTCTTGGCATTATCTTTCCTTTTAAACCCTATATTCACCCTCAATAGGTCCCAGTCCAAGATTCACTTGGACATAGTTAAGGCTCAGAAGACTCAGGATGAGTATATAAATAGTAATTGTTTCTAAGGGTATTCCTCTCCCAGATTTTTTTTTTGGACTATTTAAAAAAGACCATTCTTTGCCTTATTTCTGACCTAGTCTTAATCACTGAACAAGCCATTCATTGACATAGGCAAACTGAAACCTAGGTAAGTTTAAAAAAATCAAGGTCTCCCATTTTATCTGGGGTCTTCTTCAGGCATCCATTCTCTATATTGACACTGGACTTGGATAGCTTCAGAGGAGAAAGTAAGGCTGCACTCCACACTTCCTCACTTAAATTCAATTCCCTTGCAAGTTATGGCATCACAACCCTGACATCATGGCCATCTTCTAGAATGAAGGACAGAGAATAACCTATACCAAATTGTGTTTTCAACCTTCTTTCGTCTTTTTCAGATAAGAGTGAGGTTTATTTTTATCTTTCCACCTTTTCCTTTATTCACATACTCTTCTTTCCATATTCTCCAATAATAAGAAAAGGAAGTTATACCACCTTCCTCTTTTCTAAGATACTGTACTCTTTTTCCCCCTCCCTTTCCCCAATTAAAACTCTTAAGAGCAGAACCAACCTACCTCCAGGACTTCTGTTTTTCTTTTTGAACTTCCTCAATACCTTGTGAGGACATTAAAGTACACTGGTTTCTTCTCCCTCTATTATAGGAGTTGCCAACCTTTTTTATTTCATAGACCTCTTTGACAGTGTGGTGAAAACTATGAACCCTATTCAGAATAATTTCTTTAAATGCAAAAATAAAACTTATGGAATTATAAAGGAAACCAACTATATAGAAACACAGTTGTCAAAAAAATACACAGACCTTAGGCTAAGAACTTCTGTTCTTATTAAAATGTTAGCTCTACATCACTGTACAACTCCTAATTTCTCAAATAAATTCACCCTTCTAGGTTTCTCTGAATTCTTATGTTTGTATTTCAAAGTTACTATTCATCTCCGGTTTTTTTCATCAGAAATGTTCAAAATCTTCTATTCCATCATTTTTGGCTCTGTAGATTTTACAAGATAAGTTAAAAGTATAAGATATAGCAAAATTACATAATAAGATAATTTTTTGCCCCCTAAACTGAAGGTAATAGTCTTTGTTTTTTGTTCAAACTCCACAATTCTTTCTCTGGATATAGATGGTATTCTTCATTGCAGATAGCCCCAAATTGTACCTGGTTGTTGCTGTACTGAAAGAAAGAGCAAGTCCATCAAGGTTGATCATCACTCCCATGTTGCTGTTAGGGTATACAAGGTTTTTCTGATTCTGCTCATCTCACTCAGCATCAGTTCATACAAATCCCTCCAGGCTTCCCTGAATTCCTGTCTCTCCTGGTTTCTAATAGAACAATAGTGTTCCATGACATACATATACCACAGTTTGTTAAGCCATTCCCCAATTGAAGGACATTTACTTAATTTCCAATTCTTTGCTACCACAAACAGGGCTGCTATGAATATTTTTGTACAAGTGATGTTTTTACCCCTTTTTTCATAATCTCCTCAGGGTATAGACCCAGCAGTGGCATTGCTGGATCAAAGGGTATGCACATTTTTGTTGCCCTTTGGGCATAATTCCAGAATACTTTCCAGAAAGGTTGGATGAGTTCACAGCTCCACCAACAATGTATTAGTGTCCCAGATTTCCCACATCCCTTCCAACATTGATCATTGTCCTTTCTGGTCATACTGGCAGGCCTACCACTTAACTTTTTGGAATGTCATATTTCAAAGTCTCTTACTTATAATAGAACAGGTTATATGAGATTTTTGACTATATAGTTTCTTGGTACTTGAAATGCTGCTTAATACATACTGGCAGTATTTTTTCACTGATATCAAAGTTTTGGATTCTGGATGAGACTATTTGCAATTTCTTTCAGGCAATGGTCAGTGATCTCTTTATATCTTTATATTGCCCTCTGGTTCTGAAGGATCTGAGTAGTTTTTATTTATGATTTTTTTAAATAAAGTGTTCAAGCTTTTTAAAAAAAAATCATGGCTTTCAGGGAGTCTAATGATTTTGAAATCATTTAAATCCTTAACTTGTTTTCTTTTTTTTCCCTGATGTCAGCTTAACTTTATTAATTGGAGATCTGGAGAACCATTGCCCTGAGTCAATTCACTTGTGATAAAAACGTTGATTTTGGCTGTGCTGAATAAAAGGGAGATGGGGGCCTGGTTGGCTGGTGGCTGCAAAGCTTGACTTTCCTGATGGTTGCCTGGGGGTTGGGTGCAGAGCCTGGGGATGCATGGGGTGCAGAGAAGACAAATCAGATCAGACTGCTGATTAGCATGTTCTAGTTGCTTCTGAAGGGACAGGGCATTTCCAGGTTGTAGGAACCCTGTTTGTGTGGGCTGGTAGTGGCCATGTACTGCATAGGACTGTGACTGAGGCTGTGACAGGTACTGAACAGCAGGAAAAGCTGAAGAGGCTCTAAGCTGTTGGCTGGGACTATATCCTGGCTGGGTAGGACCATAGTGAGGTGGGGGCTGAGCTGCCTCATAGGCCCCTCCTAGGCTGCCCTGTAATCGTTTGTGTTCTAAGGTTGCTGCAAAAGCTGCTGACCCCACAAAATGGTGGGTCGTAAACACTTGGGGTCCAAACATCTGCTTGGCCCTATCTGCAGACATAAGAGTTCCAGGTCTGCTGTGTCCTCCAGGGTTCCCCTGCATGCTGAGAAGATGTGTTCCTGTGTGCACAGCTAGACCTTGTTGATAAGCTGCAAATGTAAGTGTTGTCAAATCACTTTGCTCCTTTCGGCACCTTTTCTCTTCCTCATGTAAAACTTTCTTGAGCTGCAAGATGAGCTGATGCTTCTCTTGTAGAGCCAGGAGCTTCTCTTGCAATTTAAGAATCTGTTCTTTGGTTTCTTCTAATGACATCCTTTCTTCCATTTCCTTTTTCTTCCACCTCTCCTGTTCTTCCTTCATTTTCTGTTCCATCATTTTGTCTACCTCCTCTTCCTCCTGTCTCTTCCTCTCCTGCTCCATCATTATGTGTCGATGTAATGCCCTAGTCTGATGGTTATGAGATACTACCTCAGAATATTTTAATTTGCATTTTTTTCATATGACTATTGAGAGCTCTGATATCATCCTCTGAAAACTGCTTGTTTCTTTTGACTATGCTATTTTTAAAATTTGGCTCACTTATCTAAATAATTGAGAAATAAGACCTTTATCAAAGAAACTTGCCTCAATTCCCCTCTCCCATTTCCTGTTTTCCTTCTAATTTTGGTCATAATGGTTTGTGTAAAATCTTTTCAATTTTATGTAATTAAAATTATCCATTTTACCTCCTGTGAATCTCTTATTTTTAGTTTGGTCATGCCTCTTCCCCATTCACAGATGTGATAGGTAATCTTTATATCTAAATCATGTACTTCTTAATTTTTTTTATTTTTTTTTGTTCTATTTCTTTGATCTTTCATTGAATCAAGTTGACCACTTTATCTTATAAGCTATTTATTCTCCTGATTCTTCCGCTGAGTTTTTATTTAATTTTCACTTTGTATTTCATTTTTCCTGTGTACTTATGTAGTCCCAATGAAAAAATCACTTTTTTCCTTTGAGTAGTGCTTGAAGTTTTTATGGAGTTACTCCTTTTTTGAGAAACTGAGGATTTGTAGTAATTTTTTATATAATTTGCTAAATTTTTATATTTACTTTTTTCCCCTCCAGTTTTAGTTCGTAAAAAGGGGCTTTGTGTCAGGATCAAGCGCCAGTATGAGGACAGTTGCTTGATCTAGCCCTGGTTTCCTTGGGTTCATGAATTAGATTCGACATCGATCCTTTGAAGTTCAGAGGTGTGACATATCTCTGGACAGTATGTTAGGGACTTCAGAGCCTTTGGACCTTGGTAGCCTTGATTAGCTGCCACTGCTTTCCTGTATTCCAAAGGTCCTCACCCTGGCCACTCTGGCTGCCAAAGCCTTTTGGGATATAGGTGTTCTGGCTCTCTATTCCTTCCCTTGCTGGTTATTGGCTCTGCTTGTGGGCTCCCTTTCCTACAGTCCTGAGGCTTCTAACTTTTTTTTTATTTATTTAAGGCAATGAGGTTAAATGGCTTGCCCAAGGTCACACAGCTAGGTAATTATTAGGTGTCTGAGGCCACATTTGAACTCAGGTACTTCTGACTCCAAGGCCAGTGCTCTAACTACTATACCACCTAGCTGCCCCAGGCTTTTAGCTTTTTATATTATTTTAAGGCAGAATAAGTTACTTACTATAATTCTTCTTTTAATTCCTTGATCATTTTTCAGTATAGTGTGAACTTTTGGGTTTTGCTGGAGCAGGTATGAGGCTGAGTAGACTGACTCTATTCCAGCACTCATCTTGATCAGATGTTTCTATTAGAAAACTCTTGAGATAAAGGAATTGGAAGGTTAAGGTAGGTTTTTCTCTTTAGTTTTTGAATTGTAAATAAAGTTTTATTGTGTTTAAAAATGTGTTAGCAAATCTTGGTGCTATACAGATGCTGGGCTGGACCCCTGTCTCAAAAAAATGAATATTCCCACTGTGAAGTTACTACTCCATATGCGATATTACCCAGAATACAACAAGGTGGATGGCATTATGCAGTATTTGTTAGTTGGCAATGCAAGATGATTTCTTGTTGTCATTTTTTCTTCACTTATCTTAGTCCTAAACACAAAAAGTTTTCTATTTATGATGTTGAACATAGAACAGAGGTGTCCTGAGGCTTTATTTAGCACATTGTGATCCTAAAACAGTCTCATACCCCAAATCTATGGAAGTACACTACAGATATTTGTGCTGAAAGTTGTTACCAGAGCTGTCATGGTAAAATTTATAGGAAAGAAGGGGGGGAAGACAATTTGGTTATATATCCCAAGATTAGAGAAATAAAAACAAAATGAGAAAACCATCACTACCAATAAAATGTCATTTGATGATATTGATTGGGTAGCATTCTTTGTCTAATAGACCTATTTTACAGAATACTAGAATTAAAAGGATCTTTGATGATGATCTCAATTTTCTACCCTATACAGGAATTCCCTCTTGCCTTACCTGGTCATCCACTTTCTTTTTGAATATTTTCAGTGACAGTCATAATGTTCCATTGCTGGACAATTGAAAAAAAAGTTCTTGATATTCAGCTAAAATTTATGTCATGCAACTGTGACCCAGTCATTTTAGTTCTGCTCTCTGGAACACTAATCAAGTACCCTCCCCTCTGGACAGCCCTCCATGACAATTTATCCTATTTCCAATTAGTCTTCTTCTTCTCTAGAAGAGTAAAAAGAGCACCCATAGTGGAGTCAGAGAACCCCAAAATCCAGCTCTGCCATTTAGTACTGTGTTGGTTAGGCAAGTTTTTTCTTTGCTCTCATCTGTAAAAGAGGAGTAATAATTTCTGCTTACATATATACACCACAGAACTGTTTTAAGAATTAAATGTGCTTGGGGCAGCTAGGTGGCGCAGTGGATAGAGCACTAGCCCTGGAGTCAGGAGCACCTGAGTTCAAATCTGGCCTCAGACACTTAATAATAACCTAGCTGTGTGGCCTTGGGCAAACCACTTAACCCCATTTGCCTTGCAAAAACCTAAAAAAAAAAAGAGAATTAAATGTGTTTTATGACCACTCAGTAGCCCCAAAATATGAGTTTCAATTATTCTAGAACTGAAATAAGACTGATGAGAGAAAGAAGCATGCATGCAGGGATACCATCAATACCAGGCTCTAGCAGCCACTTGGTGGGTTAAGTGAGATGGATGCATACAAATGTAGAAAATACAGCCTTGGTTAAAACTCTTTTAGGCCAGATCCTCATTGGTCTGGCAGACTCCCAGGGTCTAAGCCAAAATGACATCAAATCTCAAAAGCAAAAGGACAATTATCTACAAAGCAGGGTTTCAATCTGGCAGAATCTCAAGCTGAGTAACATTTTTGGAAAATCAGGTATTTTTTGTTGCTATGGAAAGGATGAAGAGGTTAGAAAAGAAAGAGAAGATAAATTCGGTCCTTTTATTTTGGGCCTCACATTAAAAAAAAAAAATGGAGGTTCTTGACATTGAAAATCCATGAAGTCAAAGGTCCTGGTATCTGTTTTTATATTTCTCTTAAGAAACCCAAGGTAGATTCCAATAAAGATGAAGCAGGATCTAGAATAAGTTTCATAATACTATATATTGGGGTGCCAGAATCATCTAAAAGCTTATACAAGACTACATTAACTGCAAGAAGGGATTATATCGAATCCTTTTAGAAAGTCACACTTAATTTGGAAAATGTTTAGTGACAGTGCTGTTGTCTTTGGCATTCTTTACATCTTGGATAACAAATCTGATTTTTCAGGCAAACTTGGAAAAACAGCTGGTTGGCAAATGAAGCAGGAGAAAGGAAGGACATGGCTGTCAGAGCAATACTGGCAAAGGTTCAGGGAACATCATCCTGACCAGTGGTGAAATAACGGCTGTAGTGATGGAAGGGCAGTGATTAGCACTATCGTTTTCACCTAAGAAAGAAAAGAACAGCATCTCTCTGTATAAACAAATCTCTGCTAGAAAACAAATCAGTTCAGTGATTTTAGGGGACTTTACAGGTAGCTCTTACATCTAATTTTCACACATATTGAAACTAACTTCTTTAAAGTCTCACAATTTGCTCCCATTTCTATCTAAATAATTCTCAAAAATGTCCACAGTTCTCAAATTTTTTAATGTTCATTTAGACCTATGATTTATGTTCTCTTGATTTGGTAACAAAAAGTAAAACCTAAATAAACAAAATCTCTCATTATTGCTACTAGGTATATGATTAAAGCTACCTTTTTTTCCCCTGCAACATTCATAAAATATGGATGGTCTGCTAGTGAGTTAGAAACTGAGTCATTTCTACATTAAAATTAAACAGGTTAAAAAAAATAATGCCCAAAATAATAATTAAATTAACCAGGTAGTATAATATCAATTCTATAAGCAAAAACTCATAGGTACAATTTTCAAAACAAATACCTCCAAAGTCACCCCCTCCTTTTCAACTAGTCATTCATATAGACATAAATATCAAGATGTACCACCTCCCTCCCTCTCTTCATATTTTCCCTACCATTGTTCTTTACCAATGGGCAATTTCAAAAAGTGAGGCTGGAAGAACAGATAAAAATCTATTAAGAAGCAGGGTAATGCTTGGAAAAAGCCAGGGTTTACCAATGCCCTCCTCCTTTTCAAAAGGCCCAACACATCCTCCCCACCCGGGCACAGGTTGGAAATAAAAGGTGGCAGCTATCACATAAAGCATTTCTTTGAAAAAAAATTTCTATTCATTACTTCTGCTCTCTGGGTGCCCAGCTTTGTTCATTACCTCATGGGTTAAGTACATCATTTGTTAAGTGTTTTAGCAAGGTTAGTTATTTAAAAGTTAGTAGAAATCAAATGACTTTTTGTTCAAAGTGCCAACTTTTCTAATCTCTACAGTTATTTTTTGATGCCCTGATTACAAATCTCAACTGCTTTGCGGCTTATTTCCTCTGTGACCCTGGACTTACTTCTCTGAGCCTCAGTTTCCTCAATCAACCAAACTACATTCATTTATTAAGCATCCACTGTGAATTGGGCAGTGTTGGAGATAGGAAAAATAAAATAGTTCCTACTCACAAAGAGATAACAAGTACATTTTAAAATATATACCAAATAAAAATGAAGTACATAAACAAAAATCAATACAAAGAAGCCAGATACAAGGTAGTTATAGTGGGCATATCAAGGAAAGTAACTGAGTTTTATCTTTTCTTTTTTTTTCTTTTTAGTTTTTGTAAGGAAATGGGATTAAGTGGCTTGCCCAAGGCCACAAAGCTAGGTAATTATTAAGCGTCTGAGGCCGAATTTGAACCCAGGTACTCCTGACTACAGGGCCGGTGCTCTATCCACTGTGCCACCTAGCTGCCCCTGAGTTTTATCTTAAATGAAAAAGCAGCTCTGAGGGGAGAAGGAAGGATGAGATGTATTCCAGGCTTGCAGGAATGCAAGGGCAAAGGTCCAGACAATAAAAAGGAGAGGTCACATGAGGAGAAAAGACTATTTGGGTTTGTTCAGAGTTGTAGAAGAGAAGCAAAGCCAAAGTTGGGGGTGGGTGTCAGGTGGGGTCAGCCTAAGGAGGGTTTTGAAAGCTAAATAGATGAATTTATAGTTTATCATGGTTAGTAGGAAGCCACTGGAGTTATCTTAGTAAGGGAATCACAGTCACATTGTACTTAAGGAAAATTATTATTTGTCCATTTTTTTTTTAGGTTTTTGCAAGGCAAATGGGGTTAGTGGCTTGCCCAAGGCCACACAGCTAGGTAATTATTAAGTGTCTGAGACCGGATTTGAACCCAGGTACTCCGGACTCCAAGGCCGGTGCTTTATCCACTATGCCACCTAGCCACCCCTGTTTGTCCCTTATTTTTGAAGAGAGCTAATAACATTATGAAGGTGATATCTAGGCTTGTTAGTGAACTGGATTTAAGTGAGGCAGAACTGTGCAAAGTGGACTCACTCTCTCCTCCAGAGTCATAGGAGTCCAGGGGTAAGACAAAAGTCAAGATGACTGCTGATAGCCTAGGATCTTAAGGAAAATTAGCTTGGCAGTGGTGTACAGGATGGACTGGAGGGATGGGCAGATGAAGTAGGGTAATCAATTAGGAGGTTATTAATAACCTAGGCAAGAGGTGGTGAGGATATGAACAAAAGCAGTATCTGCATGAGTAGAGAAAAGATGTCAGATATAAGAAAAATAGAGGTAGCAACAGCCCTGGAGTCAGGAGTACCTGAGTTCAAATCCGGCCTCAGACACTTAATAATAACCTAGCTGTGTGGCCTTGGGCAAACCACTTAACCCCATCTATCTTTATAAGATATGGCAATAGATTGGGGATGGATTTGCATGAACTGATGCTGAGTGAGATGAGCAGAACCAGAAAAACACTGTACACCCTAACAGCAACATGGGAGTGATGTTCAACCTTGAAGGACTTGCTCATTCTATCAGTGCAACAATCGGTAACAATTTTGGGCTGTCTGCAAAGGAGAGTGCCATCGGTATCCAGATAAGGAGCTGTGGAGTTTGAACAAAGTGTAAGGACTATTCCCTTTAATTTAGAAAAAAACAGATATCTTATTGTCTGATCTTGTTACCTCTTAGACTTCTCTTCTATTCTTTAAGGATATGATTTCTCTCTCATCACACCCAATTTGGATCAAGGTACAACATGGAAACAAAGTAAAGACTGACAGAGAGCTTTCCGTGGGGGTGGGGGGGGGAAGGGAAGCAAGATTGGGGGGAGAATTGTAAAACTCAAATAATATCTTTAATAAAAATAAATTAAAAATATATTGGGGATGCAGTATGAAGGAGAATGAAGATTCTAGAATAGTGCTGATACAAACTTAGGAAACTAGAAGGATGTGGATGCCACTGGCAGAAATAGGAAAAGTCTGAAGAAAGGAGGTTTTGGGGGAAAAATAATGAGTTTTAGATATATTAAGTGTGAAATGTCTGGTTAAGAACATTAAATAGGCAATTGATGATGTAGGACTGAAGCTCTGAGGAGAGTCTCAGGATGAATATACATGTGTATATTTATGATGGCAATATTTAACCTTCATCGGGAAAATGGAGACACTACTGGCCTCAGACACTTAATATTTTCTTAGCTGTGTGAGTTTGGGCAAGTCAATTAACCCCATTGCCTTGCAAAATTTTTTAAAAAAAGGCTTAAATGTTTACTGGCTGATTTGATTATAGGGAGGATCAAATAATATACAAATGAAATCTTGTTATAACCATAAAGTTTCTATATATGTGTGAGCAATTATTACAGTTCTATTTAATGTGTCCATGAAATTCCAGTGAATTTTGAAGTTAAATTAATGGAAAAGAGACACAACTAAATATAAAATATATTTAGACACATGACTGAACAGAATTAGGGAATATATTGCTATCATGAAGAATTCAGTTAATAGTTGTCAGTCTGATAGAACCTTGCAATACCTAAAAACAGTGAGTCTCTTTACTAGGGAAGTCTTGTCACAAAATTTTAAAAAAATTTTCGGTTTTGTGAGGCAATGGGATTAAATGACTTGCTCAAGGTCATACAGCTAAGTATCAAATATCTGAGACCAGATTTGAACTTAGGTCCTCGTGACTCCTGGGACTGATGCTCTCTATCTGCTGTGCCACCTAGCTATTCCCATCACAAACTTTTGATAACCTGAGTAAACTGCAAATCAGCAGTAACTGTATACTACATGCCCCCACATACAAGAGAAGAAAAGTTAAATTTTTTTAAAAAAATGTAGTGTGTGTCTATAGTGTAAGTTATAGGGGGAAAAAAATCAACTATCTCCCTAAATCCATTTTCCTTTACATTTGAGTTTACTTTGTTCACTGATGTACCATAGCTATCACTGGTTTCCCAGGAAGGATTAAAAAAAGAATCCCACAAGATCATCTGTTTTTTCACAAAATTCTAGAAGAAATTCCAAACTGATATCAAAAAATGGTCTTAATTCATATTCAACAGTAAAAAAATGATTTAAAAATAAAATATGAAAAATGCAACTTGAAATTACTAAGCTTTCAGTCTTCTGTGACCCATCAAAGTAAACTTAAATATTTTATCTCTTCTTTTTGGATTGAAAAAAGGATAGGAGAGAAAAATACTCCTGCTTGTTAGGAAAACAAATGCTCATCAATGAACAGAAGAACAATGAAGGAAGAGTGAAGTGGAAGGACTAAATCCAATATTCAATAAATCTACTTATTCAACACTTACTAAGTAATTGTGTCCTAAATGTCTTGGTGCAATTTAAAAGTTTTTTTAAAATTTCTTTTTAAATTTTTTTTTATTTATTTAAGGTAATGGTTCAGTGACTTACCCAAGGTCACGCAGCTAGGTTATTATTAAGTGTCTGAAATCAAGTTTGAACTCAGGTTCTCCTAACTCCAGGGCTGGTGCTCTATCTACTATGCCACCTAGCTGTCCCCAGTTTAAAAGTTTTAAGATGAAAACTACTTTAAGACTTCTAGAATATGCTGTATATCATGTAGTAATGATAATAATAGATATTTGTGGACCAATCTGTGCTTTATAATATATGTAATGCATTTTATTATATATGTGGCTCACCATAATCCTGTATTAGGTATTACACATATTGTCCTTATTTTACCAGTGAAAGATCTGAAGCCTAGAGCAATAAGATCACTTGCTTGGAGTCACAGAATTAAAACCTAGATTCCTCTTGATTCTTATTCCTAGCTACCACATGTTTATTTTAAGTGATCTTCACAAAAACACTGCAAGGTATGTAGAACTGATATTTATTTTGTACAAACTTTTATGTATTTTCTTCAAAAAATGTAAGCTCCCTGAAGGCAGGTGCTGTCTTTTCAATCCCTAGCATAACGCTTGGCTTAAATTAAGTACTTATCTATCAACTAGTAAGTATTTATTAAGCACTTAGTATTTGCCAGGCACTATGTTAAAAATGCTACAAATACCAAGAAAAATGGAAATAGTCTCTGCCTAGAAGAAGCTTCCATTCTTTTTTTTTTTTGCAAGGCAATGGGTTAAGTGGCTTGCCCAAGGCCACACAGCTGGTTAATTATTAAGTGTCTGAGGCCAGATTTGAACTTAGGTGCTCCTGACTCCAGGGCTGGTGTTCTATCCACTGCACAAATTAGCCTCCCCAGAAGCTCAGAAGCTTCCATTCTAATGAGGGAGATACAGCAGGTACATAAATAGGCATATTCTAGAAACATGCAGAGTAGACTGAAAGAAACCTTAGAGGTCAAAGCACTAAGCTGTTTGGAGGATTGGGAAAGGTCTCTTGTCAAAAGGGGCCCTAAAACTGAGTCTTGAAGGAAGCCCTGGACTCTAAGGGGCAGAAATAAGGAAAGAGCATACCAGGCTTGGAGGAAAACCAGCGCAAAGGGTCAGAGTTGAAACACAGAACATAAACCTGTAGTGTTAGACTTTAGAGAGCATGGAGAGGAGGAGGGTGAAGAAAGACTAGAAAAAAGGATCAGTTTAGGAAGAGTTTCCAATGTCAAAGACATTGATATTGATCAAAGGAACTTCCTGGAACTTGGAGGTGATATGGTAAGACTTATATTTTAGGCAGGAATTCTTAACCTAAGATCCATAGATCCTTCCCCTGTCAAGGAGTCTGTGGATAAGTTCATGGACCTCCTTTAATTCAAGGGAGTAAATAAACTTGTATGGGAAAAAAATTACATTTTAATTTTTACTAACTTCTGATGAATGTTATCATTTCCTTCCACTAAAAATAATTACATAAAACATTATTTTGAGGAGAGAGAGACCACAGGCTTCAATAGAATGCCAAATGGGTTCATAATATCAAAAAGGCAAGACCTCTGCTTTAGGAGACTTGTGGCAGATGGATTAGGAAAAAATACCAGTGAGGAAGTTATCACAATAGTCCAGGTGGGAGGGTCTGAAAGAGGGTGGTAGTTATGTGAGTAGAGAAGAGAGAAACAACAAAGAGAAAGAAACAAGAGTTGACAGTCAAGAATGACACTGAAGTTGCAAATCTAGGGACCATCTCTATGCAGATAATTTCCATAATCCTATAGGTAGTCTCAGACTCTACCAACTGAGCTCTATTTTCATATTACTGATCAGGAAATCTGCATAGAGATGGTGGAAGCTGATATGGGCAGGGAAAAAGAAAGCACAGAGGAAGAAGAAAAGAGAGCTCAGGACAGAGCAGTGGGGCACACCTACAATTACTAAGTGTGATAAAGATCCTGCAAGAGACTAAGAAGGAACTGTCAGATAAGTATATAAAGAAGTAAGAAAAAAAGTGTTTCAAAAACCCAGAAAATTGAGAATATTCAGGAGATGGTCAACAGTATCCAAATGCTACTGAGAAGCCACATGGTATAAGCACTAAGAAGAAACTATTAGATTTGGCAGTTTAAAAGAACACTTGTTGGGTGGCTAGGTGGCACAGTGGATGAAGCACCAGTCCTGGAGTCAGGAGTACCTGGGTTCAAGTCCGGCCTCAGTCACTTAATAATTACCTAGCTGTGTGGCCTTGGGCAAGCCACTTAACCCCGTTTGCCTTGCAAAAAAAAAAAAAAGAACACTTGTAACTATGGGGCTATGGAGAGAGCAGTTTCAGTTGAAGGGTAAGATTAGAAGTCAGAAGTCAGAATATAGAAGGTTTCAAAGAGCGTATTTATTATGCCAATTTGGACATAAGAAACTTGAAACTCAGAAAGATTAAGTGAATTACCCATGGTCATACAGATCAGAAGTGGCTAATAAGTGGTAGGACTAGAACTTAGTCTGCTGAGACTTCTAATCTAGTATTCTATACAGACTTATTCCTAACTAAAGCGGCACTATCTTTACATAGTACTTGGCACAGTATAAGAACTTAATAAATGCTTGTGATTGATCAAATTTCCAAATCAAACCTTTTTCCAAACTTCAACTTTCTTCCCAGTTGGATCAAAGAGACGTTTTTAATTCACTCACTTAATTTTCTTTCCTTTTTTTTTTAGTAATTATATACTTAAATATTAAAACATCAAGACAATGAATTAAACTGGCTTGGCAACCATTAACACTGAAACAAATGAATTTTAGTGTAGAAAATGTCACAATAATTTGCAAAGTAAATGTAAAAACATTCCTGTCACTCCCTCTAAATATCAGATTTCTTTATCTCTTTGTTCCCCATTTACTTTTCTTTTCCTATAGAACTACATCTTCTGGGATTCTTCTGTTCATTCATATATTTCAGACCTCTTAAGGATAAGCTATACTCTCCATCTTACTGGAACGATCATCACTCAGAAGCCATTTCACTTTCTAGCTAAACCTGTTATGGAAAATGGCTTCCCAACAATAGGGAGGGGTAGTAGAGAGAATAATCAATAGTAACTTAAAACAAAGAACAGAGGAGAAACCTACCTGAGAGAACATTTAGATCATCTCAAATCTCCATCCTCATACCACTTCTTTTGGGATATAAGGATAAAAAAGCAGTTTTTAAAATCTACCTGCAATCCCTTGAGGAAAAAGTATGGCAAATATCCTAACAGCATGCCAATATTTACATTCTACTTCCAAGATATGTCATTAAATCAAAATTTCACAATAAGTAGATATAGTTGTTATTAAGTTCCTAAAGACTCCATCCATCAAGTTTCAACCCAAACTAGTTTATATACCTAAGTTATAAATGGGAGTATTATACCAATCATCACTATTATGCTCGAAATAGCTCTTCAACCATAAAGTCACCTGCTTAGAAACAACCAAATCAGGAGGCCTGTAAAACATTTAAAAGCTAATTTGAAACAAATGATTAAACTATGTGCTTTTAAAACATATGAATAAGAGACTGCATTGCTGCATATGATGTACTTAGAATCTCCTTGTTTAGTTGTCTCTCCCACCACCTTATGACTGAAAGGCTCTCTAGAGAATGCTGTCAGCAGAGAGGCATTTCTCCAAAAACAGAGAATGAATATGCCTACACTCCTTCAATATAATACCTTTTCTGTACTTTAGAAAGCAAAGCCATCAAGTAGCAAGAGAGAAGTCTTAGCCTGTACAGCAGGATGTTTTTAGAGAAATAATCCTACTGGAAAAGAAAAGCACTGGAATAGCATCAGCAGCAACCATAGCTGTGGTACCTGCCCAAAAACAGGACTTCTAGGTTTCACTGGTAACAGACAAAGCAACTGTTCCCTCAGATTGTATTAAAGGACTATTCATATTCACCAATCACACCAATGAAATGGAAAGTTCTAGAAACTTAGGGCCCAAACCCTGGGTCAGAACACTGTCCTATAATAAGGTTTTATTTATGTTCAATATTTTTTGACTTCTATTCTCTTTGGGACTTTATGCTAGAGCTCAATGGATAAAGAGATGAATTTCAGGCTATTAAAAAGGAGTTTATAGGTCAATACTAGGAATAAATGCATAAATAAATATAATCCAAAGATTATAAGAGTGCAGAAAATAGATACAAGATGCTATATGGCTTCAGAAGGTTTAAGTTTGGGGGACACTAATGCAGTATTGGTGGAGTGGTGATTCAATCATTCTGGAGAACAATTTAGAGCTATGCCCAAAGGGCAATAAAACTTTGTATGCCCTTTCATCCAGCAATAGCACTACTAGATCTGTACCCCAAAGACATTATAAAAAAGGTAAAAGGGCCTACATGTACACAAATATTTATAGCAGTTCTTTTTTGTGATGACAAAGAACTGGAAACTGAGGGAATGCCCATCAATGCCATTTGGCTGAATAAGTTGTGGTATATGAATGTAATGGAATTTTATTGTTTTGTAAGAAATCATGAGCAGGCAGATCTCAGAAAAACCTGGAAAGACTTACATGAACTGATGCTGAATGAAGTGAGCAGAACCAAGAGAACACTATACACAGTAACAGCAACACTGCACTATGATAAACTTAGCAATTCTCAGTAATAAAGTGACCAAAGACAATTCCAAGAGACTTATGATAGAAAATGCCATCCACATCCAAAGAACCCTAGAAACTGAATACAGACTGAAGCATACTCTTCACTTTTAAGAATTTGTTTAGTTTTTTCTTTCTCATGGTTTTCTTCCTTTTGTTTTGATTTTTCTTTCACATCTTGACTAATATGGAAATGTTTATCATAATTGTACATGTATAACCTATATCAGATTACCTGCTGTCTTGGGGAGGAGGAGAATTAAAAGGTAGGAAGGAAAAAACTGGAACTCAAAATCTTACAAAAAAGAATGCTGAAAACTATCTTGACATGTAATTTGAAAAAAAAAATTAAGATTTTATTTATTTTGAGTTTTACAATTTTTCTCCTATTTTTGCTTCCCTCATTGTTTCCATGGTATACATTGATCTAAGTTGAATGTGATAAGAGAGAAATCAGATCCTTAAGGAAGAAAAATAAAGCATAGGAAATAGCAAAATTACATAATGAGATAATGATTTTTTCCCCAAAAATTAAGGGTAATAGTCTTTGGTCTTTATTCAAACTCCACAATTCTTTCTCTGGAAACAGATGGTATTCTACATCGCAGATGGTCCAAAATTGTGCCTGATTGTTGCACTGATGGAATGAGCAAGTCCATCAAGGTTGAGCATCACCCCCATGTTGCTGTTAGGGTATACAGTGTTTTTCTGGTTCTGCTCATCTCGCTTAGCATCAGTTCATGCAAATCCTTCCATGCTTCCCTGAATTCCCATCCCTCCTGGTTTCTAATAGGACAATAGTGTTCCATGACATACATAGACTATAGTTTGTTAAGCCATTCCCCAAATGAAGGACATTCACTTAATTTCCAATTCTTTGCCATCACAAACAGGGCTGCTAGAAAATTTTTTTTTAATTAAAAAGTTTTTAGTTTTTTTAAGTGGTCTTGAAAGAACATGAAGGCATGTCTGGTAAAACTCCAATTTTCAACTGAACAAATATTTATTAGCCACCTACTCTAGTACAGGGTACTCAACTGTAAATTGTAACAGGATTATTACTCTAAATAATGAAATGAAATCATCAATGTGAGTATGATCTCCACCAATGCAAATCACTACTCACCCCTCCTTTGTACCCTTTGCAATTCTAGTCCATTGCTCTATTGAAGACCTACCCCAAATCTTGTCCTTGAGAATATCTTTTACATCACTTCTTAGTTGACAACATGCCTTCTTACACTCACTACCATGTATCCTTCCATTCTCTTTTGGTCTCTGGAAATGATGATCCCTTTAAAGATGAAAATGTTCCATAATTCATAAATCATATAGCATAACCAAGGATTTTATTGTTTTTTTTAACAAGGCAGTGCGGTTAAGTGATTTACCCAGGGTCACACAGCTAGTAATTATTAAGTGTCTGAGGCCAAATTTGAACTCAGGTACTCCTGACTCCAAGGCCAGTGCTCTATCCACTGTACTACCCAGCTGCCCCCTATAACCAGGGATTTTAAGACTCTGTCTAATTTCAAAAGGGATACCATCTAATCTTCTACACCTACTAAGTTCTGAATGGACTCAAAGTTTAGTATTTTGTATAAACTACCTTCACTTGAACCAATCTGGTATTCCTTTGACTCAATAGTTCCCAGGAATACTCTTGCCTATCTATCCAAAAGTTCCCCCAAGGACTGGGGAAAACAAGATAGAAGTCTTAGAGTATTTGAAGGACAGCCATATTGAGGAAGGACCAGAATTGTTCCATTTGTTCCTAGGAAGACAGAACCAGAAGCAATGGATGGAAGTTGCAAGGGGATAAATTTAAGTTTCATGTTAGGAAAAATTTACCAACAATTAGAACTCTTCAAAAATGGAATGGGCTGTCAAAAGAGGTGGTGCAATTCCCTTCCTTGGAGGACTTTTAGCAGAGACTATGTATCAAACTACTTTTTCTGTCTCCTTTGTTGGATCCCTCTCCGGATCACAGCCTCTAACTGTAGGTATACCCGGGGTCTATCCTGGGCCTTCTTTTCTTCTCATCAGTTCCTATGGATTCAATTATAATCTCTATGATGATAATTTTAAAATTTATGTATCCTGTCTCAACCTCTCTGTTGACCTCCAATCTTTCCTCTTCAACTTCCTTTCAGATGTCTCCTATTAGATGTTCAGTGGACATCTTAAAACTTAATAAGTTCAAATTTAAACTCATCTTTTCCCCTACATCTTCTCTCCTTTCACATTTTGCTAGTGTTGAAGTACCACAATCTTCCCTATCCCTCAGGCTCACAACCTAGGTGTCATCCGTGATTCCTTACAATCCATTTTCCCCTCAACCCCCATGTCAAATCCAATAGCCAAAACCTATTGATTAATTTTTGCAAGTTCTCTAGAACATACTCCCTTCTCTCCTCCAACATTCTCCCCTGTACTATCTTGGTGTGGATATTTTTATAACTTTATATTAGGACCAGTGCAATATCCTGTTGGTGGGTCTGCTTGCAATAAGTCCTCACTCCAGTACAACCTCCATATTCAGCTGTCAAAGTGATTTCCCTAAAGTATAGGTCTGATCTTATTACCCCCAACCTCCTTTCTCCTTCCCCCAACAACTCCAGTGATTTCATATTGAAAGCCCTTTATAATCTATTCCTACCGAATTCTACCTTTGCAGTCTTCTTACATCTTACTACTCTTCAATCCAGTAAGAATGGACCTGGTTGCTGTTCCATGAATAAGACCTTTGGCTCTGGGTATTTTCTCTGGCTGTCTCCTAAGCCTGAAAGGTTCTTCCTTTTCCTCCTCCCCAACACCTTTATCTTTCCCTCCTAGTTCCTTTCAAGTTTCAACTAAAATCTCAACTTTTACAAGCAGCCTCTCCCAAGCCCTCTTAATTATAGTGCCTTCCCTTGTTCATGCAGATTTGTTTATTTGTGGTTTCCCCTATTAAATTATGAACTCCTTGAGAGCAGAAACTATCTTCTATCTCTTTTCTGGATCCCTAGAAATTATCACAGGGCCTGGCACATAGTAGGTGATTCATACTTAGTGACTGATTATGCTTTGAGTGCATGAACTAGGAAGACAAAAGATCTATACATCAGTAACTGGTATCTCTTTTTATATATCTGTACTTTTAGGCTGCTTATAATTTTCACAATCTAGCTTCAGAAACAGACAATGAAATTACATCCTAATTTGGTCTTGCAGAATTATAGAGAAAAGAAAACTCCTGACCAGGAAGGATGCACTCTCTGTAACCACAGGGAAGCCTGCATTCCTGTCCTCCCTAACCCATGTAGTAGGAATAAGGCTCACATCTCTTACCTCAGAAGTAGCATTAATCCTCAGGTGGTGAATTTATCACACACACACACATCACATACACATACACACACACACACACACACACACACACACACACACACACAAAACCCTGGAAACACGTGCTCCAAGACTGGATCCCCCACCCTTGCTTTTTCCTTCTACACCAGAAAAGAAGAGTTTCAATGCTGCCAGAATTGCAGCTCCCACATGAAATACCTGGAGTGGGGGCAAAACAGCTTGATCAGAACAGCTTGGGGAGGGAGATTAGGTTGAAGAGAAAGTCAATCTTATATAAAAGAGAAGGGGGAATTTTCATTACTGCCTCAAAAGAGCTACAATTCTGTTTGTGGTCTCACTAATCAAAATTTTAGACTTGGGACCCTGGCCATTAACAGTTATGCAGCTAAAATAGAGAGAGAAAGACATGCCAAAATGCACTGCATTACTTGAACTCTTCCTAGAAAGGAATGCCAGGATGCAGCTTCCATCAGCACTCAGGGAAGCAAGGTTGGGAGCAATTCTAAAAACCCAAGCACTTAGAGCCAAACAAAGTGGGGCACAGAAGTGGCAAAAGGAACTCTTGGCACTGATCTTTGGTACATGGGGTGATCTTGCCAAGGGCCAAGTGCCTCAGACAGTCCCAGCAGGATACAGATTATTCAGACTTTCTAAAAGAAGCCAGGTTCTTCAGTCATTTTGTATGAGGCTGCTTCATTTAATCTGATTAAGACTCACTCATTATCTCCTGCCCACTCCCAAAAGCCTCCAGCTGACTCAGGTCATCCTCAGACAAACACAATGAACCTCATGAAACCATCAGAAAAGCCATTTCCAGGTAGATAGAATTTTTTTTTTAATTTTTGGGTTGAATCTGATATTCAGGGTTTGGACTTGTTACTGCAGGCCAAGAGCAGTTTAACCAAATCTACTACTCTACAGCTTGGTTAACAGTCATCACTGATCTCATTACCTGAAAATAAAAGTGATCATTTATTAATTTAGAACCAAAAAGAGGTAACCAAAGATAAATTCAATTTGGAAATAAGACAGTCTTCCAAAAAATGCAGCTAATGCTGTTACCTTGGCTAAGTCCCACAACTTTTCTGGGCCTCAGTTTCTCTTCCATAAAATGAATGAATTGGACTTGAAGGCCCCCTGAGATCTCCCTCTCAGCTCAAGAGCTACTGTTCTTTTATGTTTGAATGACATCTTGTAATTTGAAAGAATCTTTGTATTCTGTCCCTTCGAGGGCATTCCATATATCTCACACATAGCTCCCCTACTATTCCTGGCACCATATAATCTATGATTATATCTACTTCCAAAGATGAGCTCTGTTCCACAAGAATAAAATGTCCAGGGGCAGCTAGGTGGTGCAGTAGATAGAGCACCAGCCCTGGAGTCAGGAGGATCTAAGTTCAAATCTGACCTCAGATACTTAATTACTTAGATGTGTGACCTTGGGCAAGTCACCTAACTCCATTGCCTTGCAAAAACAACAACAAAAGAATAAAATGCCATGTCATAAAGAAGCAGCAAATCTACTCTGAGAAAAGTATTCCAATCAGCTCAAGTAAGAGCTAGTTTGATGGTAACACAGGAAGCATTCTGGACTGAGCTCCTTTGGGAGGAGAGAAAAGCCACCAGATAGCAATTATGCTCCCTATTGACATATTCTATTTACAGAAAATGCTGAAACATTGAAGTAAGACCAAGTCATGGGCTTTAACCAGCTTCATCCTTGTCAGGCTATATTAGAAGAAGTCTACTTGCCCAGACTAAGCAAATAAGCAGGCTGCCTGCCTCAAGGGCACATCTGACCTGATTACACTTTACAGTGTGAGACTGTGATTCCAATAGACAGATCAGAATGAGAGATTTAGCAGGGTCTATGAATCTGCTCAAACCAGAATCTTCTTGGGAAGGAGCAAAAAGCTAACCAAGCCAAGGGGTTTTTAGTTTACTCAGTGAAGGGTGTTTCACATCAATTCCCAGTACTAACGGGAAGGAAAAAAAACCCCAGCAGATCTTACTTAACAGGAGTTTAACCCTCTTTTGGAGTTTTCTTAGCAAAGATACTGAAGAGTCTACCATTTCCTTTTCTAGCTAATTTAACAAAGGAAGAAACTGAGGCAAATAGGGTCAAGTGATTCACCCAGGATCACACAAGAGTAAGTAAGTGTTTAAGGCTGATTTTGAAGTTAAGAGTCTTCCTCAACACAGGTCCAATGCTCTATCAACTTTGTCACCTGGTTTCTATTTAGGAGATGTAAAAAATAAGCCAAATCTCTGAATCGATAGATAGATTGCACTTTGGTTGAACAAATTCCACTGCTAATTTATTACATCCTCTCCTGAGGAACTATCAAAGACCATCAATTTGAGGCAGGATCAAAACTGAATTAGATTTGCTATCCAATTATACTATTTCTCTCACACAATTTCATTATGGCCCAAAGAAAGAAGCAAGCATATGTCTGAACAGTACCTCATAAGGCCAAAAAAATAAAACCAAACCCAAATTATAATTTTTCACGGTAACTATAGTAAAGAATTTAACAGGATAACAGGATCAGTTTTTTTTTGCAGAGTGCTTCAACAAGAGACAGTGATTTGGTTTCAGTGAAGAAGGCAGACTGCCAAGGTTTCTGGTTTGCTTTAAGGAATCTCAATAGTCTGCCCTTTCAAGTGGATTCCATGTTCTTCAGGCCCCCAATCCCAACCTCTCCCCATCCTCCCCTTTTACCCAAACATTGAAATTTACACAGCTCACTGAAATTGTGGGATAACATAATCCCACAGACTTGTTTAAAAGCTAGTTGGATTTCAGAATCCAAAAGGTTACAGTAACACAGTGATGGTTTTTGTTAACAGCCAGAGAACTTTACTCAGTAATTTTCCCCTGGCTACCATGCACTCAAATCATTATTTGAACAATCTAGAGAGAGAAAGACTTAGAATTAATAATTTATCACCTTCTCTTACTGCAATGTAGTCAAGAAAATAGGACACTTTGGCAGGAGAAAGATGCTGCTCAAGTCTCACAAGTTATAATACATCCTATTAATCATTTATCTATTGTACCCTTTATCAGGTGCCTGGTGGACACATAAAAGAGGGGAACGATACAGATAAAATGTCACCTTGGAGGAGCTCTCTTTATTCGTGGAACAAAACAGATGAACTTCTAAAACACTACTTTTTCAGTAGGAAAAAGGACTATCCTGGGTTCTTGAAATTAGGTTGGCCTAAATTTTTCTTCCAAGTTTATCTCCTGGAAATGTTATCCTTCTCATATATACATACCAGTCAAACTGGATCTCTCAATATTCTCTGTCCATTCCAGGGTTCTTCATTCCTTCTATCTGAAATGTCCCACCTTTCTCAACCTTTACTTCCCACTCCAAATCTCGCTGTCTGATTGATATTCTTCAAAATCCAGCTCAAACAACACGTTCTCCATAAAGTCTTCTGTGGCTCCCCCTGCCTCCCACCCCTTCTTCCTCTCTCTGCCAGCCAGAAGTGATCTCTTCTTCCCTCTTAGTCCTATTTTATTTTGGTTGTACTTCTCACTGAATTTATCACATTGTATATTGTATCGGATTTAATTTTGTACTTGTCTAACATCTGTTTCTTGAATGCAGGGACAATGCACTATTAAGATTTGTATCCTCATTTATCCAACCTTTCTGGAGAGCAATTTAGAATTTTGCCCTAAGGGCAACAAAAATGTGCATTCCCTTGGATCCAGCAATACCACTACTGGGTCTTTACCCTGAAGAGATTATGAAAAAGGGTAAAAAACATCACTTGTACAAAAATATTCATGGCAGCCCTATTTGTGGTGGCAAAGAATTGGAAATTAAGTGTATGTCCTTCAATTGGGGAATGGCTTAAACTGTGGTATAGGTATGTCATGGAACACTACTGTCCTATTAGAAACCAGGAGGAATGGGAATTCAGGGAAGCCTGGAGAGATTTGCATGAACTGATGCTAAGTGAGATGAGCAGAACCAGAAAAACACTGTACACCCTAACAGCAACATGGGGGTGATGCTCAACCTTGATGGACTTGCTCATTCCATCAGTGCAACAATCAGGGACAATTTTGGGATATCTGTGATGGAGAATACCATCTGTATCCAGAGAAAGAATTGTGGAGTTTGAACAAAGACCAAAGACTATTTACCTTCAATTTGGAAAAAAAACACGTTATCTTATTATGTAATTTTTGTAATTTTGCTATCTCTTATACATTATTTTTATTCCTTAAGGATATGACTTCTCTCTCATCACATTCAACTTAGATCAATACACACACACACACACACACACACACACACACACACATACCATGGAAACAATGTAAAGACTACCTTCTGTGGGGGTGGGGTGGGAGGAGGGAAGCAAGAATAGGGGAAAAAAATTGTAAAACTCAAAATAAAGAAAATCTTTCTAAAAAAAAAATGTCTACCCTCCACAATCATGAGGGCAGCAATCTTTTCCAAGTAAAGGATTCAGAAAGGCAGATACCTCCTTCTTTCCAATGACTATTAACAAAATCTTAATTCTCTAGTGTAGAAAGTAAAAGAACAAGAGAATGGCAACTTCAACTAAGAGAAAAAAGAACTTTCCTTTGAAACATGGAGAGCTTTAATGAACAGGAAATAGTGACAGGTTATTTACTATAGACATAGATTCAGATATTATAATATGGTGACATATGTGGAAACAGCAAGGTATCAAAGGGGAAGTGCTAGACCTGGAGTTAGTTAGACACCTTGGTTCAAACTGAGCTTCAGACACTCATTACCTATACAACTTTGAGCAAGTCACTTAACCACTGTTTATCTCATTTTCCTCAACTGTAAAATGGGAATGATGATGGCACTTACTTTCTAAGGTTGTTGTGAGGTTCAAATGAGATAATATATGCAAAGTACTTAGTACCGTGTGTAGCATAGAAGAGCATTACGTAAACACTTTGTTGAAGTTCAGTCATTTTTCAGTCATGTCCAGTTCTCTGTGACCCCATTTGGGGTTTTCTTGGCAAGGATATAAGAGTGGTGTGCTATTTCCTTCTCCCTCATTATAAAGATGAGAAAACCAAGGCAGAGTTAAATGACTTCCCTAAGAGCCATATAGTTGGTATCTAAGGTCACATTTGAACTCAAGAAAATGAGTCTTTCTATTAACTCTATTAATGATTCCATCTTCTTGAGGTGTTTGTCAAATAACATATATTAACCTGGCTCTTCCCCAATCACTTCACTCTTCTCATCGGTAAATTGGATATGTTCTCAGTCCAGCTTCTCTGTGAGGCTGTTCTTGACTACTCCACTCTAATGTTCTCTCTCTCTCCTCCCTCCTCTGCATTTCCATGACATTCATTTAATATCTATATCTCACAATGTAATACTAAATTAGAATCTGCCTTGTATTGCTTATCTCGAGCAATAAACTTTGTGAGGGCTCTAGATTTTTAATAGTGAACCTGGATTAGAATATAGGATCTGGGGGTGGCTAGGTGGCATAGTGGATAAAGCACCGGCCTTGGAGTCAGGAGTACCTGGGTTCAAATCCGGTCTCAGACACTTAATAATTACTTAGCTGTGTGGCCATGGGCAAGCCACTTAACCCCGTTTGCCTTGCAAAAACCTGAAAACAAAACAAAACAAAAGAATACAGGATCTGCAAACAGATCAGTTCAGACACAATTTCTACTAAGAAATAAAAATTCAGAAAATTTGAAGTTGAATCAATTTCTGAAGTACTGAACTACTTTGGTTCATGGATAGTAGGTAAGCCTTGAAGCTTAGGAAAGCCTATGTTCAAATCCTGCCTCTGATGGCTTTGTGACCTTTGTCAAGTCACACAATCTTTGAGTGTTTTAGGCAATTTTCTAAGACTATCAGATGCAGAGAAGATACCCAATTACATTGGAAAAAAAGAATTTCCTTACTTGAGAATTTTCTATATAAATGAAATCATATATCCTGTCTCTATCCTCAATTTAGTGAAAAGCTGGAGGGAAAAAAAGAGAGAAAAATAGGGAATTCATGAATCAAATTCAACTGGAGACTTTTATCAGACCAATTATAAATCTAATTAATCCTGTTAAAGAGGAAACTTTAGTATTGATTTCCAGAGTTACCAGTGAAGAGATCCATTATTTCTATACCAGTGGCTGCTGCCTTAAGAAAAGGTACCAGGGAAAGTTCAGAGTTGACTAGCAATGAAAACTGCTGAATGGTTGCCATCTCTTTGTTGGCTTTCCAAAACAGTACAAAATTTGAATCACCACTACAAAGAAGGGAAAAATGTCAACAGTACAGCCTTCAACCAGACCAAATGTTTTTAAAGAGCTGAGCTAAAGTCTCGAACTCCATACCTTGTTTTAGTACTACTTCAGTTGAGCATCTCTAATATGAAATACTGTCTTGAAAGCACTTTATAAACTTTTCAATATGTTCTAATATCAGCTATGGTCCTGAACAAGTATTCTAGAAGAGGTAGTTACCTCTCTAAGGAAAAATGAGATAAATGCCAGGTAGATCTCCTAATAGTTACAAGAAGACCTCTTGTTGTCTTAAAAAATCACTGGTCTTTAGACTTGGGTTCTCATTCTGATACTGACTCCTTGAAGGACCTTGAAATTCAAAGTTAGAAGTTATCTAATACAATTAAGACCAGAAGAAGCATTCCTTCTGCACATTTCCTAAAAGTTATTATCTATTTATCCATACCTAGTCAAAATGGTTGCCTAAACAGGATCACCCCAACTCCCAAATATCTACTCCTGCAAAATCCTGAAGTTCCCTTCAGAATGAAATTCAATAAGAAACTGTACTGAAGTTAGCCGAAAGTTCATGGCAATAAGAAAGGGAGTCAATAAGCAAAATCATGACCAACATCTTTCCAGTGCAAACAGACAGGTCATGTGTAACCTGCAAGTCTTCGTGTCTGAAGCAAGCAAGAGTAGAAGGTTCCCCTGAGAAAATTCCAGGGTACTCAGTAACTCTAGGAAGAAGACCTTGGAAGTAAAGTAGTGCAAAGGCAGAAGATGCCTGCAGAACTCATTACAGGACAGTCTAGATTCAGAGACTCTAAGGTCCCACATATTCCTTCCGCAGATATCAGAGGGCACTATGAAGATCTAACACTCTGAAATTCAATAATTCAAGGGAGGTTCAACCCTGGGATGTGGAAGTCAGTATAAGAATCCAGGAAACCCAAAACAAAACCAAGTTTGGTCAACCACCCGACCCAAAAGCTTAGTACCATAGCATGGCCTGGCATAAAACTCTGAGTCAGGAAACAAATATGGAGAGGGGAATAAATGAAAAACACCAACCAGTGTCAAAAATTATTGCAAATCTAATATTTCCCAAAAAGAAGGAACAAGTAACTCTGTAGTAACTGCAGAGACTCAAAGAAAAAAAAAAGAGAATTTTCTGTCTCCTTTTCTTAAAAAAAAAAATGAATTTCTATAAGGCTTATGTGAAGATCTGGAAGAAATAAGGCCAGAGGAAAAAAAAAATTAAGTCCCTGAGGAAAGAATTGAAAGATTATATAACTTTAGAAGAGAAAGTGGCAAATCTTACTCAGGAAATATTAGAATACAGCAAACTGAAGTCAATGATTATGACATAGGACAGCAAGAAATATTGCAACAGGGGCAGCTTGGTGGCGTAGTGGATAAAGCACCAGCCCTGGAGTCAGGAGTACCTGGGTTCAAATCCGGTCTCAGACACTTAATAATTACTTAGCTGTGTGGCCTTGGGCAAGCCACTTAACCCCATTTGCCTTGCAAAAACCTTAAAAAAAATATTGGAACAAAACCAAAAGATTAAAAAAATAAAATATAAGACACATGATAACAAAAACAACCAACTTGGGAAACTGATCAAAGAAAGATGATTGGACTTGATAAAAAAAACCCGATTTAAAAAAAGTCTCAACATTTTAAGAAAAAGTTACACGGGGGCATCTAGGTGGCAAAGTGGAAAGAGCACCAAACCCTGAAGTCAGAAGGACCTGAGTTCAAATCTAACCTCAGACATGTAATAATTACCTAGCTGTATGACCTTGGACAAGTCACTTAACTCCATTGTCTTGCAAAAAAAAGAAAAAGAAAGAAAAAGTTACAAAGATTCATTAGACCTAGACAGCAAAGTAAAGAAGGAATCCACTGATCCCAAAGGAAAAGTCTGAAGAATGCCATAGTCAAAATTCTGAGAAGTTACATCAAAGAAAAAATATCGCAAACTTTCAGAAAGTAGTTCAAATACCAAGGAACTACCTTTAGGATCACACAACACCTGGCAACTTCTACTCTAATTGGGAGATTTTGAAATACAGTATTCCAAGAGGTAGAGAAAAAAAAACCATTATTCTGCAAAGTTGAATATAATCCTTCATGGAGAAAAAAAATGGATCCTTAATGGAACAGACAACTTCCAAGCACTTCTTATAAAAAGACCAGAGCTAAGTAAGGATTGTGAAATATAAATATGAGAGTCTATCAAAACCTAGAAAGGAAATGATAAAAAAAATTATTTCAGAAAATCCAGGATAGTATGAACTGATATAAAGGGAAGTGATCAAAACAAGGAAAATAATTTATACCAGGACAAGAACACTGAAAAGAAAAACGACTTTGAAAAACTTAAGAACTCTGATCAACGCAATGACCAACACATATCTCCAGAGAACCTATGAAGAAGACTGTTACCCAATCTCCTGACAGAAGGTTGATGGACACATGGTGTAGAGACATGTATCTTTGAACAATGTCAGTTATGTGGATTCATTTTTGTAAAGCTTTATTTGTAAAAAAGGTTCCCCTCACCCTTCTAATTTTTAATAAGGGGCACAGGTGTGTCAGTGGGAGGGGTAACCAATAGTAATGCCCCCCAAAAGTCCATTATGACATTTTAAAAAGTGCATTATCTTGTGACCCAAAGGCATTACTACAAGAACTATACCCCAAAGGCACTGTGCTAAGCATTTTACAAATATGATCTCATTTGATACTCACAACAACCCTGGGAGAGAGGTGCTGTTAATATCCTCACTTTACAGATGAAGAAACTAAGACAGCAGAAGTTAAGTTATCTGCCCAGGATCATCATCTAATAAGTGTTTGAGGTGGAATTTGAATTCACATCTTCCTGACTTCTGGTCCAGTACATACTGTGTCAACTCAAGGCCTCATAAATTTATATAACCCTTTAATATTAGCAAAATGTTTTACCTATTAATCTAATTTGATCCTCAAAGTACAGTCATATGTCAAATGCTAAGACTATGAGATATGGAAAAAAGTTGCTTTTACTTCTTAGCACACCATCTATTTTGAAGTATCTTTGACAATATAAAATCTATTATAGTTTAATGAAATAAGATTCTCTTTTCTGTTGAATCATTACTCATTTAAATATTCTCACTTAAAATGCTAGCCTGTAAATAGTCAGCTATCCCAGCAAAGTATCAACTGGGGGAAAATTTCTTTAGGTCAGGTTTATGTCACCTAGAATCTCTTCCCCTAAATTACGCAAGCATCAACAAACAGAATAACAAGCAAGGTTATTGTTATGAAAATTGTTAAATATGGTTAATTATTTGTTTTTTAATATCATCATAATCACCATCATTTCCTTTAAAAATACAACAGAAACATCTACAATTGTTGTGTTAAAAATAGATGCCAACTGTTGTAGATTATTATATTAAAACCCCAGAACTGGTCTCCAACTATAAAAGGCCAAATTTGGGTTAGTAGAGAGGGCAGAATTTTCCTAAGCTAAAATTCCTTTCTCAATTTCTACATTTCATCGTCCCAGCAGAACACTGTCCAATAAAATAAACAGCAGAAAGAAAAGAACAGCATTTTCCTCTGAAACTAAGCCTTTTCAGTATTGTTTGCAAGGAGGAAATTCTCAACTGGTGAAATGATATTCAGGAAGTAGGCATATCTTATGAAACCTTTAGGAAGGTACCCTTTCTATACAAAAAAACAAAGGATATATTGCTCTAGTGATCTGGATTTCAAAGTCCTTCATAAATCCAGCCCTTTTACCTTTCCAGTCCTCTTTACTCCCCTCCATATACCACTGACCTCCTTGTCCTTCCTTGCACAAGATATTCCATCTACCTATTCTTAAGTTTTTATTTGACACTCTCTCACTCCTTACCTCCTCCCTCAGCCTGAAAACTCCCTCTCCACTGTCTAGTTTCCCTGGCCTCCTTGAAAGTCTTAGCTAAAGTCTTATATTCTATAAGAAGCCTTTTGTAATCCACCTTAATCTCCGTGTTTTCCCTCTGACACCATCCCTAATTTATCCTGTTGGTCAAAGCTTTTTCAGATTTTTCTGCCCCATTATACTCCTTGGAAATAGGGAATAATTGGCTTTTTGCCTTCCTTTGTGTCTCATACATTTAGTACATAGTAGATTTTTAATAAATGCTAACTGACTGATTGACCAAGAAGAAAACTGTTTGGTAACCATCTTAAAATAATGTCAATTTACCTAATTTGACAAGAATTAAATTTGTTTCTTACACAAACAAAAACTAAATTAACAACCCTTAGGTTCAGGCTACTTTTCCTATTAACAAGCAAACCGCTTTTCTTTTCACTCTCCAACTCAGCCATCCTTTAAAACAAATCTAAGGGGCAGTAAGGTGGCCTCAGACACTTAATAGCTGTGTGACACTGGGCAAGTCACTTAACCCCCCTGCCTCTAACAAAAGAAAATACAATGGCTCTCAGAATTCATAAATGAAAACTATTCATTTTATTATCATGAAACCACTAGGATTATTAGTTCATACCTGTTGATGAACACAAAGCACTGAGACAAAGACATGCATAAAACAGATGCGAGATTTTCAACCACTTTGCAGGTCTTTGCCAACAACTGCCTGATAACTTGCAGGAACCAATATCCAAATGAACTTTCAGCTTCTTCTCCATGGTCTTTATGACAGGGAGAACTAGGACTCTGGAAAGACACAAGGAAGAGAAATTATCTGCCAAGTAATTAGTAATTTGCTTCTTAGAAAAGTGAACTAGAAAAAGAACAGATTTGGAAAAGAAGAATTCCAGGCTTTCCTTTTTTCCTCCTCTGCCAATAAATTTTTAAAAATTTTATAGCTTTTTGAGCTTTATAACATATCTTGTAATTACCAGGATAACAACACAGCAAGGGATATGAAGTAGAGCCATTATAATAGGTAGGCATTTCACACCTAGTTACTTTCTAGTTACTGTCTAATAGTAAATCAGCACCTTTGTCCTTTTCCTTTCATGAACCACCCTCCACCCACACATCTTCCTTACATCTTTGTATTCATTACTTTAAAAAAAGAAAACATCCTAGTAATATTCTGAGGCTTTAATGAGTTCTGAAGAAGCATTCAAAATCTATTCCAAATGTGCAGCTGTCAACCCAGCCTGGCAAGCAGCACAGGTTGGCAAACCCAAACATCACTAAGCTTAGCAAATGTGCTAAGCGCACAGGGAGACTGTCATCACTTTGCTATCTATGATGGCTAGTACCAGTGAAGAAAGATTCAGGATGCTACAGAACTAACTTACAGCCAACCCAAGGCAGGTTTTCACCAAGCACCAGGCATCTTGAGATATCAGACTCTGTCATTCAATGCTTTGCTCCCAATGAGTTCCCAAATGAGATCGTGGCTAAGGATGGTAAGGGAAAAAATCAGGGGGATGATACTTGAGAATTCTGAAACTATACCAGATAAGAATAACTTATCTGGCCCACCAAATATAATGGAAAAACCACAGAAAACACCATGACCAAACAACCAACCTAGAATGTTTGGGGTTTCTTTTTTTTTTAATTTTATTTATTTAAGGCAATGGGGTTAAGTGACTCGCCCAAGGTCAAACAGCTAAGCAATTATTAAGTGTCTGAGGCTGGATTTGAAATCAGGTCCTCCTGACTCCAGGGCTGTTGGCCCACCCACTGTGCCACCTAGCTGCCCCACGTTTGGGGGTTTCTATGTAACTCATCATTCAATCTCCTACAGAAAGCCTATCCAGATTCCTCCCCCCATTTCTATGGTTTGACCCACAATAAATTACTTTGTAGATAATTTGCATTTAACTTTCTACACAGATGCTATCCCCCCCAATTAGAATATAAGGTCTCTTTGATAGCAGGGATTGTTTACTTTTGTCCTTAGAACTTTTGAGCCCAACATAACTTGCCACAAGCTAGGTATCTAATAAATGCTTCTTACTTTATTGAATTGAATTACCTACACAGGCTCATCAAAAAAAATTCTTCCCTTAGTGCTGTGGGTGACTCAACCCTATCAACAATACCTTGAGAGGTAGGCGAATGTGGGCATTGTGAAAATGAATAATCTTCAAAGCAAAAAAGCAGAAGTAATTAATACCACCAGGTTGACAGGGGTGGTTAAAGGCTCGACATTTTGCACAATGAAACTAAGAGGCACAGAAACTAATTATACTTAAAACACCAAATAAGACCTTCCTGTAAAATCTACAACTGAGCCAAAAAGCAGAAATTGTTACTAAGGTCCAGGCCGGAACTTTCTGATCAATAGAAGAAACCATAATGCAGGCCACTGGGGCACGAAAGAATAGTTATTAGAAGAATTCAAGGTGTAAAATCCTGGGGAGGAAAGATACTCCTCCACACAGTGGAAGCCAGAAAAGCTTACAATACTTCAGGCACTTGGGGCATTACAGTACACCCAAAATAAAAGCACTCTGTTGCAGCAGCTGTTGGGAAGGAGCAGGGGGTAATGTTTACTTAATACTTCAGGTTGAAGGAGAATGTATCATAGTTCAGTCTGTCAACTTCATACGTGGAACTCCATTTATGTACTCAGTGATAAGATATGTTTGAAGGGTAAAGAATGCCTGAAACAGTCTATTCAGCTGGGATTAGTAATCAGGAATAAAACCATCAGAACAAGCCAACAAACAAACAAAAAAAATCAAACCCACCACCAATGCACAGCACAAAGATATTTGAGAAAGTAACAGAACAGACTGTCATGAATAGTTTTGCTTATATTTGCACACATTGTTTTCCAAATAGCTTGAAAAATGAACAGATTGTTCTGGGAGGTCGTATTCCAATTTGCTCCTTAGTTGCTAGTCTCCTAATCACAGAAGGAAGAGTAGGAAAAAAATCAGCTAATGCTTTACACAAATTTTAACATGTTTAACTTAGCACAGGCTTCCTAGTGGATAAGAAAGTTCAGGGAGATGCTACAAAAAAAAGGAGAAAGATTCCTTTTTTCCTTTCCTATTTGAAACGAGGCCTCTTCTACTTCTGCGACTCAACTACGATTTTTCCTATTCTCACATATATGTAGGCAGCATGGGATGGTTTGTTTTGTGTTGATTAGGCAATCTTCAAAACTCTGCATGACGTAGCTTTGTGAGGACCACCAATCTTCCCTACATTACCCCCCCCCATGCTGTAAAATAACGGTGAAAGCTGAGTAGCACCTTTCTCCCTCGCGATCATTTAAAGCCTTGAAAGGAACCCCAAGCATCATCGGGCGTCGCCACCGGCCGCAGGGGGAGGCTGTGGCGGAAGGAAGCAGCCCGGATGCGGGCCGCCTCTTCTGCCCCGGCACGGCTCTGCAGAGCCGGACACCACGAGCCCTCAGTACTTGGGTCCCTGTGGGGCGGTGGGCACGGCCATGCCCGGCAGAGTCGAGTGAGGGGCGCGTCGGGGGCTCGCGGAGGCGCCGGGAGGGCAAAGCCCAAAATCAAGCCGGCCCTGGCCTCCCCGAGCTTCCATTCCAGGCGGACGGGCCGGCCTGGGCTGGCAGGCCCGGCGGTGGGGCGGACCCTTCTCCCCCTGCACCTACCCGGGGCTCAGGGCTGGGCGGCGGGTCCTCGTCGGGTTTCGGCCTCCTCCTCCTCCTCCGGCTCCATAGGGGAGGCGGGAGCTGAGCCGCGGAAGCAGCCTGGCCCGGGCTGGCTCTGGGGGCAGGCGGCCCCGAGGGAGCGGCGAGGGCCGGGTCCCCTTCCCCGTCTCCGCTCGCTCCGGCCCTCGGCCCCCCAAGACCGGACGCCGAGCCCTCGATTCGGTTCCCGGGGGCTGGGGCCTTCCGCCTCGGCCTCCCCGGGCGGGCAGCGACCACCGGATATGGCCTGGGCCGCCACCCGGAAGTAATCCTCCTTCTGCCGCCACTCCCCCCTCGCCCGGAAGGGCAACTTGAATACCAGGTCCATGATGGAGGAGGGGCTAGGATGAGGGGGGGAGGGGGCAAAGAGGCAGAGACCCCCCCCCCCGCCCCAGGAGGGAGCGAAACGGTGCCGGGGAGAAGGAAAGGGGGCTCCCAACTGTTTTTCTCTCGGGTTTCTGAGAAAGCTGCAGCCACGGCTTCCCCTTGTAACAACCGTCGAGAGCAAAAGGGAGCCATGCCCACAAGCAAAATGGCGGGAGCGGGGGCGTCCCCTACTGCTCAACGCCCTGAATAGCCATTGGTCGGCTGCGGGAGTGACTCGGCCGCTAATTGGCCAAGAGGTATGCGGGGGTGGGGGTGGAGCTGCCGCAGCAGGAACCCGGAGTGTGCAACACGGTGTGAGCACCAGTGGAGGCTCTGACTGCATCTCGCCTGGGGACGTCTTCTCTGTTCGCGGCCCCACCCGGGTGAGCACAGCCCCCCAACCCCCCTCGCCTGGGGCCTTCCTCGGCACCCTTGGAAGGGACCTCTCCGAGCGGTCGCTGGCTTGTGTCGTGACATCCCCGGGGGCTCATATCGCGACATCACCGCTTCATGTCGTGACATCGCCGTGCCCCGGTCGTGATAGCATCTCGTCGCATTCCCGTCCTCCTTTCTTTCCGCCTTTTCTTTTTTTTTTTGTCATGCCATCTTTGGGGATTACCCCTTGTCGTGATCTTGCTGTGACCTCGCCGTGCCTTCCTTCGTGACATCACCTCGGGTCATCGTGAAGTGTGGCTTCATCATGCTGCCCTGTCGTGACTTCATCCGTGTCGTGTTGTGACCCGGCTGCGGCGAGACAGGTGGCGACCGCCGGGACACCCCATCCCCGACGGCCCCCGCCCCCTTTCTCTCCTTACCCCCCCCCAGCAGCCCATCTTCGATTATCCACTTTGCAGATCATCTTTTTTTTTTCTTTTTTGGGTGGGGGTGGGGGTGGCAGGACAGTTTGCGACCCTTCCCCGGCTTCCCCTCCCTCCACCCTCCTGCCAGCTCCTGCTCGATGACACCTGCATCCGCAAGCTGACTGGCGTGGGAAGGCAGAGGAGGTGAACCTTAATGGTTAATCCTGCTGTTGCTCACTTGCTAGCAGGATTGGGGGGGGGGGGATGGGGAAGGGAAGCCCAGAGCTGCGGGGCTGGGGGCTTGGGGACCTAGCCGGCCCTCATCTGCCTCTTCCCTCCCAGCCATTGTTGGGGCTGAATGCAAATTGGGAGGCTTTTATGGCTTCCCCTGCTCCAGAGTCCAACCTTGGAGGCTGCGGGGAGATGGGAAAGGGACTGGAGGACTCTCCTTTTTGGTTTCTTCATAAACAGCTGCTCCTTTCTCCTTATGCATGTATAACTGAGCATCAGCTATGTTTCCATCCTCTTAATGTTTTGTCCTCGCCACTCCTTCCCATATCCCCCCTCCTCCCCACCCTACTCCTTTCCCCTCCATGTTGGCCTCTGGGGGCATATCTGAGGCATATATATTGGGAGGGGGGGATGTCTTGAGCTTCTCTACTCCAGAGGTTCCCCTGCCAAACCATGAGCAGATGGAAAGGAGAGAGGCAGTACAAAAAGGATTGCTGAGCTTTGGGGCAAAACGCTTGATTCTTCTTCCCAGCTTCTTCCTCCCCTTACCCCTTTTTTTGTAGGTGACCTTGGGCCAGGGACTTAACCTCCCATCACTGTTTGCTCCCTTTCTGTCATCTTTTACTTCATTTCCTAGAGAGGTGCCCCCATACATGATATGAGGTTCAGCCTTGGAAACCCTCCCCTCCTCTTCTTCCAATCCTCTACCCCATCCGGTGCTCTTTGTGTTAATCCCTCCCTCCTCACCCCCCCCCCCTTCCCCTGGTGGAGCATTGCTCAGTCCCTCTTGTGTTCACAGTTGGGCAAGGCGGGCACCATGGCGTCCGATTGTGAGCCGGCTCTGAGCCAGGCTGAGAGTCGCAACCCCACCCTGGAGCGCTACCTGGGGGCACTTCGAGATGCCAAGAACGACAGTGAGCAGTTTGCTGCCCTGCTGCTGGTAAGAACCTGAGAGAGGGCAGGGGACTGTGGGATCTTGCTGAACAAGGGGGCATGCCAACCTCAGGTGATGGGGCTAAGGACCAGGAGATCTAGGAAGGGGACCCTAGAATCCATTGAGGATGATGTACTGGAAGCCCTTGACTGGAATTAGGCTGGCAAAGAGGATATCAGGATGCAGGAGAAGGGCTGGAGGGGAAGGGAGCCGGGAACCACAGGAAGATGTTGGAGACCCTCACTCTGTGTGTCCCAGGCAGATGGGGGCTGACTCACAGGGTGCCATCAGCAGGGAGTAACTCTGTGTTTTACTCACAAACTTGGGAAATCTTCCCCTACTCTGGTGGCAAGAAAATGGGGGTCCTTGGGGAAAGCTGGGGAGGGGTTCTCCAGATTCACCTCCAGAAGGCTAGGGAGGGGTTGGGCTCAGTTAGCGGAGGGCGGCGTGGGGACAGGAGAGCAGCAGCCTGCAGTGCTGGGAAGGGCGGTTGGTGTGTGGGGTGAGGGAAGGAGGGGGGAGCAGCCAGCGCTTGTTTGCCATGGCAACTGAGAGAAGGATGGGAGTCAAGGGCTCCCACTGCAGCAGAGGAGGTGTTTAGGTGAAGTGTGAGGGGAAATGTTTTGACAGGCAGATCATGGAGACATAGGAGCCATACCCCCCCCCACCCCCCAATGGTGGGGATAGATGAGATGGCTTTTCAAAGGAAATATCTTGGGAAGCATGGAGGGAGGGTCTTCTCAATGGTGAATGCTAGACCTTTTCAACTCTGATTGTTGGCATCAAGATTAGATGACAGAAAGTCCTTTCAAATCAGGGAAAATGCTGGAGGTGGCTAGCAAGTGGGGCTGGACACTTCCCCTCCCTCCCTCCCCTCTTGTAGCAGTGTATCTTCTATTGCATAAGAAGAGTCTCATGGAGAAAACGACCCTACTCCCTGTCCCTCACCTCCAGACTGGGGAGGTATTAGATGACCTCTTGGGATGCCCAGCCTTATTTAAGCAGTCTGCCATGCTCCTGATCCTGGGGCCCCAAAGGGTCCTGGATGGAAGAGGGGAATGGGTAGCCATCCCCAACATTTATTCTCCTCCTACCTGACCCTCTGCCACAGGTAACCAAGGCAGTCAAAGCCGGTGATATTGATGCAAAAACCCGACGGAGGATCTTCGATGCCGTAGGCTTCACTTTCCCCAACCGGCTTCTCACCTCTAAGGAAGCCCCCGATGGCTGCCCTGACCACGTCCTTCGAGCTCTGGGAGTGGCCCTGCTGGCCTGCTTCTGCAGTGATCCCGAGCTGGCGGCCCACCCCCAGGTCCTCAACAAGATTCCTATCCTGAGCGCCATCCTCACCACTCGTGGTGACCCCGATGATGCAGCCCGCCGCTCTATGATTGATGACACCTACCAGTGTCTCACTGCTGTGGCCGGCACTCCCCGAGGACCCCGACACCTCATTGCTGGGGGCACCGTGTCTGCCCTGTGCCAGGCTTACCTGGGGCATGGCTACGGCTTTGACCAGGCCCTGGCCCTCCTGGTGGGATTGTTGGCAGCTGCTGAGACCCAGTGTTGGAAGGAGGCAGAGCCTGAGCTGCTGGCTGTGCTCCGGGGCCTGAGTGAGGATTTCCAGAAGGCCGAGGATGCCAGCAAGTTTGAGCTCTGCCAGCTGCTGCCCCTGTTTCTGCCCCCGACGACCGTGCCCACCGAGTGCCTCCGAGACCTGCAGGCTGGGCTGGCGCGGATCCTGGGCAGCAAGCTGAGCTCCTGGCAGCGCAACCCAGCCCTCAAGTTGGCGGCCCGTCTAGCACATGCCTGTGGATCTGAGTGGATCCCGGCTGGTGGCTCTGGGAGCAAGTTCTTGGCCCTGTTGGTGAACCTGGCCTGTGTGGAGGTGCGGCTCGGCCTCGAGGAGCCCGGAGCAGAATTGAAGGAGGACGTGGTGACTGCCTGCTATGCTCTGATGGAGCTGGGCATCCAGGAGTGTACCCGTGTCGAGCAGCCACTGCTGAAAGAGCCCCAGAAGGTGCAGCTCGTGAGCATCATGAAGGAAGCCATTGGAGCCGTCATTCACTACCTGCAGCAGGTAAAGGGGCCAAGGCCCCTAGAGATAGTGGGAGAGGAGCTGGCTTCTGATCTTGGGGAGCCTCCATTAAGAGAGGGTGGTTCGCAGGCATTTACAGATGGTTTATGCTCCCAAATTAATCTGTGTTCATTATTTCCTTTGAATGGACATGAATGTCCTTTGTGTAATAGGTAGTATGAATCTTATTTCCCCATTTGACAGATGAGGAGTCTGAGGTACAGTAAAGTGAAGTGATTTACCCAAGATAGTAAGTGGCAGATCCTGAATGAAAACCTGGGTCTTCTAATACTCAATCAATGCTCTTTGTACTACATCTTCACCACCTCTCCACCACCACCACACCCCACTTCCCTAAAAGACCCCTCAATACACATCAGCATGCAAGTGAGGGCAAACCTGTCACTTCGGAAAACACCCTCTTCTCTAGAGGACCTGGCCCAGAGCCAAGCAGTTCTAGAGTGGAACAGTCTAGCGCCTCTCTCCAAATGTTAGCAAGGTTTAGTGGCATCTCTTTGCTCTCACCCCAGCCCAACTCCCAGTAGGGGCAGCAAAGAGCTCCTTGCCACAAACTGATGACCAGCATGCCTTCTCTCTTCACCTTTTATCAGACAGATTCTGACAGTGCTAGTGGGGAAGGGTTTATGCCAAGCTCCATCCTGTCATACCCTTCCCTCCCCTTCTCCCCATTCAACCCATTCCCTTTAATTCAGCACTTTTAACAAAATTTTAACAATTTTAACAGTCATCCAGGAAACAAATAAAACAAAAAATCTTCCTCAGATCCTTAGTCTTTACTGAGCATAGTCAATCAAAGAGAATGCTTTTATTCCTTGCCTCCTCCAAGCCATCCTGAATTTTCCCCACCTCTTCTTCTGGTTCACTTTTCCAACTGTTAGGGGGCATTAACTATTCAATTTCCAAACCCCATGATTTATTCTCTCTAGTTCTCTTTGTCTATCAATCTCTCTCTCTCTCTCTCTCTCTCTCTCTCTCTCTCTTTCCTGGACTCTTGATTTTATTGTAATAAAAGTTCTAGTGAGTAATTCCCTATACTATTGTAGATAAGTATGCACTTTAAGAGAATTTCTTAGAGATACTGAGATTGAGGAAGTGACTTGCCCAGATCATCCAGTCTCTTTGAATCAGGTAGGATAGGAAGCCAAATTTTCCTTACCTGGAACCCAGTTCTCCACTCCACCATACTTGTTTTTAAAGTCCATTCTGTTAACATCCTCCACTTCAGATAGCCATTCAACAGTAGTTGGACACGCAGGTGGTTTTCTTTGCCATACAAATGTCTTCGTACAAAAAAATCCTTCTTTTAAAAACTTGATGTTTTGGGGATAGAAGCCCAGCAAAGGAAACATGAACTTAGAGGTATGACTGACTTTGTAGCTATTCTTGCATCAATGTTAACATGTTTTTTGAACACCTTCTGTGTTCCTAGTGATACAAAGGCAAAAAGTGAAAAAGTCACTGTTTTGGGGCAACTTACCATTGACTAGAAGAGGTAGTAATGAGATAGAGAGCTAGACAAAGTGTTTGAGGGGAATTGGGGGGGGGGGGTCCAGTGAGCAAAGGGATCAGGGAAGCTTTCATTGGGAGGGCCACCAGAGTGGAAACTCGGAAGAAGAGGAAGGGTTTCAACAGACTGAGGTGTGGATGAGGCATCGTGCTCCTGAAACAGAGAATGCATGGAGCAGGGTGTCCAATGAATAAAGGTGGAAAATGAAGATCAGAGACTGACCCAAGTCTGGAATGCAACAAGCCAAGTTCTCTTTAACTGTTGCCCTCAGGGAGGCTCAAGAGGGGATTTTTATACTTGAGTTGGAGGTTAGACTAGAAACCTCTGAAGTTTCCAGAAGACTGATGTGGCGAAATCTCTTGTGAGTCAGACTAGCTTACGTTCAGCTATTCTCAGAACATCCAGCAGAGGGAATATGTTGTTTTGTACCCGAGCCTTGGGGGTGGATGGCTTATTGTTCTTGGCATCCCCAGGGATGGTTGGGGGTGGGTTCCAGGAGAGATGGGGGATGGAGAAGGAAGGTCCTGTCTCATTTTGGATCTTGGGGGAGCAGGTGGGGCCAGAGAAGCAGAAGGAGCCATTTGTGTTTGCCTCGGTGAGAATCTTGGGTGCCTGGCTGGCAGAAGAGACTTCATCCCTTCGGAAGGAGATCTGCCAGCTGCTGCCCTTTCTTGTTCGATATGCCAAGAGCCTCTATGAGGAGGCTGAGGAGGCTGGCGATCTCTCACAACAGGTGGCAAACCTAGCCATTTCTCCTACTCCTCCAGGACCATCCTGGCCTGGGGATGCCCTCCGGTGAGTCATTGAGTGAACGAATGAATGAATAATGTGGTTAAAAATCCCCAAGGTATAGAGAGAGAGCTGGGGTTCCTTGCTTCTTTGGGGTTGATCAATTCTCAGTAGTTTCACTTTAAACTTTATATCTACTAACCCCATCCTTTTCTGAGGCTTCCATCCACAGGCTCCCTGGTCAAGGGTGACCCAATGTTGACTTTGCCCATGAGTGGAGCAGCCACTCTGGCTAGGGGGTCCCTAGGACAGGATTCTTTGGGCTCTCCTGTCTCTAATCTGCTCATGTCTTGTGTCTTTCTCCAGGCTCCTCCTGCCCGGCTGGTGCCACCTGACTGCAGAAGATGGTCCCCGGGAGATACTCATCAAGGAGGGGGCCCCCTCGCTGCTTTGCCAGTACTTCCTGCAGCAGTGGGAGCTCACATCTCCTGGCCATGACACCTCGGTGCTGCCTGACAGTGTGGAGATTGGCCTACAGACCTGCTGCCACATTTTCCTCAACCTCGTGGTCACTGCCCCTGGACTGATCAAGTGAGGAGATGGGGAGGGATTGGGCCATGCAGTGGTATAGCTGTTGGAGAGGAGATGGGGGGATGGGAAGGGTAAACCAGAGGCTTGCTACCCCCTGGCCTTTCTTTGGGATTGTCCTTGACTCAAATTTGCATTAGTCAAACCCTTTTCATAGTTCTACCCACTGGACCTCCTCCCCCAGCCTCAGTCCTCTTGCCCCCTCCTTTCATTAGGTGTCCCCCAGCTGTAAGAGAACTGCAGGACTCTCCTGCCATGTCCTCCTAGGCCCACTGCCTGAGTTATTTCTGTTCCCGGGTGGGCTCTGTGTATGACTTCTTCAAAGCCCAGCCCAGTTGAGCTGGATCAGGGCCCAAATAAGGCTGCACCAGAACCTGGTTGGACCCTACTGATTCTGCCTTCTGGCCCCCTCCCTCAATATAGGCGGGACGCCTGCTTCACGTCCCTCATGAACACTCTAATGACTTCCCTGCCGTCACTGGTTCAACAGAAGGGGAGGCTGCTCCTGGCGGCCAACGTGGCTACTCTGGGATTGCTTATGGCTCGACTCCTCAGTACTTCTCCAGGTAAGACCCTTGAGGTGGAGCCGGGTCAGAGACACCCAATCCTGGGACCCACTTGCTGTTCCTGATGGAGCAAATCATTGTGCTGAGAAAAAAGAAAGTGCATGGGGGCTGGTTCTCTTTTCTAGAGTACTTTGAGCTAGACACTAAGGTTCTCTGGAAGACTACAATATTTTCCAAAACTGTTTGGCCAAGGTGACTCTGCTTGGAAGCAGGAATAGGGATAAGATGAAGGTTGTCTGTAACCTTAGGGATCTGGAGCTTTCTGCAGCAGAGCCTCCTCTAAGTCGGAAATTGTGAACTCTCACCCTGAGAGTTGGTATTGCCTCTGAGCTTCTTTTCTAGCAAAACTGCCACCTGCTCTCTGTTCCTCAATCCCTTTACTATAAGCTTTACTCTTCAAAGAGTCTGGCTGAGGCCCAGCTCTCAGGTCCTGGCCCACCCCACCCAGGCTGGAGCTCCCACTCTGACTGTGGGTGTCTGCTGGGTCCCCTTTGTCCCCAACTGTTCCCTGTGCCCCATCTGTTGGGTTGGATGAGATCAGCAGACATCCATCCAGGAACAGGGTGTAATGTTCTTTGTTCCCTGACTTTAAATACTGAGTCCGAAATTCAGTGTTTGAAAGGGAACCCTTAAAAAGGAGATCTAATTCAACTGGGAAAAAAAAGGGACATCCCATTACCAGTTCCTTGGGGTCAAAGGAGGCATACCCAGTTGCTGGGAGAATAACTGCCTCCCCTTCCCTTGGGAGAAGCTGTTCTAAGGTGAATCTAGCCCACAGGAGACATATGCATTCACAGTCCCTGGCTAATGGAATATGCTTATGACCAGATCAGGCATATTCTATGTCAAGTGAGTGTACTAACAGGTTTGGGGTTCTCCTGCTCTTCCCTCCTCCTGCCTACAGGCTAGACCACCCCTTATCCACCTCTGCTGATATGCTGTGTGTCTGTGGGGGAGGGAGGTGCAGTCTTGCTGAGGAGGATAGTACCAGGCCACTCACATGTCGCTCCCTCTGCAGTCCAAGGGGTCAGAGTACGAGCAACCTCCTCCCTTCCATAAGCTGTTGAATTGAGACAGGCTGGCCCCTCTGGTTGGGAGGGATCTCCAGGACCTTCCCCCATTCTCCTGGTCCCTCCACTCCTCTTACAAAGCTGACTTTCATTCCTAACAATTCACATTCATTGAGCGCTTTTGCTTACATTGTCATTGGTCTTTCTAACAGCCTTCCTGGGTAGCTAGTACCATTATCAGTAGCCCATTTTCCAGATGATGAAGCTTGTGTTTTAAGTGATTTAACCACTTAGAGGTAAGAAGTGGTTGTCCTGAGGGCTCTTGAAGCCAGATCTCCTGGCTCTTTCTACTGGACCAAGTGTAAAATTTATCAGGTAGAAACCATGATAGGACGGGGCACTGGAGGTTCAGCTTTGACTTTGTGTCCCCAGGCCCCAGTAAATGCAAGTGTGGGATTGGCTAATTCTATCCCATGCTGAGCCTTAGGGTCTTTATCTGTAAACTGGGCATCCTGATATAAACACTGCTTACCCTCCCTGCCCCCCAATATTTGGTAAACTTTATGGTGCTAGGTCAGTATTCTGGCCGAAGGTGAATAGTGCCAGAAAGTTGTTTCTAACCTCCCTTGCTCCTGCTGTCCCTCCAATGAGGTAGAATTGAGACAGAATTCAGATTTGGAGGGCTGCCTCTGCCCTGCCTGAAACTCTCCCCTCCACCCTGTGCTTGTGTTGCAGCTCTCCAGGGGACCCCTGCCTCCCGTGGCTTCTTTGCAGCTGCCATCCTTGTCCTGTCTCAGTCCCATGTGGCCAGAGCCAGCCCTGGCGCCGAGCAGGCCACCCTGGCCCTGGCCCCCGACTACGAGGGGGTGTGGGCTGACCTGCAGGAGCTGTGGTTCCTGGGCATGCAGGCCTTCACAGGCTGTGTGCCTCTGCTCCCCTGGCTGGCCCCGGCTGCCCTGCGTTCTCGCTGGCCTCAGGAGCTCCTGCAGCTCTTGGGCAGCGTCTCCCCAACCTCAGTCAAACCGGAGATGGTGGCTGCCTACCAGGGAGTTTTGGTGGAGCTAGCCCGAGCCAACCGCCTCTGCCGGGAGGCCATGCGGCTGCAGGCCGGGGAGGAGACTGCCAGCCACTACCGCATGGCTGCCCTGGAGCAGTGCCTCTCTGAGCCCTGAGGGAGGCGCTCCCCTGCCACTCCCTCCTGGCCCCTGCCTGGCCACCAGGGAGGGAGGGAGGGAGGGAGGGAGGGAGGGAGGAGGTACCTTCCCCAAACCCCCAAGCCCCCCAGCTTTCTGGCTTTTCTGTACCCAGCCAGGCCTAGGGCCGGAGCATGGAGCCGGACCCCTGGCGAAAAGAGCTACCACCTCCTCCCCCTGGGGTGGGGAAGGGCTGCAGACAGCAGTGTTGTGACTTGTGGAGGACTCAGGAGCCTTCTTCCCATCAGCCACAGCTTTGAAATCAGTGTTTGTGTCCTTGAGCAGGATGGTGCAGGTAGAGTTCCCCCAGGCCCACAGTATGGGCTGCTTTTTCCCCAGGAGGTAGGAGGACAGAGGAGGTGAGAAGGGACAGGCAGGCAGGCAGGGGTTGTCTGGGCTTCAGTCTCTGCCGGTGGGCCCTGCCGGCCAGGGCATGGGCTTTCCTTCCTGTGACCCTCTGGGATTGAGATGGGATTAATTCTCCCTGACCTTGCTAGGAAGAGAAGAATGTTCTCTCCAAATGAGATCCCCCTCTTGGGGACCCAGGGGTCTGTGGGCTCTAGTTCTGATGGTGGGTGATGTTGGGGGAAGATGATTTATTTTTTCTTCCTGCACCAAATTTGGATGTCTCCCCTTCTAGCCCCTGCCTGCCTCCCCCCTCCTGCCCTCTGGCCCTGCCCTGCTGGAGCTAGGAGTGAGGGGACAGTTCCCTGGATCCGCATGTCTCCCTCCCTTTCCCTAGTGACTGACTTTCCATTGTTGTGTTGGTGCCTGGCTTCAGCTCCCTGTCCTTTCCAACAACTGACTCCTCTGCATGGAAACTTTAGCAGCCTTCAGCCCCAACAGGCGCTGCCTGTCCCACAGGCATGGGGAGGGGGCCCCTTGCCCCATTCACCTCATGTTCTGTAAATGTGCCAAGCTCAAATTGTATACCTGTGGACATTCAATAAACTGTTATTGGTGACAATGTTGTGCTGTCCGTCTGCTGATTGACATCCACCCCTGAGAAGTCACCGATCTCCCCCATAGGTGGTGGAATGAGATGCAACTGGAACTCCCTGACTTCCACCACTTTAATAGGCTTAAGGCCACCCTCAAACACCACCACTTTCACAGTGGTCTTCTGAGCCAAGACTGCACAAGACCCATTGTTCAGGCTCCCCCCTCCCCTCCCAGTGCTAGAGTTGTCATGAGGGTGGAGAGGTGCTGAAATGTAAGGGTCTTTCTCACTGTCAGGATTTCCACATCCCCAGATGTGCTTTCCCTATCTTCTCCCCAGCCTTAGTCCGAGGACAAAGACTGCTATTTACTGCCTTGGGTCGTAGACCCCAGAAAAAACAACCAGCCTGGGAACTTAGGTCTAGGGCAGAAAAGCAGAAGGCAAGTTCACTCTTCTTGCTAAGAAGTTCTATTCCAACTTCTAGGTCAGTCCTAGGGTCCGGCCAGGTATTCCACAGGGGGGCCTAGACCAAAGTCGAGCTGTTGTTGTGAGAAGCGTCCACCAGGGGTCACTATGAGATCTCTAGTTTTCCATCTCCAGTCCTCTTTTCCCCACCCTGCCACACAGTAGCTTGCCCATCTCTTGGGCCCACCCTTGAGGATTCACCTGGACACAGGAAGAGCAAATGTCAGGGAGACAGGGGGACTAGAAGTCCAGCTGGGCTTTCAACTTAACCAGAAAGGCCAAAATGCTGTTTGGGATTCTGGCAATGGACAGAGTTGGCATGCATCCTCACTGAATGTCTACAAGTCAGTGTGGCTGTAACGTGTGTGTATGCCAACTGAGCACATGTGTGGTTCCTCTGTGCCCCAGGAAGGGAAGGCTCCCCAGCTCAGGGGACTTCCTCTGGGTGGGCCTCATCATTCTCTCAGCCTGGATTTCCTCATCTGGCACCTAAATCATAAGGACAAAATGAGACTATTTACAGACCTTAAAGTGTCTACAGTATTCATTCATCCAGGACTTTGTCTTGACTTCCTATGGTGTGGCTGTCTCCAGAGAGGAGCCAAAGATCCACTGGGGAAACAAGAAGCGTTGATATAGAACCAGAAGCCTTGAGTTTGAATCCTAGTTCTGCCACATAGTAGCTGTGATGTGACCTAAGTCACTTAAGCTTTCTGGGCCTTCATCTCTTTGGGAAAGAAGAGGATTGAACTCATCAGGGTAAATAATAGTGGAAAAAAGCTGGATTTTTGAGAGAACCCAGGTTCAAATTCCACCAAGGCTACTTGTTACAAGACATTTCTCATCTCTCCTTAAGATTTCTCAAGTATAAAAGGAAGACTTTTCTAAGTCCTTTCATCTCTAAGGACTCTCCCAAGTTTGGAAAACACATAACCCTAAGGCCAACCTAGTGCTAAATGGTGACAGGGAGGAGTCCAGGAAGAAGTTTGTGATGGGAGGAAGTGCAGAAACCTAGGGGTGATCTAACTTTAGTGGGAAGTGGGGTTACATTGTAAATGGCTTTGAATGCCAGACTGAATTTGAGCTTTATTTAACAAGCAACAGTATCCTCCCTTTCATCTTTCCCCTATTTATCCCTCTGGGCAGCTAGGTGGCACAATGGATAGAGCACTGGTCTTACAGTTAGGAGGTTGGGAGTGCTAATCTGGCCTCAAAACACTAGCTATTTGGACAAGTCATTTAACCCCAATTGACTCATATTCAGGGCCATTTCCTGTCATCCTGATTCACACAGCCCCCCACCCCCCACTCAAATCCAATTCATGTGCTTGTCATGACATCACCTCCTTGATATCATGGTCTTCTTTGAGAATGCAGAATAAAAACAACATCAATTTATCCCTCTATAGAATTGCCAGTTTTACAGAAGGAAGGAAAACCTTTCTTTCCCCAACTTAACCCCTACCAAGGGCTCTGTAGGAGCAGCTAAAGAAGATTGAATATGTGTGTGTGTAGAACCCAGTGGGAGCTGGAGCAGAACTGTCTCACCCAATGGGCCTCCCTGTGGCTTCTGGAGCTCAGACACTGGCCCTGTTTCTGGAGTCTGCCTTGATTGCTCCAGAAGAATGATAAGGCAGGTCTTAGAAAATTGGCACAGGAGACATAGGTCAAGTGCCCTTTCATCCTCAGAGGGAACCTTTCCTACATAGTTGACTGAGAGTTCACCAGGTTAGGATATGGTCTATCTGGACTACCTCCCAGCTTATAAGGATGGTGCCATTCAATGGAAAGAACACTAGATTTGAAATCAAACAACCTAAGTTCAAATTCTGCCTTTATGTATTACAAATTTATGGCTTTGAGTAAATCCCTAAACCCTTCATGTCCTCAGTTTCCTCATCTGTAAAAGGAATGAGTTTTACTAATTGGTCTCTGAGTGAGTCCTTTGATCCTACGAGGAGGCACAGTGGATAGATTGCTAGACCTGGAGTCAATTTGGCCTCACACACTTACCCAATGGGTAATCCTGGACAAGTCACTTAATTCTTTTTACTTCATATTCCTCATCTGTCAAATGAGTTGGAAAAGGAAATGGCAAACCACTCCAGTAGCTTTGAGGAACCATATTGAAAACTGACTTTAAACAAAAGGATCCTGAGAGAGGCACTTGTTCCTGATCTCCGCCAGGGGGCCTTCTGTGTCAACCCACACCAAGCCACTGGACTGTCAACCTCATTCCCTCCCTCTCTCTACTTTGAGCTGTAGTTGAGCTCCCTGGATTGAGAGACACAATGACAGAACCAGCCGCCTCTAGATAAAGTCAGGGCAGAGCAGGCATCCCTCTCTGATTTTCATCTTCAACAAGTACTTACTGAGGACCCAGTATTATGTGCCCCAGACTGTGGCAGACACCAGAGAGATGAAGCCAAAAAGGACAAAACATCTCAGATAAGTCTACAAGTCCACAAACTCTTAGGAAATCTCTGCTCTGCATATCATAGTACAACACCTTCCTCTCCCCATGGATAGACAGAAGAGTTTGTCAGGGACACTCTGGGCTTGAGAAGAGGGATGGGAAAGGAGAAAGGGAAGGAAGGGGAGGGGAGGGGAGGGGAGGGGAGGGATCACAGGCTGGGATCGTGGATGGAAATACTGCCTCTCTTCAGAACCTGATTTCTCCTTCCCAGGAAGTTTCAGGGTTCTGCTGTTCCCCTCAAGAAAGATCCCTAAAGGAAAAAGAGAATGTGGCCAAGTAATGAGGACAATGGACCTGGATTCAGGTAGACTTGGTTCAAACCCAGACACAGCTACTTAACCTGGTTGAGTCACTGGCTGCTTTAGTTTTCTCATCTGGGAAATACAACAGGGGATGGAATCAATGACCCCAACTTGAAATCCATGATCTCATTACTACATGAAAACTTCCCTTTTGGCTCATCCTCTACCCCCTATATCAACCCTTTCCCAAGCTACATGTTCAACTGATCTTGGGCTGGGTATCTCTTGGGTAATCATTTAGAACAGAGAATCCTAGATTTGGAGAGTTATGAAAGATGAAGGAAGAGTGAAGTAGCGAATGCAACAAGGGATGAATGTAGATGCAGGCCCACTTTGGAGGCAGCTAAATGACTCAGTGGAAAAAGAGCTGAGCCTGGAGGCAGGAAGATGTAAGTTAAAATCTTGCCTGAGACACTAGCTGTGGATTCAATGGAGAGAGAGAATTGGCAGTATCTATGCCAAGAAAACCCTCTATGGGGTCAATGAACAACAAAGATGGAGATATATCAACATACACCCCTGCATACTCCCCATTATATGCAGGCATTATCTCTGCCTATTAAAGCTGTGAGACATACTCATTGAAGACCAGACTGAGAAGATTAAAGATGTCTCCTGGGATGTTGGGGATCCATTTATGATGATGATGTTTGTCTTTCATTTTTGTTTTGTTTTGTTTTGTTTTGCAAAGCAATGGGGTTAAGTGACTTGCCCAAGGTCACACAGATAAGTGATTATTAGATGTCTGAGGCTGGATTTGAACTCAGTTACTCCTGACTCCAGGGCTGGTGCTCTATCCACTGTGCCACCTAGCCGCCCTGGTCTTTCATTTTCAAAGAAGACCATGACATCAGGGAGGTGATGCCATGACAAGCAAGTGAATTGGATTTGATTGAAGGGAGTGCTGTCCTAAGTCACCAGTCTCAGTATCTCCTCCAAAGCCATTTCAGTTTGGTGGCCAGATATGAATCAGGAGGACTGGCTATAGCCCTGGATTTGAGGAAATCAGGGTTAAGTGACTTGCCCAAGGTCACATAACTGGGAGGTATCTGGGACTAGATTTGAACTAAGATCCTCCTTCAGGCTGGAGCTCTACCCACTGTACCATTTAGAGACTCTGGCTAGTCACCTCTTTGTGCTGATCACATAATAAAGAGGGTTAGTTGTGGAGTTTGCTTTTGCCCTTTCCCTTTAAAAACCAACAACAATAAACCTGTAGAATTAAAAACAAAACAAAACTCCCCAGTGAGAATGTGACTGCTGCCCAGGGCGTGCCTATTACACTTATAACCCCAAGTGATGAACACTAACACAACTTCACAGAAACACAATATGCTCCCACTGCCATTCCTCACCCACAGACATACAGGATTGCTCAGGACTGCCATTTCTGATCTATAGATTTCTCCCAGGGGTATAAGAAAAAAGAGAGCTTTTTTTTCCCCTTCAACCCCCATCATTTCAGTTTGCTGTTGAGACTACAAACTCATAAATAATAGCTTTGGGCTACCTTGGGTTTGCCTTGGGAGAACCCAATTTACTTAGGGCTAATTCCTAGCAGACTATGAAATAGTAAGTGATTAATAAATGCTTGTGTCATTCTTCCCTTCCTAGCTTCTGCCAGCCCCACCCTGCCCTAAATCCCAAGGGAAATCTGAAAGGGGCGTCCTTCCTGACAAGCAAAGAGAAACTATTAGGTGTAGGGTGAGCAAAGGCCATGGAGAAAGGGTGGTACAACCCTTATGGCTGGGGCAGACTCCCTTGAACATAATGGATATTTAATAAATGCTTGCTGGGTTGCAGTGGTTCTTAGCCTTTTTTTCTTTTTCTTTCTCTTTCAGGCCCTTCTTTTCTCTTCTCTTCCTTCTTCCCTTCTTCTTGCCTTTCCCCTTCTGTTTCCCCTCCTTTCTTCTTTAGTTTCTTCCTTGTCTCTTTCTCCTCCCTCTTTCTTCCTAATTAACCACCTTGCTTCTCTCCCTTCTCTTATTTCCTTCTTTCTCCATCCCTCCCTTCTCCTTCCCTCATCTTTTCCCCTCTTCTGCTGCCTTCCCTCACTCTTCTCTCTTTCCCTCTCCTCCTTTCTTCTCTTTGTTCTCTTTCATTGTAGATTTCCATGTTCTCTTGCTTCTTCTTCGGTGATTTCTTTTTCTCTCTTGACCCCATGGTTTTCGGTGCTTTCCTGTTCGAGGGGAGAGGTATGTGTCTAAGAGACAAAGGATTAGACTGGGAGGAGGGAGTGGAGAGAAGGTGCAGGACCGAGAAAGGTGTAATGGGAAAGATGAGAATAATCCTGAAACTATCCCACAGATACACAATATTATATATAGCCTTTGAGTTATAGCCATACATACAATCACACAGCCACAGCCACAATACAGCCACATGTGCACACAAGCATACCCAACACATGTATGCACACATGTATATGTAACGTGCCTATATTTCTAGACAGGTCAGGCTTCCATACAGTCAGGGATACAAAGTTCCCACACCCACAGTTCTCCGTGTCACCATCATCTCCAATTACACACATACACACACACACACACACACACACACACACACACACACACACACACACACAGAGTCTCAGACCCAAACTTTCTCACCTCAGCGGTGGCCCTCTCAGAACCCTCAGGGCCCCATAGGCCTCCCTGGGGTGGAAACGTGGAGGGAGGTTCAGGTTCAGAGCTAAGTTCAGGCCGTCCCAAGTTTAAGGGAGAACTGGGCCAGGTGGAAGTCTCCTGGCAGAGCAGGCAGGAAACAGATATCTCTCCACCTTCCCAGAGCAACAGATAGGCTCTCGGCACTTTTTCGTGAATTTTTTCTTTGCCCCGTCTTCCCCTTCCCATTTCAGTCTGCCCAAACAAGCCAGAGGCTCTGCCTTGGTCTTTCTCTTGGTCTGATTGGGCCCTTTCAGCCCTCGAGGATGTGGCGGAGTGGGGTCTTGGATGGATGGGTGAGTGAGGGCAACAGCCCGGCCTCAGGACCACCGTCCTCCTGGTTCGAGGCAGAGGAAGTGGAAACCCTAGTTCTCCAGCAGAGGAGGGAGAGGTGGCAGATCTAGGAGGAAGCCACGGAGCGTGGACCCAGGCATCCTGAGTGGTACATGCGTGCTCTGGTGCCACCCTTTAGAAACCGGGTAGAGTCTCCCCTCCCTTGACAAAGACCCCCCGACACTCTTCCCCCTCCCCCCCCCTCGCCTGCTTGGGGACGCAGAGAAGGCCTAAGCCAAAGCCCCCGGACTGTCTCTTTAATGCGCGCCCCCGGCGCCCCCCTGCGCGCTCCCGCCCATATAACTGAAGCGCATGGAGCTGGTCTGGGCTCAGAGGGAGAAGGACTGGGAGATGGGAACGAGCTAAAAGACTTTTCCAACTGGAATCCTCCTGCTCCTCCCCCGTAGCTCAGTCCACTCGTGACCCCCTGCACAAGTCCCTGCCCTCGCTCCCCCGCCTGCCGGGGTCCCCCAGCGCCCCATGGCTCTGAGCGGGGGCTCGGGACACTGAGGAGCCCACTCTGAGGGGTTGCCCCCCCCCGTCGCCCACCCCCAGCCAGGCGCGCAGGCTCCGGAGCCCCGGGGATCGGCCCTGAGGGGCGCCCAGTCCGTCTGTCGGGCCGTCCGTCCGTCAATCCGTTCCGCGAGGCTCCGCTGCCCTCGGGCCCCCGCCTCCGGCCCGCCCGCACCCATGCTGGTTCACACTTACTCCGCGATGGTGAGTCCTGCCTGGGGGTGCGGAGGGCGGTGGGGGGGGGAAGATACCCGAAGGCGGGAATTGAGGCTGGGGGTGCGGGTCAGGGCGGCTGGGCACGGGACAGCCCCGACGCTCGGATCCGATCTGTTCTCCCAGCCAGCTCCCCCGACAAAAACGAAATCTCGGAGGGGGAAGCGCGGGGCTCCCAGGGCCTCCCCAGGTGGGGTGCAGGCTGGTTGCCCTCTCCGACTGCAGCCCAGGAGAGACCCGAGAAGCCACCGGAGGCTCGGGCTTGGGTCTTGGAGACAGATCGGCCCCGGATTTGGGGAGAGACCAGCCGTGGGCCCCCGGGGGCGAAAACAAGTCGGGGGAGGAGAGGAATGAAGGATTAGAAGTTAGAGACTGGGTATCCCACCCCCATTATTCCGCCCCTTCACTCCCCTTCCCCAGCCTGGGGCCCCAGGGGCTCGGTACCCGAAAGGGCCCCTAGGGCAGCCGCAGGGGAAAAGGGAGTTTGTGTCTGTGGCGGGGAGGGCCGGACTCGACTCTGGTTGTTTCGATTCGTTTAATCCTTTTTGTCTTTGATGTTTAACTAAATTGACGCTCAATGATTCGATTTGGATAAATTGTAGCGCTCCGCGCCGGCTCCTTTGCCGCTCTCCCTCCGGGCTCTGGTCCGACCCCTGGTCTCTGCGTCTCCCGGGGCTGATGGCAGGCGTGATGGGCCCGGGCCCGGGAGCGGAGAGGCACCCGGGCTGGGGCGAGCCCGGCCGGCTGGAGCCGGTCCGTCCCCTCGGTCTTCCCAACTCTGCGTCTCTCTCTCCCGGCTGCGCAGGACCGTCCGGACGGGCTGAACGGCGCGGCTGGCGGGGGGCGCCTGTCGCAGCTCTCCTCCCTCAGCCAGGCGGCCTTCTCGGCGGCGGCGGCGGCGCCCCCCCTGTGCCACACACCGGCCTCGGACTTCCAGCCGCCCTACTTCCCGCCGCCCTACCCGCAGCCACCGCTGCCCTACGGCCAAACGCAGGAGACGGCTTTCCCCCACCTGGGCGAGCCCTACAGCGGCCTGGGGACCCTCCACCAGCACCCGCACCCGCATCCGCACCAGCACCAGCAGCCCGCGTGGCCTTCCCCCCGCGGCGGCCGCCAGGACGAGCAGGGCCTCCTGGCCCAGACCCACCGAGCTCTGGGCCTGGACCCCCGCCGGGATTACCCGGGTGTTCCCCGTCTCCTGCACGGCCTGGCGGACGGAGCGCACGGCCTGGCCGACGGGCCACTCGGCCTCCACGGGCTGGCCGCACACCACAGCCTGGAGGATCTCCAGGTGAGGGCCCAGCGGGATCCAGTGGGTCGGAAGGGAAGCTGGGAGACCCCCCCCCCCAATCTGGAGCCCCGGGCGGGGAAGCCTGGGCGGTACCGAGAGCAAGGCCCAGCGGGAACATGGCACCAGGCCGGAGGAGAGAGGCAAATGGGGGTGGCATCTGGGAAAGACCCTCAGAGGTCAGGGAGAGAGCGGGACCCAGGCCCGGGAAAAAGTCTTGGGAGACATGCTCGGCAGGTTTGAGAGACTCACTGAGGCAGGCTAGGAAAAGAATCGGGGGGGAAAGGCCTGGAGGAGACCTGGACAAAGAATTCAAGGATCGGGTGCTAGAACGGGAGCCAAAGAGGTGCGGGCCGGGCTTGATAGGGTCTGGAGAGCAAGGAAAGAACCCTCAGGCTCCAACCGAGGCCTCTCCCGTTGCCCCCCAAATGATGACGTTTGTCCCGGAGAACTTTTCGTGGCTCCCGGGTTAGAGGACCTGCGGTGCTCTCCTCTCCGGGGCCGCTCTGAGTTAATGATCCTCCCGCGGCTGCCCAGCCGGAACCGGTAGCGGCAGGAAAAGTCTGAGCCCGGCGGGAATATCGCGTGCGGGCTACGCAGCTGGGGGCCAGGCCCGGGACCCACCCTGCGCCCCAGCCCCAGCGCTCAGCTCCGCAGGGACGCCTTCGCTTTGTCAGGGCTCGAATCCCCCTTGTCCCCGGCGGGCGAGTCATTATCTGGGCTCAGAATCTCGGCCGCCAACATGCAAGGTGTTGAATATTTCTCTTTATTTGCTTCCCAGCCCAGCTGACCAAGCCTTCCTCCCCTCTCCTTCCAGTAGTCCTGGTCTGACACCTTTCCGGCCCAACCCGACCCTCTTCTGTTTAAAAAGCCTGTCCTCCCTGCCTCCCAGCCAAGCCATGCCGCCGCAGTCCTAGCCCGCGGGCTGTCTAGTCGACCCTCCCGGCTCCCTCGTTTTGCTACCTTCACCTCCTCCCTGCCCTGCTCCGAATCCTCCTTCCCTGCCTCCTTCTCTGCCCCTCCGCTCCAGCTCCTTTCTACTTGGTTCCTCTGCCAGGTCTACTTTCCAAATCCCTTTCCTCTTCCTGCCCCGAGTCCCTTTCTCCAACTTCTTCGCTCCTTGACCCCCACTTTTTCTCCTTTCCTCGGTTCCACAGTCTCAGCAGCTGCCCTTCCTGCTTTCCTTTAAGAGACACTCTTTGGGGCTAGTTAATCCCCTGCCCTTCACCCCCACCGCCTCTCTCTCTCTCTCTCTCTCTCTCTCTCTCTCTCTCTCTCTCTCTCTCTCTCTCGGTCTGATTGGGCTGGGGGATGTATCTCTCCAGTGTCTATCTCCGCTTTAATATGCTTCCCCCCCCCTTTTTTCTGGCCAGCCTGGGCCCTCTCTCTTGACCCTGGCCGTTTTCTTCCACCCAAGCCCCAATTGGGGTTGATGGTGGGTTTTGGAGGGGCTGGGAGATGACCAGCCAGGCCTGGCCTCTTCCCCACCCGGGTTCTTTCCCTCCCGCAACAGGCCGTGGACGACACTGGAATGAGCCTCCTCGATCAGTCGGTGATCAAGAAAGGTAGGGAATCAGCCCAAGGTCGGGTCAGACAGGGGAGGCCGGAGCCTGGGGCTCCTAGTTTATAAGGAGGAAGCCCCAACACCAGCTAGGTCTTGGGACCAGACCAGTCTTTGGGAGAAGTAACCAGGACTACTGTAAGCCCCAGAGCTTTCCAGTTCTCCGTCCTGCCTCAGAGATGAAGTCATGGAGAAACTCCCTGTTCGTAGCACCCGGGTTGCCTGCTCACCTTACCCTCTCCAACCTAAGTAAACTGCTTGCCTCCCGGCCCTGATCCTCTTATGTCCCCCTGCCCTTTCTTGTCCCTGAACCAAGATACTTAAAAACTCAGTAGATCTCTATTAGGTTGGAGAGAAGCTCCTAGAAGGGCTGTGGTCTACAGACTTTGGACCAAGGGGTACTGTAAAGAAGGGTCCGCCAGAAACAACCTATAAGAAATATTACAGTTAGGTTCCCTGTAGGTTGGGGGGACAGAATTCATTTGGTGCTGGAAGTAGGGTGCTGGTCTCTATCTGGCTGAAACTAAGGGCTGGGCCTGGGGGGGGGGGGGGGCTGCTCCACTCTCCCTGGGATTGTTGGGTGGGGCTGCATCGATTTTCTGTCTCTGGAATTAATTTGCAGAACTAGTTAAGTCACTTCCCAGTTTCCTCAGGGGATGGGGGTGGGATTCCCAGCAGATTTCAGAGATTTCTGAGTTATAAAGGAGGGTCATAGGGACTCCCCCACAAGGCAGAGAAGGCCATTCTCCACCTCCAGTGACCAACAGCTTTTTCAATTCTGGCTAAAGTTGAGAGTTGGTGTCTGTGTATGTGCATGTTGGGTGTGTGTGTGGGGAGATCTTTGTGAATGTGTCTGTTGGGGGTTGCAGAATAACCTCCTTCTTTATGTTTCTGCCTGGGAGAGTCTAGGGTAGGGCTATGACAGCAGCTGCACATCAAGGAGGTAAAGGGGGGTGCCCCAAGCCAGATCAAAAAGGGAGGGACCAGAAAAGAGAGAAGAGGGAGGGTTGGAGTGATGGAAAAGAATGGGTTGAGGAGATGAGAAAAGCTAGTGTGTGCATATTTAGTGGAGGCCTAGGAGAAGAATGGAAAGGGGAATGAGAGCGGGGAGAGGAGCCGGCTGTAGAGGGGACTAAGGAGAAGAAAATGGGAGATGCTAGGGAGCAGGGAGGAAGAGAAATGTAGCCAGTCACTGGAGAGGAGTTCACTTTAAAAGGAGGAAATTCTAAAGTGGAAAAACAGCAGAAGATTTAGAGGTAAAAAGTGGATTGAAATGGAAGGGAGGCGAGGGGGATGGGGAATTAACTTTTTCCTTTCCTGGTCTGGTCAGAGGGTATATAATTTAAAAGGGAAGCCATTGCTCCTCCCTTCTTCCTACACTCCCCCCCTTTCTCCCAGAGGATTTAACTATTTGTTTTTCAAATCAAGTGAATTCCCAATTGGATTTGCCCTTGACTTGTTCTCTCTGGGAAACCCAGTTTCAGCCTAGGGGATAGTAGAGAGGGTGGGTTACATCTGAATCTGTTCCAGGTGAGAAATGGGACCAGCTTCTCTTTTAGATTGAGACTGGAGGTGGGAAATTCTGGGCTTGGATGAAACCAAGTAGAGTCAGGCCCTGAGGAGATGAGAGGGGGATGGGAAGGGAAGTTGAGGATAGGGAGCTTTGGGTTCATTGACTGACTGGAAAGACAGGAAAGAAACCAGATCCCTTAAAGATTTCCTCAGCAACAATATGAGTGTCCTAGGGGCACAGGGCCTGGCTGGGGACTGAGGGGATCTGGGAAGATTTCTCTTCTATTATTAATAGGAACAGTCCTACACAATGTCGAAATGCTTTGGTGAAGTGTTAATATGACAGACCTCATTGTATGTTATTATTTCAAGGGAGAATTCTCATCCTCATGCTTATATTTGGCTCCTGGTCAGTCACTTGCCAAGAACTGGGAATCATCAGTTCAGGGGTTTGGCCTCCTGAGAAAATTCTCCAATTCTCTGCTATTCCTTTGGAGCTCAGGGGATTCGGTGAAACTACAGAAAGAGTTCAAATGGCCTGGCCAGAGAACCTTGCCCCTTCTTAGGGGGATATCTAGGAGGGGAAAAATCTATCCTCCTTAGGAAGAAGAGAAAGGAGGAAGGAGTCCCCAGGCCTGGTATAGGGATTATCTCGCTCCCCGACACAGACACAGACACACACACAGACACACACACACACACACACACACACACACACACACACACACACACACACAGAAACAGATACCACACCACAACACCATACTCCCATGCATGAGTCAGGAAAGCTGAACAAAGCTAAAAGGAGACTTTGAGAACCAACTTCCTGCTGTTCTGCCAAAGCTCAGGGCCCAGGTCCTGGGATCTCTGAGGATTTGCAGCTTCTTCTTGGCAGGGTCTTTGGTGGGTGGGGACCCTGCTTTGTGAGACTTTCAAAAGGAAAAGATCTTTATCAGATTCACTTAGCACCTGAAGACTGGATCCCTGGCCTGGAATCTCTGGGAAGAGTCCCACCCCTAGACTGGGGGGGGGGGTGCTTTTTCTCTACCCACTATCTGCATCCTGGGCCTTCCTTTTCTGGGCAGAAGGTGGGAAGGTTCAAAAAACTGGCAGAGAAGAGAAGGTAGGGAAACAAGGAAAGAAAACTTCTTAATTCTTCCTATAACCCGTGTGATTGGCTAGCACCAAATGGCAGACTCTAGGCTGTTTGGGGATTTGGAACTTGGTCCCGTTTGTATGTTTCCATTTTGAGTGTCCATCTCTGGAAGGTTTCTGTATTGGGGGCTTATCACCAGGGACTTTTCTTGGCCTGTCTTCTGGGAAAGACACAAATATACTAATGTCGATGAGTGGCTGACCAATGATTGCCAATTTTGGGGTGTGACCATGTCGGGCAAGCTGCCTTAGGGTCTGTTTGTGTATGGAAGGACCCTAAGACAGTTCTTCATCTGTCTTTTAATGACTTAAAAGGTTGAACTGATAGCAGCTCCAAGGTCTTGGGAGTTCTAAACTCTAAAGTCTGTGAGTCTCTCTAGAGGACAGTCTTTGTATTTTAAAACTTTCCCCTTCTTTTCAGCAAATAGCGTCTATAGACACACGCCCCAATCCACCGCCACACGCGCCCCAGTTCACACGCACACTTACACACCTGCTCATTTTCGGCTCCAGGCTCGGGGCTCAGACTCCGAGGTTTTAGAGACCTCCTCTGAGGGTACCTAAGGAAGGGGGCGTATCTGAAAGTATCTGCCAGGGGCTAGGGCCCGGAGCGCGCTGGGAGTAGAAGGCTGGCAGTAGTATGGGCCGGCCCCTCCGGAGTTGGGGAATGAACTGGAAAGGGGGAAATCGGAGCAGGGGAAGACAAGTACCGGTGGTCAATAGTCAGGGTCGCAGACTTAGACCTTTACTGATTCATTTTCACTGATCAATCAATAAATATTTACTAAGAGCCTACTATGTGTCAGTCGCCGTTGCTGGGCGTTGACTGTTAAAGCTTTCTGGGAAAGTCTCCGGAAAATCGAGCCTGGAGAGCTGAAAGGCAGACGGGCAAAAAAACTGAAGAAAGGAAGCAAAAATGGTGTCCTCAGTTGTCTCAGAAATGAATGAAGCTCTTCCTGGAGATCAATAGAGCGTTCTTCTCTTCCCCCCAGTCTCTCCCAGCTCCTCGGCCTCAGGTTTCCTCCAGAGGTTCAAGTGCCGGCTTCTCTCCATTCTCTGGATTCCCTTTCGGAGACCCGACTCCCTTTCTCTGTTGCCTTCACCTGGTTCCCTCTCTCGGCATTTCCCCCCGACATCCACTCTTTACTCTTCCCCCCACCCCACCCCCAAGCTCCCTATTTTCATCTCTTCCTAGGCCTTTCTTAGGTTCCCATACTCCTGATCTCTCAGGTTCCCTAATCCTAGTTCCCGCACCTAGCTTTTTTCGGGCTCCCATTCTTGCCTCCTCTCCTGTATAGAGTTCTCCGGCCAGGCATTGGGTTCCTCCTCCTTCACTGGGTTCCAGATCCTGACTCTCATCCCTGTTCCTCTCCCGCTCCCTCTTTTGAATGGTTTCTCCTGAAAGTTTAGGAGTCTTCCTCGCTCCCTCACTAGGCTCCAGATCCTGACTCCCATTCCCCTATCTCCTTTTCCCACTCCCTCCCTCAGTTTCCTGTCCTCGGCCCCAGATCCTGGCTTTTCTGTGGGTTCCCATCCCTCCAGCCTCCTCTGCCCCGCTCTCCACTCTGGCTCTGAGTTCAATTCTCTGCCCCTTCTCCTGATTCCTGTGCCGGGCTCTGGCTGCCTCCACTGACTTTCATTCTTGGTTTCTACATCACTGTGCCACCCACCCACCCCCGCCCCCAAGCTCGGCTGGTCCAGAGCTGAGGCTCCCCCTACCCCCTCCGGGGCCTGGCAAAAGATCACTCAGAGCTTTCCCTCATGCCAGCCTCTCCCCAGGGCCGCCACCGCCTCCTCTCACCTGGAAAGAAACGTGCACATAGCTACCTTTGGGTGGGGGAAAAGGAGAGAGGTGGAGACAGCTATTCCCTACCCCCAGATCAAAGTTAGTGGACTAAGACAAAACCAGGACCCTTCTTCAGCCTCCCTGGCCACACTCTCCCGCCACTGTCCAGCAATCAGCCCCAAAGGCTCCCCTTCCTTCTCTGGCTTCCACTAACTGAATCACTGCATTCAGCTTCAAGCCTAGTGGGCTCTGAGTTCCAACCTCCTTTTAGTCTTGCTCTGACTCTTTCCTCCACCAGCTTCTTGTGAGCTCTCTTGTGTGCTTTTTTCCCCTTTCTTTTTGTCGTGGAGTTGGGGGGAGTGGTGGTGCTAGGAAGTAGGAAGGGGAGTGGGAAGTGGGAAGTGGGACCCGGCAGGAGGGGAGAGGATGGACACTGCCCGATTCAGCAAAAAACTCCTTCCCCCTCCCCCGCCCCCCAACACACACACACACACACACACACACACACACACACAGACACCTTTGATACTCCATAAAAACATTGACTTATGTAAGTGCTTTCGAATGTACATAGTGTTTTATTGACCTCATTTTACAGATGTAGGTTAAGTTGCACAGCCAAGCTCGTGAGGTCAGAAGAATATTAAAGTTGGAATGGCCATTAGACTGCGTGGAGCCAAAATCCACCGTTTTACAGATAAGGAAACTGAGGTCCAGACTAACTCAAGGACATATTATAGGTATAGGTGCCAGAGCTCAGAAGCCTAGGTCTTTGGACTCCAAATCACAGCTTTTCACTGTTCCACACTGATCTATGTGATCTACTGGTAAGTAGCAGTGAGAATTTGAACCCAGGTCGTCTGATTTTCGGTCTGGTGCTTAGTTACTGATTACTTCATGCTGCTTCCCCAAAAAGCATTCAGGTTATAGGATCAGAGGCTTATGCGGTATGTGGGGGGGGAGGAGGAAAAGGGAGGCCTCTTCCAAGAGGGGGATCTTTGGGATTTAAGACCCAGAGATCTCAATCTCGACTCCCCCCCCCCCCAACGGTGCCTAGGCAGTCTTGTCACCTTGAGTGTCCTCAAAGTTACTTTTCGGCTGAGCGGGCTGGGCAGGGGAGGGAGCTGGGCCTGGGCTGGGGGTGGGAAGAGGTGAGTGACTTAAACCGGGGTCCGGTGCAGGCAGAAAGCCCTGAGGGTTGGGGTGGAGGCGGGGTGGGAGGAAGCGGTTCTGGCTGAGAAACTGGGGAATTTCTCTTTCCTTGCCTCTCGCGATGGGAAATGGAGTGGGGGTGGGGGTGAGGTTGGGCTTGAGCCCCTTTCAGGCCAGGCAGAATAGGCTGAGGGCCTTTTTGTAGGGGCTCTGCCTCCTCCTGGGATTTGTCCTCCCAGAAAAGTGCAGGAGATGGGGGAAGAAGGGTCCCTTGTGAGATGGGTTAGTGAACAAAACGATCCAAAGCCCTTTCCAGCTCAAACACTCTGAGTCCATGTGTATATATATGTTAATGTGTGAGACTGTGGGAATGTGTGACTGTGTATGTGTGTGTGTGTGACTATTTTGATGTGAGTGAATATATGTGAGTGGTACAGGAGCCTGTCGCCCCTAAATGTCAGTTTCTCGGGGCTCCCTGCCCCTCTCTTTATGGAATTGAGATGAAATGAACTCCTTTCCTAGGCTTGTCGCTGTGGTCCAGTCCTTGGCGGGAAGGACCCTGGAGGAAATTTTGGGATGGGGATCAGGCAGGGGATGTGGTTCGGGGTTTGGGTGGGACTGGAAAGGTTGGTGGGAGCCAAACATGTGGAGCGCTTTAAATACCAGGCTAAGGTGATTGTATCTTGTCCTATATGTAATGGAGAACCGTTGACAATTTTTAGCAAAGACTGACTTGGCTCCTCAGGAAGATTGGTTTGACAGATGTGTGAAGGGACATGATTTGAAAGGAGAACAAAAGAAGTGTAGTGGAGAAGTAAGATCTGAAGTCAAATATTTTCTCAGATACCGGGCATGTCACTTTACCCCACTCTCAGTTTTCTCTTCTAAAATTGTGACTAATACTAGTCTCACAGAGTGATTGTGAGGCTTAAATGAGATAGTGTTTGTAAAGCATTTTTAAGCATAAGTATCACTTATTAAGAAAGGAGAAACTAGAAACAAGGAAAATAGTCAATAGAAGTGATGAGGCCATGCATTATAATGCATATTAGATCATATGTAATAGATGTGCAGACAGAATCAATATGATATAGCAAATAATTTGATATCAGGGGGTAAAGAAGAGGAAAAAGTTGATCCTGAACCTGAGTCACCTGAAGAATAGTGCTAGACTTAATAGTAATAGGAAGTTGGAAAGAATTTTTAGGGATGATAATGAATTTTGTTTTGGATAAGTGGAGTTGGAAATCCCTCCAGGATCTCCAGGAGATGTCTGGTAGGCAATTGACATTCATCATGAGAGTTCAAAGGAGAGAAAGACTGTTTGGCTAGTTTTTGAAGTCATCATGTCACAACTACTACAACTACCATTACCTCTACTACTAGTACCATTACCACCACTAATACTTTTACTACTACTAGCACTATTACCTCTACCACTACCACTACCACTTCCACCACTCCTACTGTCACTACTACTTTTTTTTTTCAGGTTTTTGCAAGGCAATGGGGTTAAGTATGTTGCCCAAGGCCACACAGCTAGGTAATTAGTAAGTGTTTGAGATTGGATTTGAACTCGGTGCTCTATCCACTGCACCACCTAGCTGCCCCAGTCACTACTACTTCTACTTCTTATTTTATATAGTGCTTTAAGGATTATAACACATATATATCTATATGTAGAAAGATTCAAATTAGACATAAAATAATTCAAAGATAGTCTAAGGAGGTAGCTAGGTGGCACAGAGGATAGAGCACCAGCCCTGGAGTCAGGAGGACCTGAGTTTAAATCTGGTTTCAGACACTTAATAATTACCTAGCTGTGTGACCTTGGGCAAGTTACTTAACTCTCAAAAGTTAACTCCCCAAACTTGGGGGAAAAAAAAGCAAACAAAAAGATAATCTGAGGGAAAGACTCGAGCAGATGGGGGTATCAGGAAAGGCTTCATATAGTAGCTCCCCACAGCTCTCAAAAACAATTGCCTGCTCAAGAGTTGAGCTTTGAAGCAAAGCAGGGATTCTAAAAATCAGAGGTGAGGAGGGAGAACATATAGATATGGGAGTCAGTCAATGCAAATGCCTGAAGACTGGAGATTGAGCATCATGTATGAAGAGTAGAAAGGGCAGTTTGACTTGGACCATAAAATTCATGAAGCAGAGTAATGTAATAAAACCTGGAAAGATAAAAAGGTGTCAGATTGTGAAGAGTTTATAGGCAGGGCTTTTATTTCATAGTAAATAATTGTTCTTTCATTGTTGTCCTTTGTTCTTAAAGAGGACCAAAATTTGGATGATTTTATGGAGGTCAGAGTATAATCTATACAACTATGATTGGTCAGATCACTACAAGCTGGGAAGCTCTACCACAGCTAAGGTACATAAAGTCCTTATGAACATTTAGGATGGACATAGCTAAATTTGTACACCTCACATTTCCTCTGAGCTATTGAAATTCTGTATAGAGCACTGCATCTTCTCCAATGCAGGTCCAGATGGTGTCATGTCACACAATGAATTCTAAAGTTCTTAAGAGAGACCTTGAGAGTATCCTTGTATTTCTTTTTCTGACCTCTGTGTGAGCTCTTTGTAAAAGTTTTTAGGTAAATGTATGTTTGGCATTCAAACAATGTGCCAGCCCACTGGAGTTTTGCTCTCAGAGGTGGTGGAGTTTAAATACTTGGTGGTTCACATCAAGAAAGGACCTTGGTGTCTGTTACCTTATCTTGCCAGATAATCTTCAGAATCTTCCTAAAACAATTCAAATGGAAGTGTTTCAATTTTATGACATGTTATAGGTAATAGGGTAATAGGGAACCACTAGAGTTTATTAAGGATAGTAGTGATGTGGTCAGTCAATAAACATTTATTAAGTGCCTTCTGTGGGTTAGGCAGTGTGCTAAGTGCTGAGGATACAAAGAAAGACAAAAATGACTCTACCCTGAAGGAGTTTACAATCTAATGGGGAAAGCACCCAAAATAAAGCTGAAAGATAGGGTCAGAAGTGGGGAAGAAGTCACCATTTGGTGAAGATACACCAAAATTAGTATATTTAGGTGGGAAATGAGAAGATACTGTCCTTCATGGAGCCACCATTCAATCAGAGGGGCAGAAGATACTGATGAGTTGTGAATATCAAGGTTGTTGGATCTTAAAGAAAGATGTAATTTCCCAAGGATATAATTCCTGGGAGAATGGTGGAGGAGGAGAAAGTCCAAAATGAGTGCAATTAGGTGGAAAATAAGGAAATGATCAGATTTGTGCTTCTTAGCCCAAGACAATAAAGAAAAGAGATTCAGGGGCAGAGCTCTAGGGAACAGCCACAGGAAGGAATGAGTGAATAGATAATTCAGTAAAAGAGACTGAAAAGGAGCAACCAATCAACCAGGATGAGATGCAGAAAAGAACAGTGTCAGAGAAGTCAGAGGAGAGAATACTCAGGAGGAAGGTGTGGTCCATACTATCAGAACCTTCTGAGGAAGAGAAAAATATAGACTGAGAAAAAGTTGTTGAATTTAGCACTTAAGAGATTGTCAAGGAAGAGGAGGCAGAAAGTGTAGACAGTTCTTTCTAGGAATTTAGTTGTAAAAGGGAGGAGTTAACTTGGAAGGATAGTAGGATGAGGGAAGAGTTTTTAAGGATGGGGGAAGAGGGGAAATCTGACTATGCTTGGAGGCATCAGACAGAGTTAATAGCTAGAAAGAATAAAAATAGAAAGGAATGATTAATGGGATAAGCTCATGGAGGAGATTAGAGAGGATGCTATTGAGGAAGTTGAATGGAGAGAAGATTGGCCTTGGTAAGGAGAAGGACCAATTCTTTCCTAGAGAAAGGCAGTTAAGTAAATAAAGCTGTTGATAGAGTGCTGGACCTGGAGTCAGGAAGACCTGAATTCAGTTTCAGACAACTGCTAGTTGTGTGACTTTGAGCAATTGAGGGTTGTGTGACTTTGTCTCAGTTTCTTCATCTAAAAATGGGGATGAAATTAGCACCTACCTCTCAGGGTTGTTTCGAGGCTAAAAATGAGATAATATTTGTAAAGTAGTGAGTACATGCTAGCCATAATTAGCCATTAAGAATAAAGAAGAGAATAAGATGTAAGGGAATGTGGAAGCATATAGTTAGGAAGAAGGAAGCCATAACCATTAACCTTTACTTCTAATGAAATAGCAAAATATCAGTTGAGAGACAAAAGTCAGTGAATAGCCATGGCAGGAGGGGTATCTTGAGAAAAGATTTGGATTAACAGGCAAAAGAAAGTGTTGCCTTGTAGCTGTGAAAGATCTAGTTGAGATTAGATAACAAGAATTAGTAATGGATGAAGTTAATATAATGTAACTTCCTTCAGCATTGGATTGTAGCTCTGCACTTCAAGTGGAGAAAGGTGGTGGTGGTGTTTTTGTGTGTGTGTGTGTGTGTGTGTGTGTGTGTGTGTGATCTCGAATCAGAACTAAGGACTGGAAAGAGGACAGGGGACATAGGAGTCAAAGATAGAGGACAGTGTATACCGAATCACAGAGAGGAAATGCAACCAGAGAAGGTATGCAACCCAAAGGAAGGTACGGGAGAATAGGAACAAAGAGAAGAATGAAGGTTCTTTAAATTGTAGTGAGGATATGGAATAAGTTTAGGATTAGTGAAGCAGAAGAAGAGATGACTGAACAGGAGATTATAATGTTCAATTATATATGTTCAAAATGAATGAACTGGCCCAGTTATGAATGATAGTGAGCTAAAGTATTGACTGACACTATGGGTAACTGAAATAGAGAGTAGTTCATGGGAGATAAAAATACCAATGAACTGGGAAGCCAGGAGCTTGGGTAGATATCAACATAAGTATATGTCGATATATTTTATACAAGTATAAGAACAAGGGTTAGTTTGGAGAGAAAAACTTGCAAAAAAGGATTGAGAGTGAGGCATATCTCCTGCCTTTTTAAAAAAAAATGTTGTGAGCTGTAGATGAGAAATAAAACATACATCTTCAAATATGAACAACATGTTGATTTAATTTGTTTAACTGTACTTTTTTGCGGCAAGGGAGAGTAGAGTCATTTAGAAGCAAACATTCATAAAACATTTTTCAAAAGATTATAAATCAGGGGTGGCTAGGTGGTACAGTGGATAGAGCACCTGGAGTCAGGAGTCCCTGAGTTCAAATCCGGCCTCAGACACTTAATAATTACCTAGCTCTGTGACCTTGGGCAAGCCACTTAACCCCATTTGCCTTGCAAAAACCTAAAAAAAAAGATTATAAATCAGTCTTTAAAAAGATTGACTTGGTGGTTTGGTTTGGTGACAGTAATAAAGATCTGGAAAAGATGATATAGATGGATGGAGTCAATCTTAGGGGAAGAGAGATTGTTCAGTTATAGTGGCATTGGTAGCAGGTAAGTCAGTTCATCCTCTCAAGCCCAGAGTTTCACAGAACATGTGAGAATGAGCAATGAGTACTGGAGAGATTGTACAGAGGTATACTATATTCTGTAGAGAACAAAGTATTCATGAAATAAGAAATCTTAAGGTGGAAGGAAATTTATTAACAATGAAGCAGAAGGGGGCAGCTAGGTAGCACATTGGATAGAGCACTGGCCCTGGAGTCAGGAGGACCTGAGTTCAAATCCAGTCTCAGACAATAATCGCCTAGCTGTGTGACCTTGGGCAAGTCACTCAACTCCATTGCCTTAAATAGAATAAAATTTTTAAAAAGCCACAATGGAGCAGAAAATGGAAAATAGAGGCAGGGAGGACAAAAATTTCAAAAAAAAAAAAGATTAAAGGGGAGGGAGCTGTCAACCGTCAACCTGAGAGGCATTGATTCTAAATCACTGAGATTATAGGAGCAGGAGGTGCACATTTGCAGGCCATAATACCAGTTGTTTAGAGCTACTATCTTCTAGGATCCTGTGGTTACTAATACAAGTGTTCTCATGCTGGTTTTTCAGATGAGGAAACTGAGATTTTGAGAAGTTGGGTCTTGTCCATGATCATACAGCTGGTAAATATGTGAGGCAAGAATTGAATATAGGTCTCAACTTCAAGTGGGACATCCCATCTACTAAATTGAGGTTCCTTTCAAGGAGAGAACAAGTTGGGAGAATTTGTAGTGATCCAGGTGACTTAAGTGTTTCAGGGACCAAAGTGATCAGACAGTGACATCACAAAACAAGCCAAAGGAACCCCCAGTGCCTGGTAAGGAAAAATTAGCGGGAAGTCAGTTTTAAATTAATTTTTTTTTTTTAGGTTTTTGCAAGGCAAAGGGGGTTAAGTGACTTGCCACACAGCTAGGTAATTAAGTGTCTGAGGCCGGATTTGAACTCAGGTACTCCTGATTTCAGAGCTGGTGCTCTATCCACTGTGCCACTTAGTCACCCCGTGAATTCATTTTTTCTGTTGGTTTTTTTTTTGTGCCATGGAGAGCAAAAAAAATAAAAATAAATTGTTAGCATTTATGAAAGGCTTTAAAGTTGATAAGTGACTTGCCTAGGGACCACAGTTAGTAGTATATGAAGCAAGATTTGATTTCAGGTCTTCCTTACTCCAAATCCAGTACTCTACCTGCCTAATAATAATCTTTAGAATAGAGAGTACAGAACAAAAGCAATGAATACATAAGTAGAGATTTGCAATAGAGTACTTAGTTATTGTTATTATTTTTAAAGGTAGCTGGAAGTTATAATCAATAGAGCATGGGATCTGGAGTCAGGAAGATCTGAATTTAAATTCTACCTCATTTACTAGCAGTGTTATCCAGGGCAGGGCACTTGACCTCTTTCTCAGAAATGGGGCTAATCACAGAATCATCCTTCCCTAAATATCAACTGAGATAACATGAGGGGTTAAATAAATGCTAGCTCTTGCTGTTACTGTTGTGGGTATTATAGAGTGTTAACCTTGGAGTCAGAAGGACAGGAGTTTGAATCCAGTCTCAGACAATTGCCTCTTACTAGCTGTGGGACTTGGACAAGTCATTTAACACTTCATTGCCTCTAATCTAGGGCCATCTCCAGTTATCTTGATTCATATCTGGCCACTGAACCCAGATGGTTCTGGAAGAGAAAGTGAGGCTGGTGTCTTAGCACAGCACTCCCTTACTCAAATCCAATTCACAGGCTTGTCATGGTATCACTTCCCTGATGTTGTGGTCTTCTTTGAAAATGAAGGACAAACATTATTATGTTGTTAATGGTCACTAAGCCCACCCTAATTACATCTTAAAGGTTTCAGTTCAATTTGAGAATTTCTTGAAGAGCCTAGGCACTGAATTTTTTCAACTAGTGTTTCTGACAAAGGACTCATTTCTAAAATATATAGAGAACTGAGTCAAATTTATTAAAAAATCCAAGTCTTTCCCAATTGATAAATGGTCAAAGGATATGCAAAGGCAATTTTTGGATGAGGAAATCAAAGCTATCTATAGCCATATGAAAAATTGCTCTAAATCATAAGTGATTAGAGAAATGCAAATTAAAACATCTCTGAGGTACCACTTAACACTTCTCAGATTGGCTGATATGTCTAGAAAGGATAATGATCAATGTTGAGGGCATGTGGGAAGTCTGGGACATTAATGCATTGTTGATGGAGCTATGAACTTATCCAGCCTTTCTGGAGAGCAATTTGGAATTATGCTCTAAGGGCAATAAGAATGTCCATATCTTTTGATCCAGCAATACTACTACTGGGTCTGTATCCTGAAGAGATCATGAAAAGGGGTAAAATTCCCACATGCACAAAAATATTCATAGTAGTGGCTTGTAGTACTTGTAATGGCAAAGATCTGAAAACTAAGGGGATGCTCATCAATTGGGGAATGGTTGAACAAATTGTGGTATATGTATGTGATGGAACACTATTGTTCTATTAGAAATGATGAGGGATGGGATTTCAGAAATGCTTGGAAAGACTTGCATGAATTGATTCTGAGTGAGATGAGTAGAACCAGAAGAACATTATATACCTTAGCAACAACATGGGATGATGATGAACCCTGATGGATTTTCTCACTCCATCAATACAATAATCGGACAATTTTGGGGATCTGTGATGGAGAATACCATCTGTATCCTGAGAGGGAACTGTAATTTTAAATGAAGACCAAAGATTATTATCTTCAACTTTTCAAAGTTATGTAATTTTGCTATCTCTAATGTTTTCTTTCTTCCTTTTGAATCTGTTTCTTTCAACACATTTAATTTGGATCTATATGTATCATGGAAGCAAATGTAAAGACTATATCAGAATCTTCTGTTGGGGGAGGGGGAGGGGAGGGAGGGAGAAAAAAATTGTAAAATTCAAACCCTTGTCAAAAAAGCATTGGTAGAAAACTACCATTATATGTAATTGGAAAACAAACTATATATATTTATTTATTTATTTGTTTTTTGTGAGGCAAATGGAGTTAAGTGGTTTGTGCAAGGCCACACAGCTAGGTAATTATTAAGTGTCTGACTCCTGGGCCAGTGCTCTATCCACTGTACAACCTAGCCGCCCCTATATAATTTTTTGAAAAGAGTTTAGGCAGTGAGAATTCAAAACCAAAAACTGTTCTATTAAAAATGACAGAGTTGGTCATAAGAATGGGAAGGGTGATCCAAGAACAGAATAGGTCAAATGTTTTGGGGTTTTTTCTTCTAATTTTCAAGCAAAGTAAGAGATTGAAATATTTATACTGTAATCCAGGGAACCTCTCTTCCACCCTAGAGATTATTGTGAGAGACATAGTCAGTGAGCATCAATAAAAGGAAGTGATGATAATGGAAGTCAGCATGGCTCCTTCAAGGACAGTCCTGCCAGACTAACTTTATTTCCTTTCTCGTTAGGATTGGTAGATTAAGTAGTTATGGTATACCTAGAATTCAGCAAAGCATTTGAAAAAGTCCCTCACACTACTTTTGTGGATAGGATGAAGAGATGAGTTAGGTGGTTAAATGTCCTGACTCAGAATATAATCAAGAGGGAGTGAGTTTCTATTCATTGGAAATCTTTAGGCAAAAGCAAGATGGCTACTTGTTGGGAATGTATGGGGATTCCTTTGGCATACAAGTTAGATTAAATGACCTCTGAAGTACCTTCCAACTTTAAATTTTTCAGTGATATCTGTCTGAATTCCAGATCTATTATGTACTGCCTGTATGATCTTGAACTATCTGGGTCTCTGTTTCCTCAACTGTAAAATGAAGTCAATGGACAACCTTTAGGGTAATGTCCATCTCTGAATCCCATAATTGGCCTTCCAGATGAGGAGAAATGATCTTCTGGAAGGTAGAACTAACATTCAAACTAAAGTCCTCTTTCAAGTCTAGTACTTTTTCTAATTATACCTCAAGGGTCTCTCATACAACTAGATCTTTGATTCTCAGTGGGATAACTCCCTCCTATTAGTCTATCTACTTAGTAGATAAGGCCTAGAGAGTTGACTGAGGTCCAGTAACTTGCTTGTGGTCATGAAGCTAGTGTCAGTGGAAAATTCTAAATCCAGGTTAGAAGGATTTGAGAAATAATCTAGTTCAGGGGTTCTGAAGCTGGGATCTATGGATGGATTTCTGGAGAATCTGTGAACTTGGATGGAGAAAAATCATGTCTTTATTTTTAACTTACTAGCCAACTAAAATTTAGCATTTCTTCATTATGAATCTTTTTTAAAAAGACATCATTCTGAAGAATCCACAGACTTCACAGGCTGGAAAAAGGGTCCATGACACAAAAAGGGTTAAGAACCTCTAATATTGTCCAATCAATCAATAGCCAAACAAATGGCTACCCATTTTGTTCAATTTATAGTGCCTTTAAACTCTAAGTCAGGAGTTCTTAATCTGTTATTTGTTTTGTTTTATTTTTTGATCTTATAGATCCTAGATCTGAAGTCTGTGGTGAAATGCCTTCTCAATTGAAAAACAATTTTTAACATTCATTTTTACAATTTTTGAGTTTCAAATTCCCTCTTTCCCTCTTGAGAAGGCAAGCCCTTTGATATAGATTAAGCAGGTACAGTCTTTCTATATTAGCTATGTTGCAAAAAGGAACCAGACCAAAAGAAAAAAGAATAAAATTTAAGAAAAATAAGGAAAGTAAAAAAGAATGTACTTTGATCTGTATTCAGACTGCATCAGTTCTTTTTCTGGATATGGATAGCATTTTTCATCATATGATCTTTAGAATTGTTTTGTATCATTGTATTTCTGAGAATAGCTAGACCATCAGTATACATTTTTAAATGCATAAAATCAAATATATAACAATTCAAAGGAAACCAATTATATCGAAATAAAGTTCATGGATCTCCTGAAAGCTCTCCAAGGTCTCTGAGGTCTATGGACCCAGGTTAAGGATCTCTGCTCTAAGTCTGTGATCCTGTGGCCAGGCAGAGGGAACCCACTTCCTCTGAAGGCAGCCTGTTCCATTGTCAGATAACCATGACTCTTGGAAAGTGTTGTTTTAGATGTCAAGTCAAAACTTGCTTCAATACAACATCCATTGCTTCCAGTTCTACCCTCTGAGAACTGTTTTTTCTCACATTAGGTTGTCCCTCTTGAGTCTTCTTTTATCCAGTCTAAACATCCCCAGCTCCTTCATGGAATCTTCAGATGATATTGGACTCTAGACGTTTTGTCACATTCATTGCTCTTCCCTGGACACTCTCCAAATCTTTTGACTCTAAATTCTATGCTCTTTCCTCTTTATTGTACCACCTTTGTTGTTTAAACTGGAGATCAGTATTTGACAATATAAATTGATACGGCTCTCCATGCTGGTGTGTCTGCTGTATTTCTTTGAGGGTATTATATCTAAGTGTCTGTGTGGATCCCAGTTCCCTATTGTATTTCCTCTTTCCCAACTCCCCTCCCTCCAGCTCCAAAGATATCTTTCTATTTCTTGTGAAGGTATGGAGGAATGATGAGATGACTGTTTTGTCTGTCCTTGAATCTCTCTCATATTGGTGGAAGGCACCATTGGGGTGGGGGGAGCGAGAGTTAGTCCAAGTATTCCTATCACCACTGATGATCATAGATTGCTAGAGCTAAAAGGGCTGGAATAACCCTTCCCCCATGCCCCACTTTACTGAAGAGAATAGAGATTGAAGAGAGGTTAAAAGACCTGCCCAAGGTTACATGGCAAAGGTGGGACTAAAATTATAGTTTTTAAAGGCTTCCTACACAACTTTTTGTGCTACAGTACGTGTATGGTTATCTCCTCTTTACAGAGGCATGGAGAGGGTTAATTCAGTTCTCTTTCCACTAGTCTATGTCTTGCTTGGGCACTGAAACTGATGCTTTTCTGGGAGTGCTGGTTCCCAAACTGCCCCTCTGCTATGTTCTGTGTTCCATTAGATAGAGAGTTGATGGATCCAGAGTGCAGATTGAAGCATATTTTCCTTCCTCCCTCTCTCCAATCCTTCCTTCATTTCTCTCCTTCCCTTCCTTCCTTCATTTCTCTTTCTTCCCCTTCCTTCCTTCTCCCTCCTTCCCTCCTTCCCCCTCCTCTTTCCTTCCTTCCTTCCTTCCTTTCTGTCTTTCCATTTTCCTTCCTTTCTTCCTTTGTTTTAACACAGATAATGCAGTAATTTATCTTGCAAGACTATATATATATATATATATATATACATATATATATATTTGTGATGTATAGTTTTGTTTTCTTTTGTCATCTCAATGTATGAGGGCTGGGGAGGAGAGAGAATTCAGAACTGAAAATAAATTAAAATAGAAATTAATGGGAATACACAAATAAATGATTGCTGACTAAAAAATAAATATAAGGGAAACAAGACTGGATAGATGATCATTTTTATGAAAAAGATATGGAATAAATTGTGTCACATGATAGTCAAAACATCTACCAGTCAACAAATATTTATTTTTTATTTGATTTGAGTTTTAGGGTTTTCTTTTTGGCAAGGCAATGGGGTTAAGTGGTATTTTATTTTTAAAATTTATTTATTATTTATTTTGAATTTTACAAATTTTCCCCTAATCTTCCTCCCCACCCCCACCCCAGAAGGCAGTCTGTTAGTCTTCACATTGTTTCCATGGTATATATTGATCTAAGTTGAATGTGATGAAAGAGAAAACATATCCTTAAGGAAGAAAAATAAAGTATAAGAGATAGCAAAATTACACAATAAGATAACTTTTTTTTTTAAATTAAAGGTAATAGTCTTTGGTCTTCGTTCAAACTCCATAATTCTTTCTCTGGATACAGATACTATTCTCCATTGCAGATAGCCTGAAATTGTGCCTGATTGTTGCACTGAAGGAATGAGCAAGTCCATCAAGGTTGATCATCACCCCTATGTTGCTGTTAGGGTAAACAGTATTTTTCTGGTTCTGCTCATCTCAACAAATATTTATTAGGTACTTAGTATAGGTCAGGTCCTATAATAAATGCTAGGAATACAAATAGAATCAAAAAGAAATATGGTTCTCTATGACTAAAAAGCTTGCATTCTCTAGAGATTAGACTGAAGGAAGCTGAAAAAGGATTGTGGTGGAAGGGAAGATACCTTACTCTAGGACATGGTAGAAATTTTGAAGTGCAGCCTGGAGAGGAAAGGATCTAGAGATACAAAAAATACAAAAAATATTAGAGCAAATTCAATGTGGTAACAAAGAAACTTAGGAGCCCATCATTGAGGGAACAGCTGGACACATTATGTATATGAATGTAATAGAATACTTGGTGCTGTAAGAAATGAAGAAAGGGATGGGTTCAGGAAAAGCTTGGAAGACCTGTATGAACTGATTCAGCATGTGATAGAAATAAGAACTGCTTAATCATATCTAGAATGAGGAAGAGAACAGGGGCAGTGTGGTGGATAGAATTTAGGGCCTGGAGTCAGGAAGATCTGAGTTCAAATGTGACTTAACTTCTGTCTGCCTCAGTTTCCTCATTTGTAAAATGAGCACCTATCTCCAAGGGTTGTGAAGATCAAATTAAAGTATTTAGCATAGTGCTTGCCACATATAAATGTTAGCTATTTTTATTATTACCACTATATTCTACTCTGGTTAGGTCACTTTCTGAGTACTTCCACAAGATAGATCCAGAAGAGGACAAAGAGGATGATGAGAGGAATGGAGGATCAAGGGAATGAATTGACCATTTTTAATGTGGAGAAGAGAAGAATAATGGAAAGAGGGAAGGGGGACACAGGAGTCATTTTCAGGTATTTCAAGAGCAGTGGGTAGAAATTGCAGAGACAGATTTAGCTTGACTCAAATCAAAGAAATGCTTCCTTCCAATAAAAGTTATCCAAAAGTGAAGAATGCTGCCCCTGGGTGCAGTGATCTCTTTCACCAGAGGTCCTCAAACAGAGGTTGGAAAACTACTCTCGGGGAGTGTTAGAAAGAAGATTCTTATTTAGGAATTGGGTGATCTAATTTGTTCTCTGAGAATCCTTCCAATTGCTTAACTTGGTGATGGTAGCTGGAAATTGGTAGGAATTGGGGGCAGTAAGTGGGAGGAGTTGAAGGACAGTGGGAGAATTGTGAAAATGAAGGGAAGAATTGGGGTGGCATTGGGGCGATTCAGAGGACAATGAGTGGATAGTGGGAGGAAAGTAAGGATGAAGTCTAGATAATGCAGATTTAGGGAACAGTGGGGTATTGGCTCAGCCCCCCCGGGGATAACAATTACTAGTCTAGTGATAGTGGGGGATGTTAGGATTTAAGGGACAATGAACGAAAGATTTAGGGGGAGTCTAGTTTGAACTGGGAGATGGTGAACAGTGGAACTGAGACAGTGTGGGGGAGTCTGAAACAATGATCATGGGAAGCTAGGGGAGGGGGAGAGTGTGGAATAGTTAGGGAACAGTGAGTACAGCTAGATAGTGCAGTGGATAGAGAGTTGGCTCTGGAGTCAGGAAGACCAAAATTCACATCTGCCCTCAGACACTTTACTAAACTGTGTGACCCTGGGCAAATTTACCAAGTCATTTCACCTTGCTTGCCTCAGTTCTTCACCTGTTAGATGAGTTGGAGAAGGAAAGGACAAACCACTCCAGTATCTGTGTCAAGAAAACCCCAAAATGGTGTCATGGAGAGTCAGACATGACTGAAAAATAATGACTGAAATTACAAGAGCATAAAGAGGTTTGGGAAATCTTACATCTTTTTTTCCCTCACCCCTACCAGCCTTTCCTAAAACTATTTATTGAGAAACTAAGTCTAGGTTGAATCCCAGTTTGAGTAAAATAGTTTCCTTTCCTATCTGAACTTGATGCATGCATAGAATGGAGACATCATTTTCTTCAGAAATTCCCAAGAGAGCACAAGAGAAAGAGAGCTGTGAGTGAGAGCTACTGGGAATAGCACCTCAGGTTGTATCTCTGTATAAAAGTGTGGGTTACTCTATATAGCCTGTTACAATATATGAAATGCTAGACTGGGAATCAGGAGGGCAAAATGTGGGTTGCCTTTGACTAGATGAGAGGCCTCAAGCAAGTCCCTTGCACTCCTGGCACTCAGTTTACCTATATGTAAAAGAGAAATGATAATCCTCCCAGAACCCAAGATTCCTCCCTGTGTAGGAATTTATATTTTATGTGAATAGGGAATATTTTTATGTCTGCACCCCACGCCCACCCCTGGGTACAATTTGATGATAGGGAGCAGAAAGAGAAAGGATTGGCCTGTTGGCCTATAACTCCTATGTTACTGTTATTGTTGTTTGTCCTTCATTCTCAAAAACGACCATGATATCATGGAGGTGATGCCATGACATATACAAGTGAATTGGATTTGAGTGAGAGAGGACTGTGCAAAACTTTCTGGCTCCTGTGAACTTTGGTTCTTAGTCTTCCCACAACCTTCTCTTTGTATCACCTGGGAGTATGTCTCCTGACTCCGTGGACCCCCCCCATCAGCCCCATCAGTTGGTGTGTTGGTGTGTTGGTGTTCTGGGGATTGCCTGTCTGCAGTTTGTTCCGGTGTTTGATTGCCTGGTCCACTAGCCTGGGACCATGCATACATACTTCTCTGTGTTTTCACAGTGATCTTGAATGCCTAAGGGTCCCTGTATCTGTTCTCCTGTGTCCCAGGGTCTATATGAACACATAGCCCAAAGTCATCATACCTGTGTCATGTGGTATTTCCCCCCACCATGTCTAGGGGTCCCTGCAGTTTCAGAGAAAGAGAGGGGATGCTACCTACAGTGGAGGCCCTTAGTTTGAGCCCTAGAAGAAACTGGCTGAAATGGAGAAAAGTACCCAACCTGTGGGTATGCTGAGCTTATTGGTAAAGGAAAGTCACAGTCATGGGACTGAGAATCTATTGTTTTCACTGGGAGGCTTCAGAGAATGAGCTTTATGAAGACAGAGTTCCCCATGGTTTTGGTTTGGTTGCATGGGTTGGACTTGGGGAATGAGCCATAAACTGAATACACCATGTTTACCTGCATCCTAATGCTAGCTTGGGCTTGGGGAGTCAGCTCCTTTGGGGAAATACCCTGCTTCAGGGCTCCAACCTTCCCCTTCAACCCCCCCCCCCCGCATCAGAGGAGGGGGTACAGCTGAACTTGGGTAGTCTTTGCCTCCCACCGCCAGAGCAAGATGAGATTAGATTAATTTATGGAAAATACAGGGTGCCACCACACACAGACACCCGCCCTCTTTTGGCCCTTTCATCTGGAGATCTCAAAGCACTAAGCTGCTCATTAACATTCTTTTCCCTGGGGCTGTGAAGAGTTCTGCGGAGGAGACCAAGGAAAGCCAGGTTCCTGAATTTTTCTCCTGAGCCTACATAACTCCGGGAAAGAGCAGAGGGAACACAAAGACCATGTGAGGGAGGGGGGCAGTATATAAATGCTTCCCCCTTCGCCACCTATTTCTTGGTTTGAATAACTGAGGCTTGGCATTTAGGGGGAAGTTTGAGAACTCTTCATCTGCAGATGAGTGAGCCCTAGGCCTCTCCTGCCACTTTCATCTTTGGGATCTTAAAGTACCTATTCATTAATGCTCTGTCACTCACCCTTCCTCTTCTCCTTCCCAGGCTTTCCTGCATCTATTCCCTTTCCCCATACCCATGCCAGACCCTGGGAGGAAACCTGAGTGACTACTTTTTGCAGAGGAGGAAGAGGAGGAGGGAAAACAAGTACCTTTACCTCCTTAGCAAAATAATCATTTACTCTGTGAGATAGAAATCCCAGGTTTCTGGAGTCTTGGGAGCCCCCTCCCATTCAAGCCCCATAGTGGGAGTCTTGCTGGAAGACAGTGCTCTAACCCAAAGGATAGAGAATTTGACAGCAATTCAAGTTCTGGAAAGGCTCAGGTTCTGGCAGGAGGTGACTCTGCTAGTCAGTGTTAAGAAAAAAAGAATGGAGAGCCCTGTAAACAGCCTTTCCTTACTTCTTTCCTATTTTCTCACCTCCCTGGCTGTGATGAAGAGGTATCACCCTGATGAAAAGGGGGTGTGTGTGGGGGGTAGGAATGAATATCCAGTGGGGTTTATCTCACTCTCTTGTAAGGGAGGTTGTCCATTCTGTCAGCCTAGGTCTCAGATTCTCCCTAAGATTCTTGGGATAGTCAGCTAAAACTGACCATAAGAGAAGGAGTTGGAGGCTAGTTGGAAGGAAAGACCCATACTCTGCTTAGTAATTTACAAATATTTCATTTGATTCTCATAACAACCCTTTGAAGTAGATGCCTTTACTATTCACATTATGCAGTTGAAGAAACTGAGGTAAACCGAGGTTAAAGTAATTTGCCCAGGATCACACCGTTAACAAGTGTCTGAAGCTAGATTTGAGCTCAGACCTTCCTGATTCCAGACCCAGCATCCACTGTGATACCTAAATTTCTCAGGGAATGTGAACTTTTCTCTTTGCTGGAATGGGTCAAGAGAGAATGAGGCCAACTCTCCAGGCAGTGGAAAGGATGCTTTGGCCTTAATGTGGACTCCTATCATCCACCCTCAAATAGAAAAACAGATCAAACCTTAGCTCCCCACCCCAAAGGACTCAAGCAGTCATAGACAGGGAGTGGGGCAGGTGGAAAGAAAAGAGGGTGTCTTTTGGTTCTGAGGAGATGGAGAAAAGCTGTTTGAAGTTAGGATTGTTCATCTCTTTCTTAACTGTCTGTTTTGTACAGAGTCCTGTGTCAGAAGAGAGCAAAGATCATTAAGACTTCATTCCTCCTGTGTGACCTTGGGCAAGTCACATAACCCCATTGCCTTGCCAAAAAAAACCCCCAAAAACTTTATTCCTTTCTTCAAGGAGTCCATAGTTTATAGTTGGAGGTTAAGACAATAGTGATGACTGGTTTATTGATGATTCATAATGTTAAGAAAATAAAAATAGTAATCAAATTAGAGAGGGGGCAATATGGTGTAGTAGAATGTTGTTCATCCTTCATTTTTGAAGAGGACCAAAGACACTACCAAGTGATATCATGACTTGTTCTTGAATTGGATTTAAGTGAGGCAGAATCGCATTCAACCTTGGGCAAATTCCTTAATTTTTTTGTGTTTCAGTTTTCTCAAATATAAAATTAGGGCAGCTAGATGACCCAGTGGATAGAGTGCTGTCCCTGAAGTAAAGAGGACCTGAGTTCAAATTTGGCCTCAGATGCTTACTGTGTGTGTCCTTGGGCAAGTCACTTAAACTTGATTGCCTAACATTCAGGGCCATTTCCAGTTGTCCAGATTCATATTTAGTCACTGGACCCAGATAATTCTGGAAGAGAAAATGAGGCTGATGACACAGCACCCCCCTCATTCAAATTCAGTTCACATGCTTGCCATGATATCACTTCCCCGATTTCAAGGTTTTCTTCAAAAATTAAGAACAAAACACATTATTATTATTATTATATGAAATGAAGGCAACTGAATGTGATGACTTTTGAGGCCTTTCCAGAGATAAATATATCTACCCAAATGGGGTGGCTAGGTGGAGCAGTGGATAGAGCACCGGCCCTGGAGTCAGGAGTACCTGGGTTCAAATCCAGCCTCAGACACTTAATAATTACCTAGCTGTGTGGCCTTGGGCAAGCCATTTAACCCCACTGCCTTGCAAAAACTTAAAAAAAACCACACCCCAAATACCCAAAGGCCTATGTGAAGGCAAAAGGAGAATCAATCAGGAAGATCAAGGGAGACATCCTAGTGGAGGGTCCCTTAAGCTGGTCTTTCAAAGATGGATAGAAATTCTACAAGGAGGTAGGGAGAGCATTCCAAGGATAGGAAATTGTGTGTGAGTGAATTGGTGGGAATAGCAAAAGAAGGAGGGAACAAATTTGAGATAATGTTTTTTTTTCAGGTCCAGAATTCATTTTCAAAATATTCTGTCTTCTTCTCACAGTGCCCATACCCTCCAAAGCCAATGGAAGCGCCATCTCAGCCCTGTCCTTGAATAAGGAAAGCCTGGTCAGTGGTGTGATCACTAACCCCAATGAGGTCTTCTGCTCCGTACCTGGCCGCCTCTCCTTGCTCAGCTCTACTTCCAAGTACAAGGTCACCGTGGGAGAAGTGCAGAGAAGGCTTTCACCTCCAGAGTGTCTCAATGCTTCCCTCCTTGGGGGTGTCTTGCGCAGGTAATAAAAATAATTTTGTGAAAGATTAGGTTGGGATAAGTTGGGTTGGTCTTCCAGAAAGATTTGATCCACACAAAAAGCATGAGTTGACTGAACTGGACCACTTTTTTCTTTTACTGTTCTTAGTATCAAATGAAATAATATTTGTAAAGCATTAAGCACTGTGACTGGCACATAACATAATAAATGCATCTTCCCTTCCCATTTATCTCTTCTTCCTCTTCCCTTTCCTTTCCTATCCCAAGAGTTTAGATTCTACCTAAGTACATACCTATAAAACTGTAAGGCTTACAAAGCAACAACACTATGAGGGAGATAGTACAAGAATTATGATGCCCATTTTATAGATGGAGAAACAGAGATTCAGAATGGTTGAGACTTGTCCATAGTCATGAAGCCAAGTAAACAGTGGAATAAGGATTCAGACCCATATAGCCTGATTCCAGTGTTGCTTCACTCGCCTTGGCCAGCCCCCCCAAGAGGAGGAAATTCCTCCTTGGATCAATCTTTCCTCAGTAGTAGGCTAAGTGGGTGAGGGCTGTGAGCTGCTTTGCAGACAGGCCCCAGCTAGCCTAACCTCTACTATCTGGGGAGCTCCAACACAAGTCTAGGCTAGTGGCTGATTATATGGGGGGGGGACAAAGAGGGAAGGACTTAGCTGAGGCAGTCAGGGAAGAAAAGGGGGAGGGAATAGCCAATGCAGCACCAAAACCCAATAGATTTGAAGTCAGAAGATTAGTATTCGAATCCCAGCTTTGCTGGTACTTGACTTTGGGTGTCAGCTTCTTTCTTCTCATCAGTAAAATGAGGGGACATGGCGGGGCTAAGTGGCACAGTGGATAGAGCACCAGCCCTGGAGTCAGGAGTACCTGAGTTCAAATCCGGCCTCAGACACTGAATAATTACCTAGCTGTGTGGCCTTGGGCAAACCACTTAACACCATTGCCTTGCAAAAACCTAAAAAATAAAAAATGAGAGGGACATACTGGATGATCTCTGAGGTCCTTTACAATTCTAAATTAAATGATGTATGGGTAAAAAAACTCAGGAGTTCAGAGGCAAAATGGTTGATAGAGAGGAAGTAGAACATGGCAGCCCTTTGACGGTTGACAAGATGACTCTCTGGGCCAAGACTCCCCATTCCCCTTCTTCTCTCTTTCCCAGGTAGTATATTCCATTGTCCTTCTTGGAAGCACACCCCTGTGGAAAGTGTACCCAGTTTGTGTGCATTTTCTTCTATATTTGTGCAGATTTGTAGAGTTCAGAATGAGTCGTTTCTGTGAGTTGTAGCTGCTTATGTATCTATGTATCTATGAGGAGTGTGCCTGCGACTGTGGCTTGGGTATATATTTGAAAGGTACTGATGAGTCTTATGTACCCATGAATAGAGTATATATGAGTGTGTGGGTGGGGTGGGATTTGTAAGGTCCAGATATGAAGGATCAGGAGAATGGTACCTATGAATTGTGTATCCAGTTTGCGTAGTCTGTCTATGAATGAGATGTAGTATCTGGGGGCTGTATGTGTCCATATATGGGTAGGTTAAGTTCAGGTACCAGGAGAATAGGAATATATATATATATATATATATATACTGGCATTGGGGCAAAAATAGGTCGGAATGTGTCTTGGCAGGAATGTGTGTACTGGCACCTAATGAGAGTGAGGAAAAGGGCGTTCTACTCCAGAGCTGCTGCCAGGGGGTGGATGCTGCTGACTGACTGCTCTCTGTTCCTGTCCATTGGTGTGAAGCCCAGCTGGGCATTCTGGGAGTAGGGTCTTGATGATACTTGGAAGTTAGTTAAGTCAAGGCCTCCTGAAGGGATAGCAGGGCCATAGGTCAGGTGGGGGTAGTCTGACTAAAAAAGTCATACTAATACTAAGTCATTCTAGTCATACTAATTCCCAGGTTAGTCATTTTCTTTGGCTTAATGGAGGTGGGCAAAGGTTCTGAAGAAGGCAGTGTTTGACCCTACTTGGCAAAGGTCCCCAAGTAACCAAAAGGACAGGGAGCCATTCTCAGGTCATCTTTAATGTTATGAGGCACCTCCTCTAGCCTGGCCACACAAAAAAAAAAGACAAACTCTGCCTCTTCAGTCCTGTCCCCCCCCCCCCACTCCTCCCATAAAGATTAAGAGCTGAAAAGGATCTCAGAGGCCAGTCATCTAGGCCAGTCCCCTCTTTTAGTAAAACAACAGGGGCAGCTAGGTGGCGCAGTGGATAGAGCACAAGCCCTGGAGTCAGGCAGACCTGAGTTCAAATCGTACCTCAGACACTTAATAATTACTTAGCTGTGTGATCTTGGGCAAGTCACTTAACCCCATTGCCTTGCCAAAAAAAACAAAAAAAAGCCCCCAACAACAACAAAACCAGGTAAGGATATTGGAGCCAAGTGAGACTGAGAGACTTGCTCAGGTTAAAAAGCTAAATCATATTTGAATCAGTCTTGGAAATCTTTCTGACTCAAATGCTAACATTTATGTATAATTATAATACATTCAAATGCTAACACTCTTAAGTATAATTAATTAAGTATAATTAAGTATAATACTTCTTATAGAGTCCTAGAATCCAAGAGGGAATGAGGGAGAGAGAGAGAGAGGAAGAGGATAGAAGGAGAAAGAGAGGGGAAGAGAAAAAGGAGGAGAAAGAAGAGGGAGAGAGAGAGAGACAAAGATAGAGAGTTGAATGAATTTTATTCTATTGGGGAAGTCACTATGTACATTAATAAATGTATACAAAAGCAATACCATGTAGTTGGGAGGGTGATAGTAGGAACTGAAGTGATCAGATAAGGCCTCCTATAGGAAGTAGCCTCTCTAGGACTAATAACAGTATCATTTATCTAGCACTTTAAGGTTTACAAAGTGCTTTACATATGTTATCCTGGAAGGTAGGTGTTATTATTATTTCCATTTTACAGATGAGAAAACTGAGGCCAAGAGAGTTTAACTTTCATGCCCACAAGCATACAATTAGTACATGTCACAGTTAGGATTTGAACTCAGCTCTTCCTGACTTCAAGACTATTGTTGTATGCACTACACTATTTATTTAGCTTGCTGAGAATCAGTCATTTAGTCTCTGTGAACACCTCCAATGATGGAAAATTCATTGTATACCAAGGCATCCCTTTACACTTCAGGAGATCTCTAATGGTTAGGAAGTTTTTCCTTATATCAAAGCTGGAATTTATCTCCTTGTAACCTTCTTCTGTTTCCTCTAAGGGAAACAAGAACAATTCTTCTTTGTGACAGTCTTTGAAATACCTCAGGAAATTAAGAGGAGTAGTCGGTCATTTTCTCCCCTTATCCCCCCAATCCCCCAGTTTTACCCCTAATTCTTGGGTTTTCTCCTTCTAGCAGGACTTGGATGGGAAGAACTCTCCTCCCCCAGAGGAATATGGGTGGGGGAGGCAAGAGAGGATCTGAGCTAGTCTCTGGAATACTGTTGACCCATGCCTTTATGTCCCTTCTTCCTTTACAGGGCCAAGTCAAAAAATGGAGGCCGATGCCTTCGGGAACGACTGGAGAAGATTGGCCTCAACTTGCCGGCAGGGCGTCGGAAGGCGGCCAATGTGACCCTGCTTACTTCCCTGGTGGAGGGTAAGTTTGGCTGAGGTGTGGGCTAACCTACCACTATCAACTTAGAAGTATTTAAGCCTAATGTGGGCAGTATCCTATTTTCAGCACAGGAGATAATAAAGTTAGTTTGACCCATCCTGCTTTCAAGGAGCTTACAATCAAGATGGGGGAGAAAACATGTACACACATCATTATGATATAAGGGAGAGCAAAGAAAGAACAAAGGAGAAAAGGCAAAATGCTGGAAAACCTCAGAAGAATTTGGTCTAGCTTATTGTCTTATACATAGTAGGCACCTAATGAACATTTGTGAATTGAATAGAAGATGAAAGGGAGGGACTTGAAGGCTAGCTTGGCAATGTTGTTGCTCATCTGTTTCAATTGTGTCCAATTCTTTGTGACCCCATTTGGATTTTCTCAGCAAAGATACTGGAATGGTTTGCTCTTTCCTTCTCTAGTTTATTTTACAAATGAGGAAACTTAGGCAAGCAGAGTGAATTACTTGCCTGGAGTCACACTGCCATAAGTATCTGAGACTAGATTTGAATTCAGGAAGATACATCTTCCCGCCTCCAGGTTCACTTGCTATCAACTGCTTTAGCTAGCTGTTCACAATAGCTGCCCAGCTCAACAATGGCTCTGCTTCAAATAGGAAGGCCTTTTCCCCATCCTGAGGCAGGCTGGCAAGCCTCCATAGCTGTTGTAAGGTCCTGGCCTCACCAGATAAAACAGAACAGAATTTAACTAAATTCCACAAGGTACCTACTATAGGCTAGTTTCACTACTTCTAAGATTTCCCCACAGCATGGCACTTCTTAAAACTTTATAGGTGGGATAGTTGGTCTCTGACCAATTGATTCTTCCCCCATCCCAGTTGATTTAGTCATGGAAAATAAGGAGCAGAAAACGAAGAGTATTTAGTTATCTTTTTTGCAAAGTATATAGAATTGGAAGGGGCAACACCATCAATTGGGTTATAATTGGCTATACCCTGAGTGGTGGTTCCGAAGTTCAACAGCTTTGAGGGAGTCCTGAGTGGTGCAGCTTGTGGAGTATGACTGCAGTCTGTATACCAGAGGGCAGCAGTAGGGGTATTGTAGAGGGTGTGTGTGTGTGTGTGTGTGTGTGTGTTTCCTTATGAACTGCAGAATTTTGAAGATGAAACAAAGGATTTATAAAAGAACAACCCATATACTCTGTTCTTTTTTTTTTTTTTTTTAATTTTAGGCTTGTTCCCTGAGGCCTTTATTTTTGTTGTTTCATACTCTGCTCTTAAGGAGCTTCCAGATATTCCCTGAGTTAAGGGAAAAAGCTTTTTCTTTTTAGGATTTTGCAAGGCAAATGGGGTTAAGTGGCTTGCCCAAGTCCACACAGCTAGGTAATTATTAAGTGTCTGAGGTCGGATTTGAACCCAGGTACTCCTGACTCCAAGGTCGGTGCTTTATCCACTACACCATCTAGCTGCCCAGGGAAAGGGTTTTTGGGGAGAGAGTTCTTATGTTGAATTCTGGAGGAAGCTAAGTAAGAATTAGAGGATGAGGAATTTGGAGGTCATGTAACTAAAACAGGATGAGAGGATGAGAAATCCCCAAAGGTTCCTTTCCCCCACTTGAAGCCGGCTGGTCAAGTTAGAAAGGGGCATTTCAGACTCACTTCTCTAAGCTTGAGAGAATGAATGCTCAGCAGTTCTGGACCAGGAGTAACAGGAGGGAGGAGAGTATGCTAGTTCCAATGACAACCTTCTACTTCTCTCCAGGAGAAGCTGTCCACCTCGCCAGGGATTTTGGCTATGTATGTGAGACAGAGTTCCCAGCCAAGGCAGCTGCTGAGTACCTGTGTCGACAGCATGCAGACCCTGCAGAACTTCACAGTCGAAAGAACATGCTGCTAGCCACTAAGTGAGTATGTGTTTGTAGAGGGATGGGCTAGGTTGGGTCAGGGGCTGGCACAGAGGGTCAAGTTGACTAGATACTGCCATCTTTGTCATCCATAGTCGTTTATCTCTCTTCCATGCCGCCATTCATAGCAAGCCTCAGATATCAGAGATCTCAAAATCTCAAACCAGAAGGACCCTCATGGAGTCTCCTTTAGAGTATAAGCTTCTAGAGGGCAGGTACTTTCTCTTGTCTTTTTTGTACCCCCTAGAGTTTTAAGCAAAGTACCTAGTATGTAGTAGATGCTAGTAAATGTTTATTAGTGAGTTGATCCATAATTGACCCAGTTTAACCTCTACCTGGACATGAATGTAGCCTTTACTTGAAGACCTTGAGAAGGAAGTATGAGAGTGGAAAGAGGATCTGCATTTAAGATTCCCCCCCCCCTTTTTTTGTGCAAGGCAATGGGGTTAAGTGGCTTGCCCAGGGCCACACAGCTAGGTAATTATTAAGTGTCTGAGGCTATATTTGAACCCGGGTACTCCTGACTCCAAGGCCAGTGCTCTATCCACTGTGCCACCTAGCTGCCCCCTAAGTCCCTTTTTTGACACTATCTTGGTGACCTGGGAAAATACACTTAATCTCCCTAGTCCTCAGTTCCCTCAGATGTAAAATGAAGAAGCCAACTTTTTCTTGATGGCCTCTGAGGATCCTTCTAGTTCTAGTTCTATGAACCTTCAGTAATGGGAAATCTATTATCCACTGTGCTCTTTCAGCCATAATTGTTAGGAAGTTTTTCTTAATTATCCTATTAAGATCTGCCTTCTGGCAATTTGTGCCCATCATTCCTTTTTCTGTCCTCTACTTCATGATAGCCTTGTACTTCAAATATATGAAGATTTTATTTCTTTGCAAGTTTTCAATTATCACCTCTATGTGAAGACTATAAATTTCTAGCCCTAAATGCTTTCCTGTTTGTCTGCTGCATAGCTCTACCATTCCAGGAAAATTTGAGGCTCTATATGTACTAAATTCATCCACTCCCAACTAGCTCTAAAAATCCTGATTCTTTAAAAATATATAATATCATTATATTTTGTTTTTGTCACTTTCAATTCCCAAAATAGTAACAGCTTTCTCTCTCCAAAAATTGGATGTTATTACAAAAAATTAAAAAGAACAAAAACAGCTCAGCAAAACTGGCCAACATACCTGCTAAGTCTCACATGTGCAGTGTTCCTCACCTATCAATTTTATCTCTGAAAAAAAGGGAGGGAACACATCCTCCTATTTGTACTTTGGAGTCAGGCTTGGTCATAATAATTTCATAGCATTTAGTTTCACTTTTTCCTGTTATTCCACATATTGTTTTCCTGGTTTTGCTTACTACAGTTTGCATCAGTTCATATATATTTTCCCATGCTTCTTTTTGTTCTTCATATTCATTGTTTCTTATAATGCAGTAATATTCTCTTATGTTCATGTAATACAGCTAGTTAAATCCTATGATTCTTTCTCTTCCTACCTTGCTTCTGTAAAGCCAACCAAGTTCCCTTCTTTAATATTTCCATTTCTGTTCATAATACCACCATCCTCATAATCACCCATGGTTAAAATACTGATATCATCTTTGGTTCCTCTTTTTTCATTAACCTTCTGACATCTGATTGAATGTTAAATGGCTTAATCTTTTTCCCCTCTAATATCTCTTTTTTTTCCTTAATGATCCTATCCTGCCATCAACTTTCCCCCCTTCAATCCATCCCATATATGAAGGCTAAATGTCCAGTTTTTATCATATTTATTGCTTGTAATATAAGTCAAAACTCCTTAACCTAGCATTCAAGGACCTACCTCTACTGTTTTGCCATGATCTTTCATTAGTCTCCTAAATGAACCCATTGCCATAGGTAAATTGATTTCCTCATTGTTTGCTAACATAACACGACTTTGTTATTTATTTATTTGTTTCTTTGTTTTTGTTTGGATTGTCCTACTTCTTTCTGAGCCTTTATTAAAATCCTACCCATCAATAAATCACCAAACATTTATTAAGTATCTGAAAAGTGCACTGGGAATCCAGATAATAAAATGATATAATTCCTGCCCTCAAGGAATGTACAGTTTTAACAAGAGAGACAATATACATATACATAGGTATACATAAAATTAATTTAAAGCATTGGAGGGAAAGATGCCAAAAGTTTGGAAGATAGACATATGTCCACCAAGAAAGGCTTTGTTTAGAAGATTGAACTTGAGCTAAATCTTAAAGCCAGTCTCCAAGAGACAGGATAAGGAGAGAGAATATTCCAAGTGTGGGAACACATTGTGCAAAGGCTATGCATAAAGGAAAATGAACTGTCATAGAGGAGTATCAACAGAAGGTCAGTATGGTTGGACCAAAACCTGAATGCAAGGAAGTAAGATATAAGAAATCTGAAAAGGCAGGATGAGACCAGATTATGAAAAGGTTTTTTTTTTTTTATTGTTTGTTAGTTTGCAAGGCAATGGGGGTAAGTGACTTGCCCAAGGCCCCACAGCTAAATATCAAGTGTCCAGGCCAGGTTTGTACTCAGGACCTCCTGACTCCAGGGTCAGTACCCTATCCACAGTGCCATATGTATGTCCCTTTGAAAAGCTTTAAATAATAAATTGAATTTATATTCAATCCCAGAGATAATAGGGACTCATTGAATTTTATTGAGTAAGAGAAAGAGGTAATTTGGTTACACTTGTACTTTAGGAAAATCATTTTAGCAACTGCGTGGAGTCTGGGGAACAGATTGGAGGCAGGGAGACCAATGAGAAGGCTATTGTAAATATATCTCATTCAGGGAGCGAAGAGAACTAGACTGAGATATGTGATAGTAGAGAAGGGGATGTCTATGAGAGATGTAGAAATGGAAACACTTGGAAATGGATTGACTGTGTGAGCTAAGAGTCAAGGATGACACCAAGATTAGATAGGGAAGTTTGGAAGAAAGGTAAATGTTAAGGAAAAGGTAAACAGTTCTGTTTCTAATTTAAGATGTTTATGGGACATCAAGCTTGAAATTGGAATCATAAGATTTGAGAGTTTGAAGAAACCAATCCATAAACAAAAGAAATTCCTAAAATAATGAACTCACATTTAAATAAAGGTCACTGAACCTTTGTTTAAAGACCTCAGAGGGGGATGAATGCTCTACACTTTGAGGAAGTCCATTTTACTTTTAGACAATTTAGATTAGTTAAATTGCTTTTTCTGACCCTCCAGTTTAATTTGCCTCTTTTTCAATATCTACCCATTGCTTCTGTCTGGGTTCCTTGGGACTAAACAGAATGAAGCTGGAGATCTCTAAGTGACAACCTTTCAAATTTTCAAGGACAGTATCCTATCCCCCAAATTCTCAACAACGGTTATCATACCTCCCCATATCATATCCTCCTTTTATGCTGTAGGGTAACTATATCCAAGTCATGAATTCAAGTCCCTTTACCATTCTGGCTTCCCTCCTCTGGATATTCTTATTTTTATCAATGTCTTTTTCAAATTATGGAACTCAGAACACAGTAATCCAGATGAGATCTGATAAAAGCAGAATACATTTGGACCATCACTTTACTATGCTGTAAAACTTTTTAATTAATTAATTATTTTTTTCAACTATATACAAAAAATTTTTCAACATTCATTTTTCTGTAAGGTTTTGAGGTCCACAGTTTTCTTTCTCCTTCCCTTCCTTCCCCTGGACAGAAACCTGTTATAAGTTATACATATTCAACTATGTTAAATATATTTCCATATTAGGAATATTGTGAAAGAAGTATTATAGGACAAAGATTAAGAAAAAAACATGAGAGGTGGAAAATCATAAAGCACAAAATAAGTTTTAAAAAATTAAAAATAGCATGCCTTGGTCTACATTCAGATTCCTTAGTTACTTTCTGGATGTGGAGGGTATTTGCCTTTACAAGTTTTTTAGAATTATCTTCAGTCATTGTACTACTGAGAAGAGCTAAATCCATCGTAGTTGATCATCTTGCAGTATTGCTGTTAATGTACACAAACTTCTGGTTCTGCTCACTTCACTCAATATCAGTTCATGCAAATCTTTCTAGGCTTTTATGAAGTCCACCTGTTTATGATTTCTTACAGAACAATAGTATTCCACCACATTCATTTATCACAGTTTCTTCAGCCATTCCCTGATGGGCATATCCTCAATTTCCAATTCTTTGTCACTACAAAAAGAGCTGCTATAAATATTTTTGTACCTGTCTTTTCCCCTTTTCTATGATCTCTTTAGGAGGTACTACATCACCTTCCATATGGACATTGAACCATTAACACTTAAAATCCTATCATTCAACCAGCTCTGAATCCATCTGATTATATCTCCATCTGACTCAGAGACCAAGAAAAAGATTTCCTGTGCTCAGCCAACAAGTATTTATTAAGTTTTTACTAGTGACCTGAACCTTAAGGATGGGTTATTCTAATATGCAGTTAGGTGGCAGAGCTAGGATTTTAAATGCATTTACTTGAATGAGATAACATAATAAAAGGTACTATTCTCATCCCTCTGGCAAGAGTTAGGGTTTAAGATTCTTAGGCATTAAGTTCCCAAAGCATCAACTTGATGACTATTCCTTTTATTTTATTTTTATTTTTAATTTAAATTTAATATATCTTTTATTTTTCCCCAATTACATATAAAACTTTTTAACATTCATTTTTAAGAAATTTTGAGTTTTAAATTCTCTCCATCCCTTTCTCCCCTTGCCTCCTCACAGAGAAAGGAAAGCAATTTGATATAGGTTATAATATGTGTAGAGATAGAAAAAACATATTTCCATGTTAGTCATGTTATGAAAGAAAACACAGATTTTTTAAAAAAATTTTTAAATAAAAAATTTTTTAAAATTTAAAAGAAAAATAAAGAAAAAGTATGCTTCAATCTGCATCAAGACTCCATTAGTGGGGCGGCTAGGTGGCACAGTGGATAGAGAACAGGTCCTGGAATCAGGAGTACCTGAGTTCAAATCCCACCTCAGACACTTAATAATCACCTAGTTGTGTGGCGTTGGGTAAGTCACTTAACCCCATTGCCTTGCGAAAAAAAACCCCTAAAAAAAAAGACTCCATTAGTTCTTTCTGACAGGTGTGGAATGAATCAAATGCATGCCACACATGGCCAGTGTATTAATTTTTTGGATTATTGTTAAGGGCAATACCATCCTCTCTGTCATCCAGACTTAATATCCTCCTGGACTCTTTATTGTATCTTATCACTTCTGTTTTCCCCCACCCATATTCAATCTGTTGCCAACCGCTGTTGTTTCTACTTTCACATCTCTCAAATATGCCCCTCTCTTTCCTTCATTACTTCCTCATCTCTGATAAGAAAGCATTATCTATAAACCATAGAACAATGAGTTTGATCTGATTTTTTGAAAAATTCTAGAATAGAGGGTTTGCAAACATCAGGAAAGCATTTTTTGTCGTGAGTCCTTTGGGACTGTTTTGGATCATTGTATTGCTGAGAATAGCTAAATCATTTGAACAGATCATCATATAATATTGCTGTTATTGTATACAATGTTCTCCTGGTTCTGCTCATCCATTTGTTTTTTTTTTTTTTGCATTAGTTCATATAATTCTTCTCAGGTTTTTCTGAGAGCATCCTGCTCAGATGATTAATCCTCTTAAATATGCTCCTAGTTCACTTACTGGCCCCTGCAGTGGTGTTTCCTTAAATGTGAAACCAAATCATGAATGTAACTGTGGTATTTTCCTTTCTATTTCTAATATATCTCTTTTCTTTAAAAAAGCATTTTATTGATTCTTTATTAAAAATATTGAATTTGTTAGAGTAAGTTTGCAATGTTTCTTTAAATTCTTTTTTGAAGTTTTATTTTAAAAATATTTACATGCCTTTTTTTAAACATGAGCTTCATTTCCCAAAATATCTTCCCCCCCTTCTTTACCCAGAGTCAAGTGAAATCAAGAGGTATTTAAGGGTCTACTATGAATTGGACATGGTGCTAAGTGCTAGGGATATAATCTAGAGAAGCAGAATGCAGTCCTTGTCCTTGACAAGCTCACAGTGTAATGGGAAGAGACAACATGCAATTATATAGGTACAACAATCTATATACAGAATAAATTGGAGATTTATTTCAACAGATGGAAGCTATTAAGGAAGAATCAGGAAAACCTTTTTTGTAGAAGGTAGGATTTTAGTGGAGACTTGAAGGAAAGCCAAGGTGGATTTGAGGAAGGAAGAGAATTCCAGGCATAGGGGACAAGCAAAGAATATGCTTGGAGTTGAGGGACTGGCATGTACAAGAAGGCAGTGTCACTGTATTGTAGAATACATAGGTGGGAGTAAGTTGTAAGAAGACTGGAAAGGTAGGAGGGGATTGGGTAGTGAATTTAATTTTAATTGAGTAATTTAAATTTGGGTAAATTTAATTGGGCAATGAATTTAACTTTAGGAAGATTACTTTGGTGGCTAAATGGAGAATGGACTAACTGGGAAGAGACTTAAGGCAGAGAGACCACCCAACACATTTTGCACTGGTCCAGCCATGAAGTGATGGGGGTCTGCATCAGAGTGGTGGAAGAATTAGAGGAAAATGTGAAAGTAGAAACAACAGGAGTTGGCAACAGTGGAGGTAGGGAAAAAGGGGATGGGATAAAGAGTCTAGGAAGATATTGAAGCCATGAGTCTAGATGACAGAAAGGATGGTGTTGCCCTTGACAGTAGTCAAAAAAATTAATACATTGACCATGTAGGACAAACATTTGCTTTGTTCCACATTTGTCATCTGTCTTTAGAGCAGGGTATAGTATGCTTCAGTGTCAGTCCTTTAGAATTAGTTGTTTGCTCTTTTGATCAGAATTCTAATGTCATTCAAGACTGTTTTCCTTAAATTGTTATGGTCTTTATATAAGATGGTTCTTCTGGCTCATTCATACAAATTCTTCCCAGGTTTCTCTGAATTCTTTATATTTGTTGGCTTTTGAGGTTCATTAGGGCTAAATTCTTTTCTGTCCAAAACCTTGGGCAAGGTTTTTATACTTCACACTGAGATCTGCATCAACAAAGCGAGTTTCCTCATTGGGAGTTCCTTACATGGATGAAATCTTAGATTGAGTGAAAAAAGAATACAATAATATTCTGTGGCATTCACATCACAGTTGGTTTAGCTATTCCCCAATTAGTGACTATTTACTTTTTTTCCTAATTCTTTGTTATCATAAAAAAGGGCTGCTATAAATATTCTCTACATAGGGACTTTCCTTCTGTCTTTTAGCTGCTTGGGGTTGTTGTATTTTTTATACTTCCGTCAATAAAATTCTGTGAGGACATGACCAGAACATGCCTTATTTGTCCATTTTCACCCTTGCACAAAATAGTTTATCATCCGTGAAGCTTGCTAACGACTATGGTGCTCAGGTCTATAGTCACCTACATTGCCATGGGATTCTATTTCCTTCATTTGCCCCCATCCCCCACCCCCATCACCTCAACAATTCTCAAGTGATAAGGCAATAGCTGCTCATCCATTAGAGGAGACATAGAATTAATAAGGGAACCACGATTAAGTATCTATTACAATCCAGGCACGATGTTAAGCATTTACAAATATTTGGATTTATATTCACAACAACCCTAGGAGGTAGGTGCTATTATTGTCATCATTTTACAAATGAAGAAACTGAGGGAGACAGCAGTTAAGTGATTAGTTCAGAGTCACACTTCTAAGAAGTGTCTGAAGCTGGATGTGAATTCAGGTCCTCAACTCCAGATCCAGTGCTCTAGCCACAGCTTCACCTAGCTGCCCCCCCCCCCCCCAGGAGTCAGGGGATCTGAGTTAGAATTCCAGCTCTAATTTTATTCATTAAGTGGGTGAGTGGGGCCAGATTGTGGAACATTTTGAATGACATGCTGAGCCTAGATTTTAATATAGGCAACAGTAACTCCTAAAGGAAGCTGGGAAGTGACTGGGTCAGGAGTTATAAAGTCATTTAATATTTCTTAGTCTGCAAAATGGATTTATTTATATCTGACTCAAAGAGGTATATGGAGGAAAGAGCTTTGAAAACCTTATACATATATATAATATTTATATATCTATATCCATATATATGAGAGTAAACACTATCATGTGAACAAATAATAAATATACTACTATACTATAACATAATATGATATTTCTCATCCTGTTCTCTTAGATGATTTCCTTTCTCCTCCCAATCTCATTGGACCCCTCTTGCACCAATTCCTTAACTAACTAACCTCGGATATCCCCCTCTTTCCCTGCCAGGCAAATCTGTAAGGAATTCTCAGACCTGATGGCACAGGACCGTTCCCCATTGGGCAATAGTCGACCCTCTCTCATCCTGGAGCCGGGAGTACAGAGTTGCCTCACTCATTTCAGCCTCATCACCCATGGCTTTGGGGGCCCAGCCATCTGTGCTGCACTCACAGCCTTCCAGAACTACCTGGTTGAGTCACTCAAGGGACTCGACAAAATGTTCCTGAGCAGCTCGGGTAATGGGCATCCTGCTGGAGACTCAAAAGCATCAGAAAAGGATGTGAAACACCGGAAATAATCTGCCTTGGCCTCCTGCCTCCTGCCTCTTGCCTCCACTCTCCTCTTCTTCCTGCAGTTCTCCCGAAGATTGGGAGAGGAGGTCTGATTCTTGAGTTTTTGGGGTAAGGGGGAAAAGGAAAAAAAAAAGACTAACTGTTGGATCATCCTGGAGCACAAGCTGGAAAGATTCTTTGTTTGCTTTCAAAGGCAGTGATCAGGGGAAGAAGAAAGAAAGAGACAGGGAAATCCAGGGATTGTCTGCAGGAATCAGAAGCAGGGGAAGAGTGTTGGGGGTCTGGGCTGCTTGGAGACCTCACTCCCTCTGTAGTATGATTCATTGTGAAGCTGGGGACTCAGTCATCCTACATCACACGTGCAATGTTCTGGCTTCTCTACTCCTCTCTGTGGAAGGGGTTTAGAGATTGCTAAGGATGAAAAGGTTTCTGAGGGAGCCTCCCTTTGTGGGGTAAGGGTTGGGGAAGGGGCTTCATAGGGTATTGGGGGGGGAGGGGATTGACTGGGGTGGGGAAGGATGTTTTGGGTTCCAGAGAGCGGGAATCCTTTGTCTGGTTGAAATTGGGGTATTGTGTGTGTGTGTGTGGGGGGGGAGCAGGGGTTATTGAGAGACACTCAGTCTCCCTCACCTCTCAAAGGAAGTATCTAGCAGAGAGCTGATGACCAGAGATCAGGGGTGAATGGGAAAGGGTTGGGTGTTGTTCAGGATTGGCTCTTTGACCCCTGCCCCCATCTCATTCCTCCAGGAGAGTGGTGGATATGAAGAACCGGCTCTGTTAGGTTCTTCAATAACTCTTCTTTCCCCCCCCCCCCCCCAAGATGGGAAGGACCCAAGGGAGAGAGGAGCTATTGAAAAACACAAAGCAGGAGCAGTTCTTGAGTCCAGGCCAAACTCCACTGCCCTGTCGCCATCTGTATATATTTATTTATGTTGTAATTAAATCAGAATGTCTCTAAGTGTCCATTGCGAGTTATTTATATTGGGTTGAATTGGGAATTCTGATTTGGTTTGGTTTCCTTCCTATTCGGCAAAGAGTCTGTCCAAGGGACCTCTGGGCCAATGGACATGGGAAGGAAGGGGGAGTTCTATCCCTGGGAACCTCAGGCTTGGCAGGGTGGCAGCTGAGATACTGCCACCTTTGCCATCATGTCACTGGTGAGGCCTTGTCAGCATTATATTGATTCTTGTTTCTCTGGATTCTGAAATAGATGTATTCTCCTCAAACCACCAAGGTGTCCTCTTAATAAAATCTTTTGATTGGCTGTGCAGCCCTTCCTGTCCTTCTTCAGGCCAAGAGCTAGAGGGTAGAGGTAGAGGAGGGATGGTTTATCAGTGGGAAGGAAATTATAAGGAGAAGGTAACAGGCTCTGCCAATGGTAGAGGAAATAACTAGGGGAATGCTAAAAGCCAATATGGTACAATGGACAGTTGCGTGCTGGGGTTAGAGGCAGGAAGCCCTGGGTTCAAATCCTGCCTCTGACATGAATTGTCTAACCATGGGCAAGTCACCTAACCTTTCTGTTCCCTCATCTCTAAAGTGGGCATGCTAATGTCAGATGCTTTGTGAGCTTTAAAGCCCCCTTTGAGCATAGGCTATCATTGAAGTTGCAGGGATTTTAGAATAGGATAAACTTGTATAGGCCAACTAGGTGACTCAGCAGATAGAGCGCCAGGCCTAGAGTTACGAATATGACCCATCTAATCCTGTTTGCCTCAGTTTTTTCATCTGAGAAATGAGCTGAAGGGGGAAGTATGGCAAGGCGCTCTAGAATCTTTGGGAAGAAAATCCCAAATGGGGTCACGAAGAGTCGGACAAGACTGAATTGATTAAACAACAACGCTCAACCTGTATTGTCATTGGACTAGGGGAGGGAAATCCTCCCAGTGCAGGTTAGTACTTTCTCTGCAATTTAAAGCCTAGAGAGTTCTCCAGAGCAATGGTAGAGGGGCCATTAAGATGTATACAGAGATCCCTATAGGGTCTCACCTATTGACTAAGTTTTTAAATGAAATATTATCTATGTCTTATTGCATTTTTATTTATTTTGTTAAAATTTTCCCAATTACATTTTAAACTGGTTTAGGTTGTATTAGGAGGTTTTTGGGGTTAGATGCATCTGTATTTGACACCTCTGGCCTAGTGCACTCAGAGGTTAAGGGACATGCCTAGGGTCACACAGTCAGGATGTCCTACATACTGAACTTGAATCCAGGTCTTCCTAAGGCTGGCTCCACTATGCCATCTTGCCTCTTCTGTCTGCAAATACAACAAATTATTGTTTTTCCACTTCATAGCTCCCTTTCCTCCCCCAAAAAATTAAATTAAAAAAAAAGTATGATAACTTCAATGCCTTATTGAGAGAGATGGCTGGAAGTTCTATTTTCTTCTGCAAAGACACACATGTCTCCCCCATTCAGGAGGGGAAAACTTTAGGAAACCACAGACTAATCTTACAAGATTAAGAATCAAGGGAGGGGAGGCCTAATCCAGAAAAGTAAGACTGAGGAGCCTCCGGAGGGCAAGCTTATGACCGAAGTCCAGTGAAGGAGGGCGGCTAGGTGGCGCAGTGGATAAAGCATCGGCCTTGGAATCAGGAGTACCTGAGTTCAAATCTGATCTCAGACACTTAATAATTACCTAGCTGTGTGGCCTTGGGCAAGCCACTTAACCCCATTGCCTTGAAAAATTTAAAAAAAAAGTCCAGTGAAGGGAATGTTGACTCATTGGTTCTGGCTTATTTCTCCTAGTCACATGTGACTGGTTTACAGACTGGGCCACCCAGCTTGGGAGAGATCAGTCAGCCCGCTGCTACCTCCTGCCTGTTGGACTAGAGTCTGTCTAACCCTTCACTGGACTTAAGGTTCACAAAGGAAATGTTCCTCAAACTTTTCACCATCTGAAAGTAGAGAATGACCTTGACTCTGACAGCTTCTTCCCTCTTCTTGATAACCCCAGTGGTGAATTTTGTGCTATTGAATGAGGCTCATTCTCAGGACAGGGTGCCCAAGAAAATGGCTTCAACTGGCAGGGGACTTCAGGAATGCCCTGGCTTGAGATTCTACCAATGGGAAAACCAGGCAAGGATAATAAGATGGCATGCATTTGCATAAAAGTATAGTGACATCTCTTTATCCACTCTGTTTTGGTGCTCACTTAGGTGAATAATGAATGTTTTTTCCTTGCGATCCAAGGGGAAGAGTATGGCTGGTAGTTTCTGAGTATTTTCTAAGATCTGTCCTGAAGTGAACTTAGCAAGAGCCATAACTCTTTCCATTTAGAGATGGACTCAGTAGATCTGTTTTGGGACTCTCATTTCTTTTTCTTTTGTTCCATCTTTATCCATTCTATCTACCATGCCCTAGGAACTATTTTTCCTTCATGCTGCAAGATGCTAGTGGGCAGCAGTCTTGTCTTTTACTTTGTTGTTTCTCATTGTTCTAAATCCAAATCATTCTGGAAAGCAATTTAGAAATGTATTAGCTTCATGTCCTTAGCCTGTCACATTAAAGTAAAGTGCCAAGGAAACATCCACAAAAAGCAAAGGGACCCTGAGAAGAACAGAATTACGTTTTCTCATCCTCTCCCCTCCTTTCTTCTCTCCCTCTCCCTCTTTTCTTTTTCTTTCCCTCTCCCTCCTTTCTTCTTCTCTCCCTCTCCCTTCTTCCTCTTCTCTCACTCTCACACTCTCATTTCTCCCTCTCACATTCTTCTCTTTCATTTCTCACTCTCACTTTCTCCTCTGATTCTTACTCTTCTCTATTTGTCTGTCTTCTCTCCTTCCTTTTTTCTCCCTCCTCCTTGTCTCTCCCTCCCTTTCCTTTTTCTTATTCTCTTCTCTTTTCCCCTTTCTTTCTCCTCTCTCCCTCCCCTCCTTCTCTTTTCTCTCCCAATTCTCTCTTCTCTATGTTCTCTCTCCTTCCCCTTTTCTCTTTTCCTTCCTTCCTCCCTCACCCTTCCTTCTTTCCCTTCTTTCGCCTTTCTCTTCCCTCTCCCTCTTCTCCCTCCTCTCCCTTCCTCTCTTTCCTTCTCTCTCTCTCTCTCTGTCTCTCTCTCTCTCTCTCTCTGTCTCTCTCTCTCTCTCCTCCTCCCCCCTCAAGTCTTGGCCTCCAACAGCAGCACGAGGTTTTGCACTCTTCCTTCCACAGCTGGGTTGAGTTAGAAAACATGAATAACCTTATTGGATAACGACCTAATGGCACATTATCACGGAACCAAACCGCTTAAAATGTCACTTTGCATTTACAAGACTGCTCCCGGTTTGAACTGTGAGTTTTAGTGGGGAGAAGAAAATCTTTCTCCTCTCTAGGAAGGCCAAGAAAGGGGCCCAAATTTGGAGGAAAGTAGGTTTTAGTCTGTTTCATTTAGAAAATGAAGGAAACCTTAATAGGATGGAGGGAGGAGGAGTCAAGATATTGAAGAGAAGATATTGGTGGATGTTGGCACAACTGGGGTTTGTGGAGCAGAGTCAGATCTCAGCTAATGAGCTTTGAGGGTTTAGTCTAGCAAAGATGGTACCCAGTGATAAGGCCCAGACTAGCTTTGTAGCTAGAGTTCTAGTAGAGTCATGGTAAAAAGACTATGGCATCTTGCCCACTTCGACCAGGACTATCTTTGATGGATCCCTATTTCCTGTGCCAACATTATGGAAACTGAGAAGGTCCTCAGAGATCATTGATATAACCCTCTCATAGTGCAGGGCTACTACTAAGAGGGGAAAAAAAGACTATAAGGGGAGGGGTTGACCTGGAAGCTAAAGCTCTTTGTTCTTACAGAAGGCAACCTTCATTAGGACTGGGAGGGCTCAGAGGTAACAATGCTATCTCTAGGGCAGGCATTCTAGACCTGAGCACCATAGATATAGATTTCAGCATATCCATGAACTTGCAAAAGATGAAAATTACATCTTTCTTTTCACTAACTGATAACTGAAATTAATCATTACCTTCAATTAGGAATTATAATAAAAATCACATATTTGTTTGCATCCAGTGCTTAACAGAGCCTGGAATGTGTTATTCAGTCATTTTTCAATCATGTCCGATTCTGTGACCCCAATTGGGGTTTTCTTGGCAGAGTGGTTTGTCATTTCTTTCTCTAGCTAATTTTGCAGATGAGGAAACTGAGGCAAAGAGTTAAGTGACTTGCCCAGAGACTCAAAGCTAGTAAGTGGCTGAGATCAGATTTGAACTCAGAAAGATGAGTCGTCCTGACTCCAGGCCTAGTATTCTGCCATTATGCCATCTAGCTTGCCCGCCTTGCACATGGAAGACACTTAATAGATGTTTATTGAATTGAATATCAAATTAGTTGTTGCAAGTTGCTTAAAATATTGTTTATACTCATTTCAACTTCAGAATTGCCAATGTAGATCACACATGATTAACTTTTCTGCTATGGACTGTATTTCAATATAATTGATTTCCTTTTTAATGCTATTTACTTTATTTAATGCATTTAAAAACGTTATTTTGAGAAGGGGTTCCACAGGCTTCAACAGACCACCAAATAAATCTATGACAGAAAAGTTAAGAAGCTCTAATCTAAAGCTATTATGAGAGAGTCAGGCTTCTTACAAATTCCTTCTGGCCAACGTCTTCCTCTGACTACATTTTTGGCTTGGGTATAAACAGAAAAGCGACAAGGAACCAAAGTGAGCCAAGCACCACCAGGATTTGGCTAAATTGTCTTTAATATACCTCATACTTAGCCTGTGTGGACTCAACCCAAGAGAGCTGAACAGAACAAACCCAATCCAACATTACAGAATGTTATTCTAGAATGCAATTTAGATCACTGAGTCAAGCTCCCTTATTTTACAGATGAGAAAACAGACCCATAGACAAGCAAATGAATGTACAGGTAGTAAGTGGCAGAGGCAAGATTTAAATCCTGGTACCCTGCAATTAAATCTAACATCCATTCTACTGAATCATGACCGTTTCTTTAGGCACAGAATTTCAGAATTGGAAAGGTCTTCAGAAGCCACATTACCCAACCCATGTCTGACCATCTATTCCTCCCTCCCTCCCCCCTTCCTCCCTTCCTTCTTTCCTTCCTTCCTTCCTTCCTTCCTTCCTTCCTTCCTTCCTTCCTTCCTTCCTTCCTTCCTTCCTTCCTTCCTTCCTTCCTTCCTTCCTTCCTTCTTTCCTCTCTCTCTTTTTTGGTAAATAGTATTTTATTTTTTCAATTACCTGTAAAGATAATTTTCAAGATATATTTTTATAAGTTTTCCAGTTGCAAACTTTTTCTTCTTCACTCCCATCCCCCCTCCCTAAGAGAGCAAGCAATCTGATATAGGTCATACATGTGCAATCATGTAAACATATTTTCACATTAGTCATATTGTGAAAGAAGAAACATTACAAAAGGGGAAAGCTACAAAAAAAGCAAAAAACAAAAAACAAAAGTGACAATGGTATGTTTTTCATCTGCATTCAGACTCCTTGGTTCTTTCTATGGATGTGGATAGCATTTTTCATCATGAGTCTTTTGGAAACGTCTTGGATCATTGTGTTGCTAAAGAGTTAAGTAAATCATACTTGACTGTTGTACAATGTTGTTGCTACTATGTACAATATTCTCCTGGTGCTGCTCACTTCATTCAACATCAGTTCATGTAAGTTAAATAATCTTTTCTCCACATATCAAAAGAATATTCTACACATATCCAACAAGGGGCCACATAGTCTTGGTTCTAAGAGCTCTGATGAGGGGAAGACCACCATTCCACTTTTTTATTAGAAATGTTTATTAGAAGCATTTTTTCTTCTTAGTCTTTTTTTTAATTTTTTTTTTTATTTTTTAGGTTTTTTTGCAAGCCAAATGGGTTTAAGTGGCTTGCCCAAGGCCACACAGCTAGGTAATTATTAAGTGTCCGGGACTGGATTTGAACCCAGGTACTCCTGACTCCAGGGCCGGTGCTTATCCACTGCGCCACCTAGCTGCCCCCTTATATAGTCTTAATTTATCTCTTTGTAAAACCCACCTTTTAGTTTTGCTCTTGGGCCAAACAGAACAAAGGTGACTGTTCCACATGACAGTTCTTTATGAAGACAGTCGTCATTATGCCTCTTCTCTTCCACTTCTTTCCTCCAATCTCACCCCACCCTCAATCACTTTTTCACTCTAAACATCTCTAATTCCTTTAACCTGTACTCATATAGCATGAATCAATGGTCCCGCAATATCCATGTTGCTCCTCTCTAGGCACTTTTACTTTTGATCCACTCTGAATATATCTTGGAGATATACCTAGTTATAAACAAGTGAACTTCTTGAGAGTAGGGACTTGCCTTTATCTTTGTATCTCATACATAGAAGACATTTAATAAAGATCTTTGGAGCAGCTAGGTGCTGAAATGGATAGAATGTAGGGCTTGGAGTCAGTAAGTTGTTAAATCATTTTTCATTTGGGTCCAATGCTCTGTAACCTCATTTGAGGTTTTCTTGGCAAGGATACCAGCATGGTTTGCCATTTTTTTTCCTCCACTTGTTTTTAATAGATGAGTAAAATGAGACAAACAGGGTGAAGTGACTTGCCAGGGTCATCCAGCTAGTAAGTCTGAGGCTAGATTTGAGCTCAGGAAGATGCGTCTCCCTGACTCCAGGCCCAGTACTCTCTAATTGCCCTGTGGAGTCAGAAAGATCTGCTTCAGATACTTACCATCTGTGTGACCCTGGACAAGTCACTTTGCCCTGTTTGCCTCAGTTTCCTCAAATGTAAAAAGAACTGGAAAAAATGGTAAACCATTTTCTTTATCTTTTCCAAGAAAATTCCAAATGGGGTCATGAAGAATTGCACATGACTGAACAAAAAATAAATGTCTTTTGAATTTCTAAACTGTGGTTCTCAAAATTGAACACGATGCTTCAGATATGGTCTGCCCAGGGTCGAGTATAGTGAAACTAGCTTTTCATTCCTGGATAGTATGCATTTCTTAATACAATCTACAATTGTATTAGTTTTGTGGATTCTATCACACTATTGACTCATGTTGAACCTTGTGATATACTAAAAAATGCAGATCCTTTTCTGACCACCTTGTCTAGCTATACTTCCTCCAAATGTACTTGTGGGGTTTTTTAACCCAAGTGTAACACTTTGCATTGATTTCTTTTAAATTTAATCTTATTAGATTTGACCCAGTGTTCTAGCCTGATGCATTCGGAATCCTGACTAGCCTCCAGTGTGTTAGCTATCCTGTCTGGCTTTGTGCCACCTGTAGATTTGATAAACATGCCATCTATGCCTTCATTAGAGAAAATGAATCGAGAAAACAAAGTACAGGTCTTCTGATACTGGCCTGTGGTCCTATCGGTTACCTACTCACCAAAGGTCCTCAGGAAAAGACCATCTTTAGACAGGAAATCGAAAAAATAAGAACAGGGTTCTGTTAACTCCTTGGGCCTGAGGCTTTGCTAATAAGACATATGGTCAGGATTATTAGTTGGAGCGGAGGCAACAGCTCACTGTGGATATTGGAACAACACAGAAAGACTTTTAAAGGGTCATGACATTTTCTTTTTTCCTTGATGACTTTTTTTTCCTGGGGAAAATTTTTATTATTTTTTAGCCTCTGACTTGCTTGGTTTGGCTCTAATGAAAAATAGTGGTGATTTATATATGTATAGCTGGTTTACTTAGCAGCTTTTCTGCACATCTGGTGGCCTCAAATTAAAATTCATGCATTTAGACAGCTAAGACTGCTCATCATGACTTTTAAATCACTGGGAATTCAAGAGGCAGCAGTATAGTACTGTGGAAAGAGTCCTGGCCTGGAAGTTGGGAGTCCTGGGTTCTAGATTCTAATCTAAAACCAACTGAGTGATTTTGCTAAGTCACTTCCATTCCTCTGAAAAGGAAGAGATTTTCTCCTCTGAAAATTGAGTTTGGTAGATGATTTTCATAATGACTTTCAACTTAACATTCAAGATACTAGAGTCTTTTGTAAAGCTAAAAATGGGTGACTTATCAAAATAGAATCCCTTTCCCTTTTTTAGAAGATAAATGTGGAGAGGAAAAAATGTAACCCTTTAAAAAATCAGTAGACCCTAATGAGGCAAGGGCAGTAACCTTCTTGAAGCTTGGGCACCAATACTATTATTAAATATAAGGCAGAAAAGATTAGTAGGTCTTGAGAGGCTTCTGGGAAGGATCCCAATTTTCCTTTGTGGATTTTGCTTTCACAACAAAAGGTCTTTATAAGGACCAGCAGGCAAGCTCAAGAAGAGGATGGGACTTGATTGATATTCTAAACTTCTAAGGGTGCAGAACTGTTTTAGTGGCCAGGGTTACTGGCACCTCTGAACCAGAAGGGGTTTTCAATGTCCTTCAGAGAGGAGCTTTGTGTTGGCAGTTCAGACATCCTGATTTCCTTCTTTCTTCCCAGAAGGTGCCAAGATGTTGGTTCCTGGTAAACCTCCAGTATCTCTTCATCAGCTGGCCCTGGTGTTCTCTCTTTAGCCCAAGGCTAAACAGATGCTCCCCACTCCAACCTCCCTCCAACCAGAGGTCTGGGAAGGGATAAATTGTTTTCTGTTTATTAATCACCTGTAAGCAGATGGGAGCCAATAGGAAGCCCATCAGGAGCAGAAGCTTTGGGAAGGAATCAAGGGGGTATTAAAGGAACAGCGTAGTCCTCATAGCTTCTGACTTTCTGAGTCGACTGCTGAGCCTACTCTCCAAGGAGGCAACATAGAACAAAATACCACCATTAGACTTGGAAGTCAGACCTGGATTCTGGTCTTGTTACTGTGATCTTGGCCAAATCACTTAATTTTTCAGATCTCAGTTTCTCCTCTACAAAATGAGAAGTTGGCCAGATGACTCCCTGGCTCTAATATCGTGAGACTGTTATTAGTACTGGGAATAGTCTTAGCATCACAGTTCTACCATTGAATACCTAAATTACCTTGGACAAGTCACTGTCTCTGGACTCAAAATGGGGGCGGTGGGGGTAGACTTAGTTAACTTGTAAGATTTCTTCTGCTTTAAAATTATGATCCTTTAATCCTTAAAAGATCATCTAGTTCGTTTTTCTTCAACTTTTAAAAATGATACTATCAACTCAAAGAGCTCAGGTGACTTCAGACAAGTAGTATCATATCAACATTGCAACAGTAATTTGAACCTAAATCTCTTGACTCTTCAGGCTGTCTCCTTCCATTAAATCAGGTTTCCCCTCTCTATTAACAAGGACTTAAGTACTCACAGTCTGGTTGAAATCTCAATACTGCAACAGAAGAGCTGCATTCCTTTAAAAAAATTTTATGCAAAACCAATTGGGAACAAAATGTTGGAGAAGCTCAGCATGCCAAACCAAACAGTGTTTGTCTAAGCCAACACCTTTGTTTAGGCTGCAAGTGCATTCAAAATGGCTACTTTGTTCCCACCACTCTAGTCAAACAAAGATCCACTTTTGGACCCTCCTGACCCCCCAGAGGATTCTTGTAGCTTTTAAGGTCCCCCTGGACTGCAGCTCCTTCCAGCAGGCCCCATTCTCCTATTCCTCTCCCCTCAACTTCCCAGGTCTGATCTATGGCCTGGAATCTCTAGAGTAGGTATCCCTCCTGCGATGGTAAAAACAGGTGATCCACGGATCTTTTAAAAATATGTTTTGTAAGCAGTCCTTGGTCTCAAGTGGAACCTTCTACTAGACTTATGAAAAGGCAGGACTAATTAAGTTACATGAGGCCAGTAGTTACTCGACTTGACTTAGGCCACTGTGGCAATTATAACTAGGAGCCTGCAGAGTAAGGATTCCCATGTCATAATGGTGATGGTGGAAGTTAGCTACTAGCATTTATGGTATTTTATTATATTTTCTAAAGTAAATTTATTTTTCCAAACCCATGTAAAGAGTTTTCAACAATCTTTTTTTTTCTGGTAAGGTTTTGAGTTCCACATCTTTCTCCCTCCTTTTCCTCTTCCCTCCCCTAGACAGAGAGTAATCTAATATAGGTTATGCAACTATGGTAAAGATATTCCCATAATAATCATATAATAGAAGAATCAGGACAAAAAGGAAAAAATACATATAACATAAAACAAATTTTTTTATAAAACTGAAAATAGTATGCTTTGGTTTGCATTCAGACCTCATAGGTTCTTCTCTGGACGTGGATGTATTTTCCATCACAAGTCCTTTAGAATTTTCTTTGATTATTACACTGCTCAGATGAGCAAGTCCATCAGACTTGATCTGTTAGTGTGAACTATGTTCTCTTGGTTCTGCTCACTTCACTCTGCATCAGTTCATGCAAGTCTTTCCAGGCTTTTCTGGTGTGCCCATTCATGATTTCTCACAGAACAGTTGTCTATCACATTCACATACCATAAATTATTATTAAGTTCTGAGGTTAGATTTGAACTAAGGTCCTCCTGACTCTAGGCCAGGTGTTCTATTCACAGTGCCTGATTTAGAGCATTTTTTTCATGACTAGATTCTCATGGTGCTTTCAACAAAGCACTTCATACAATCTCATTTTATCCTCATAACAACCCTGGGAAGGTGCTGTTATTATTCTCACTGCACAGATGAGGACCTGAGGCAGTGACTTGCTCAGGTTCACACAGCTAGCCTGTATCTGATGCCAGATTTGAACTCATGAAGAGTCTTCTTGAGGCCAGGCCTAGTGCTCTGACACTATGGGGCCCCCTAGCTGCATCTTTCTCTCTATTATACCAAGCTGACTTGATGATGATCATTGGAAGACATCACACACCAGAGTGGTTTGCCATTTTTTTCTCCAATTGTTTTTATAGATGAGCAAAATGAGGCAAACGGTGAAGTGACACACACAGTCAAGCCATGGGTTGTATATTTGGGAGTCAAGGTCCTGTGCAAGCATTCTGAGGCCCCTCCAGTACAACTTCCTCTTATGAGAACTGTTGAGCAGGAAAAGTAACTCTTTAAAGATGAATCTGAGCTAGGAAAGGCAGGAATGGGACAGTGTATGGGGCTAAATTTATGGCAGCTTGGGTTGTGCTTAGTGAATTCTTTGCTTAATAAGGCATCTTAGGAAAACATGGAAAGACTTGCAGAATATAACAATGGATGAGTAAAACAAGCAGAACCAAAAGACACTGTATGCACTAACAACAATATTGCTTGAAGAATAAATGTGAATGAATAATCTATTCTATTATCTGAATATTCAAATCAACTCTAAAGGACCACCTACAGAGAAAAGAATTGATATATAGAACTATGAATTATACAACTTCACAAATATAGCTATATCAAATGTTGGCTTTCTCTAGTGAGGGGTTGGGAGGGAGGAAGACAGTTTGGAACTCAAAAAAGACAAAAGGCAACACAATATACAATATACAACAATAGACACAGAAAGAACAACAAAACAATCAAAACTGAATTCCATGAAATCAAAGAGATCTGAAAAGACAATGACTTTCGCATCCCTTCTGCAAAGTTTAGGGACAAGACAAAAGTGGAATCCTGCATTTATCAGACTTTTATAAAATGTTTGTTAGTTTGGTTAACTCAGGGGAAAGGGCCCTTTATTGAAAGTGGTTGGCATACACTAGGAAATGTGGTATTTAAATAAAAGCTATCAATAAAAAATTTCTTTAAAAAAAAAAAAAGGACAAGAGAGACTAACAGCACATCATAAGAATACACCAGGGAAAAGGGACCATTCACCAAGTTCAATGGTAGATCTTCCCTAAAGGAAGAACCCAATCAAACAAAAGAGCCCAATGTGTCAATATCCAGTTTTATTGGCATCTAGTTATCTATGAATAGTGAATTTCAGAAGTGTAGAAAACAATACTAAAGGAGCCAGTCACAAAAAAGGTAGCCTGGTCAGTGGAGTCAGTTTGAGGCTGTAGGAGAGGTGGGTTAGGAGCTCTTCTTGGAAGGGAGGATGGTGTCCAGCTCATGGATGCCATCTTTGTCAATGATGCGGACACTGAAGGATGGCAGGTTCAGTATGAAGCGCTTCTGGAGCTGCAGGGGAGACAAAGAACATGAAGGCTAGCTCTTTTCGGAGGCCAGGAAGACTAAGCAGTGTACATACCATCTGACAAGAACCTGGAAATGTGACTGGATGCCTGGATCCCCAACCGACCAGAGAAGCAAGAGTACCAATCCTTCTGCTCTTTAACATACTGTCTCAGTTAGTTCTTCCCAAGAATTCCCTGGCCTAAGAGGTTCAGGTAGTCTGGTGTAGTCTGGTCTCAAAGAATATGGGAATGTAGATTTGTGAAACCACTCAGCCTGTATTACATAGATCTCTCTTATATTGCAGAAAATCTGTCTGTACTAAACCTAATAAAAGAAAAAGAAGGCTGGGGGCCAAGGTAATACTCTTTCCAGGTCTCATTAGCCAATCTCCTAAACCAGTCAGAGCAAGTTCCGCCCTCCTACCTCAAAACTCCAACTCCTACCTACCTCCCTTCTCCAATTCAGGTCAATGTGTCAGTGGGAATCATCTCTGCTTTCTAATAAGCATTTCTGTGTGAGAGGAAATTGCAAGGAGACTGTGGTCTGCACATTTCAAGACAGATTTTGCTGCTATCCCAGTTGGGGATAACTGAGAAATGGAGCTGGAGGAAATCATTGTTCCTCTATGGTCTTCCTTGCCTCCTCCTTTCTATAACTCTCCTCATATAAGGAAGAAAACTTCCCTAGACTTCCTTTAGGATGCAGTCATCCACCCTGTTCAGCCTTCACACCTTGAAACCCCCAACCCCAGCAGACAAGCAGTCCAAGAAAGACATGTTCCCAGAAGCCTCCTTTATGGCTGAACACCATGCTCTAACCTACTCCCCAACCAAAAGCTTGAGGTCAAGAGCCAGCCTCAGACAGGGCAGTACAGAGCTCAGGCTGACAGTCATTGAGAACATTAGCAAACAAAAGAGATTCTAGAGTATTCCCCTAAAGTCACCTCTGGGTCCCTCAGCTGCCCAGATCAGGAGAGTATGAAAGAGAATTTGTTTTCAGATGCTACTATGGTAGGGAGATTTACAAACGGGGGTGGGGGGTGGGGAAGAGCTACTGCAATGGAGTGAATGCAATAGGCTTCAGGGAGAAGATACACTAATATTCACTGGACATGCTCCCTCCCATCAGTTCTGCCAAGGACCTCTAGGATGCTTTGAGAAGCATGGGTAAAGAAAATTAGGAAAAGAGAAGCCTAATGTGGCTATTTTCTCCAGAAAGAGTGACTCTCCTCTTTCTCTTATAAATGAACATGTACAACTTTAGGATGAGGGGTTAATAAAAAGAAACCTTCCCTCAGCAACTCAGTGACCAAATATCCGGAACATCCTTCTCCACTTTGACCTTTTCCTTTGCTCCAAACTGCCAAGTTCTTTTCTGCTGCTCCTTGAATATAGACTTGTCTATACTCCCTATTTTGACTACACTCCATGCTGAAGGAAGATTACTTAAGGAATCACACACATCTCACAGCAAGCATTGATTTTAAAGTCTACAAAGCACTTGATACAGTTTATCTTGTTTGACTGATTTATGTTTTTTAAAGACATCAAATCTGCAGGTCACAATAGATACAAAGCTTTAAAAGTGCCATACGTGGTTAGCTGCACCAATAGGATGTTAAGTTGAGAAGAACCAGCAGTGAGGAAAAGCAATTAAGCTCAAGAGTTTACTTTGGGAAGGATGTGAACCATGTTAGCATAGATAACCAGGTTGCTACCCCCCAAGCCCTCCCCTCGGTAGCCACTCCACATCTGGCTAGTGGGTATTTATTACGCCTTCTGGCAAGGACAGGAAAAAAATGCGACTGAGGAACAGGAAAAATATTGGCAAACACAAGCAGACAAACATTCCTTTCTCAAGATCACATGGGAGCCACTCACCTCTTCCAGACATTTCTTCAGGAGCTCTACTGCCTCCTCACGTGTGATACCTGAAAGAGAAAACACAGACACACTGCTACACACACGCACACACAGGCTGCTTTAATTACAGCCTAACTCTCCTACCCCAAACATTTTATTAAATTTAAACAGCTTTTTCAGCTCAGTGCACACACGACCAAAAGAAAAGAGTTGAAGAAAAACTCTCCTTCCAACTTAGAGCAAACACATTCCATATGTACTCCAGGGTGCCCTGGACCCAAGTGTTCCCACTGCCACAAGCCATTGCAAATCGATTTGTTACAGGGAATGGGAAGCATGACGGAATTTTGCCTCCCATGGCCAGGGATCTGCCTTTGGAGAAGTCCAGCCGTCTCTCTCCCCTTGACTTTATTACGGATTTAAATCAGCTCCATCTGCCTAGGGCCGGCTGCAAGTCAAGGGGAAAAGCAGGGCCTGGGTTTCAGTGCTACTTTCCCTGCTGGGTATTAACTATAACAATGGGGAAGGCACGTGTGGGCTATCTCTGTGATTCTCACACATTAGGACGAAAAGAGGCTCTCGATGGGGATGGCAAACTGGAATGACATGTTGCGCAATTAGGGTTAGGTGGGGAGGAGCTTGGGCTTTTTCTTCCTAGTTTTTGGTGGAGAAGCTGGAAGAATCACCGACAAGTTACAAAAGAATTACCAAAAGACAAAGGCTGGTAACATCTTAGATAGAAATTGTAATACTGATATGGTTGGGTTTATAGATGAAAACAGCAACAAATGAATCACTTCATTTTTATTGTGCTGGATGGAGAAGGAAAGAGGAAAAGTTATCTCTTCTCATGGTCAATGTCTTTGCAAGTTATCAGAACCACCTGTTCCTTGCCATGGTTAACACAGGTGCTAGGATGCATAGCCCTGGGTGAGAAGAAAGGAGTTATAAGGCTAGAGTCAAAAATAGCTCAGGATCCCTAGGTCTAATTTCTGTTGCTAGGTGATTAGTGGATTTAGACAAAACTGTACTTTATTGATATCTCTATCTCCCCTTTCCCTCAAATAAGATTTTGCACACAGTAGTTTAAAAAAAGTATGTCAAACTAACTGGAAAATTAGTCTTGGTCTCCAAGGAGAGTTAATACTGAGCTAGAGGGTGGATCTAGAAACAATGGGTCAAAAACTGGTTAAAAAAACCAGAGTTGCAGCTGTTCTTGAGGGTACATTTATGGCTCTTTGTCTTGCCTCCGCAATCTGGCCAGTCAACCCATTCAGGTCCATGGGAGCTGATGATGCACAGGGGGCAAACTGAGAAGCAAACTCCAACTTCTGAAGACCAGTAATGCTAAGGCTTGTTAAACTCAGGTTTGCCAAAACAAGAAGATCGTATTTAGTAAAACCCTCTGCATAGCAGCAACATTTCTCTGGGAAAAAAAAGGATGTTTTGCTGGCAAGGAAAAGAGATTCCCTTGGATTTCTGAAGAACATGAAGACCCACAGGACATGATGAACTACACTTATCTGAAAGGAACACAGATCATTAAGACTGATGCTCCACAGACTTTCTGGGTTGGTCACCTTGCCCTGCCTCTCTCTGAGTAAGAGTGCCCAAGGCAACATGCAGACTATTCCAAGACCTCCTGTGATGGAGAACCTATTATCTGAAGTAGCTCATTTATGTCTGGACAGCTCTGATGAAGAAGCTAATTCTGCTTTTCTATCACTTCCACCCAGTGGAAAGAGATAAATCCTTGTCTTTCCAATACCCGATGGCCTCCATCTGAACCAGTCAAATACCATCAATTCAGCCCTGGTGACCCATCTTCGTGTGCTAGTGGACACTGCTAAGAAACAGCCAAATGCAGCTCTGCAGTTTCCTCCAGAGAACACTGTAACTTACTTGGTTTGTAATAACGATCTAGGATGCTGAGGGTTAAGAAGGCACCATATCCGTGGGCTGCAAATGGAGCTTTGGCCAGGGCTGCCAGGTAGTCCATATAGTATAGCGCTGGTCCTTCATGCTCATCGTAGCCAGCCAACAGGAGATTGACATGGTATGGGGTCTGTGGAAGAAAACACCGTAGAGCTTTGGTTTAAAGCATTGATACTAACTTGCCTTTCGAAGTCAATGGTGTTGCCCTAAAACCTCCTACTGACAAGAAGATGTTCCTTAGCAGCTGAACAAACCATCCTTCAAAGACTATTTCAACAGAGAACCCAGGATGAGGAAGCTGGGGGTAGGGAGATGTAGTGCTGCTTTCTTCTAATGCAAGTGCATTTTTGGCATACTGCTATTGCCTCAAGGCTCATCTCCAGAGAAGGCTATAGAATAAGAGGACACAGGCCAGTTTCCAAGATGTAGCCTGGACTCCACTAGAAGCCCTGCATGTCTCAACACTAAGGTGGGTAGCAATCAAAAATATGAGAGTATTTGGGTCAAACCATGCCTTTCATTATTAACATTTAAGACTAATAGCTGGACCAAAACATTACATAGTGACCTGGCTATTATATTAATATGAAAGAAATAATGTTTAACAGAGGCATTAACAATCAATGCTCACCTTGTTTTATGGGGGAAAAGGGAAGAAAAGTATGGAGGAAGTTAAGTGAAAACAAGTATTAGAAAATTCTTATATCCTTAAATGAAATGCTATCAGATCCCAAGGTTTAAAAAATAACATCTAATGCTGCTTAGATTTCAACTGAAATCTTTCCCATTCTTGATTTCCTGTAGTCTCAAAACACAGGAATTATTGTCAGGGAAAATTTGGAGAGATTTATCTAACTCTTCACATCCAAAAAAGACCACCCATTTCTATTACAAGAGTCTGGCTATTTACTACATGAAGTTCACAGATTGGCTAATGCTTTAAAGCCCTCACTAGTGACCTCCCATTTTACATGGTTTCAGTTTTTTCTGCACAACATGCATTCATCTTGCATTTTCCACAGTGGGGAACAGTGTATGTATATGGTTATGTGTATATTCCAAAACATATGTGATTATATGCACATTATTCTCAAAGACCTTAACACACTATCATAGAGCCCAGAATGATACAAGTTTATGGAATTGGATTATATGCCTATAAAAAGTGGCATCTTACATTTTTTGAATACTAAATCATTAATACAGATATTTAGCAATCAGAGAAAACCATGTTAGATGAGCAAACGAAAATATTATGCATTCATTAGAAAACTGAAGTGGATAAGGTGGTCAATCTAAGCAGGAAGGTTCATTAAATACTTGCCATTGACTAAAAAAGCAGTCCTAATCCATAAGGTTTGATCAAACTGACAGAGCCTTGAAGAAAGAAAAACTGAGAAGTGCTTGAAGCTCACAATGAAGGTAATGACTTATCTCAGTTTTGGAGAATATATCAAGAGTCCAGAGACTTAAGTTTTCAATCTGGTTCAATGATCAACATGCTACCAAGTCTGAGGTGGGAAATTCCTTTAATTTCTATATGCTGCTTTCCTCATCTGTAAAACGGAATTAATGACCCTTTCTTTTTTTTTGACCTCTTTATAAGTAAGTATGCATCCAAATTCAAAGAATATTGTAGACTATGGTTGGTTGCTTAGGACTCCCACAAGAACAAAATACCTAATTAACCTAGATGATAAAGAGAGAGAACTGAATAACCTTTGGATTATTAGCACAGTCCTATAAAACAGGTATATACTAAATAGCTTGTTGCTCTTACAGTTAAAATTAGAATGTTACTTTTACTATTTACTTGTCCCTAACAAGTCTTCTTTTGTTTATAAATATAAGGCAAAACCAATTCCCTTATTTATTTATTGCAATACACAAAAATGTGTAACTTAGGACTTAAGATTATTTGTATTCTGTTAACTGGCCCAAGACCAGTGGCTGGAAGATTATGGAGCAGCAGTCTATATTATATATAGCTTCAGTGTTGCAAAGATGTACTTAAGACCAAACCTGGAAACTACAAAGTGCTCAGACTTCTGAAGGTAGGCATTTGGGCATTTGATGAGGCTCTTGCCTGTTCTAATCTTTCCTGTTAGATCAAAGTATATTTACAACAAATAAAGAAGAATAAAAAAGACTACTATCTGAAGATCTTGGATGGAACCCTATGTTAAAAGAATTCCAGATGTAAGTTGTTACACAGATGTATTGCTTAATTGGTCTATATAATTCATTTATGCTTAAGCATCTGACATGCACTCACTAAAGTTGGTATTCAGAAGCCACCACACGTGGTACAGAAGATAACTCACAAATTATTGTGTGACTCTGAATTACCAACTTTTGTATGTGTGAGATGCTTAAGCATAAATAAATGGTGTTATCTAGACTAATTAAATCGATACATCTGTGAAACAACTTGCAATTTCTGACATTCTTCTGACAGAGCTTCATGGAAGAGCTCTAGCTCACAGTCTTTTTAAAATTTCAAATAAAGTCTTGTGTGCCATCACGTTCTCACTCCTCTAGAAAGGTGGCATTTTAAATACTGAAGACAGACTTATATATTCCTACCTATAATCTTCATGTTCTTGACTCAGTGTCTCTCTAAAACGAGATCATTCTGAATTCATTTTCTACAAATACTCCATATTTACTTGTTTGTCTGTTTTGGAAAATATTTCATATATGTAAGCAGGTACAAGTGATTCCAGAAGTAGTAATGATGTTGGTTTGGCATCAAACTTGAATGTGTCACACATTTCAGCAATAAGCAGTTAATGTTTAATAGTGCAAGAAGTTAACAAGCATTTTATTAATGAAGATAGGGAAAGAATGACTGATGGAACCAATTAAATCACATCAATAATTGAGAAAGTGTCCAATTTCGATTTAACTCATATGAACAGTAGTGTTAACATAAATAATGGAAAAGTAATCTTAGAGTAAGAAGACCTGGGTTCAAGTCAAGTCCCATATTAGCTGTGTGAACATGAGCAAGTTGTTCAGTGATCCATGTAGCAAGCTCAGTGACCCATGTGGCATGCCCAAAGGAGAAGGGGCAGATCAGCATAGGTGGAGAGACGGAGTTTTTCCCCTGTCCCAGGACATTTGAATATCACAAGCCTAAACCCTTGCATTTATTTTTCCTTTCCTTAGCCTCAGGAGAGAACATCTTATATCACCTCTTAGATGATTAGTGCACTGAGCACATACTTCCTGTTTTGGCTAGGTCCAGGCATTCAAAACCCAATGAACTGACCCAAAAAGGTATTTAAATCTCAAGGCTAATTCTTCTCAGGTCTTAAGGTAAGCATGTTCACTACCAGAAACATTTCTATGGAAAACTCATGGAAATAAGGGTCCTAGCAAATCAACTACTTCTTTATTGACACTAACAGGGATTAGATGCCCATAAATTTAAAGACTCTGCTCAGGTTGTATGCAGTGGGAGATTCCCTGGATGGCAGAAATATACTATGTAACATCCTAAATATTCCCCTCTACTTCTGTTTTTAGCATTGGTCTCCCTTTCCCTTAGAATAAAAGTCCACTTTTATTCTAAGTGCACACACACAAACCCCTTTTAATACCAATAGTGGTTTTTATTTTGCACTACCATTTTAATTTTATTTCATTATATGTGAGAACTTTTCCAAATGATTTATAAGAGGGTAGTTATCAGGCATCACTGGACCACAAAAGGAGGAAACAGGAATTCTTAGGTACCTACCCTGTGCCAGGCTCTGCTTTTTACCTCACAATGACCCTGAGAGGCAAGTGTTAATATTATCCCTATTTTACAGAGGAGGAAACTGAAGCAAACAGTGGTTAAGAAAGTGTCTGAGGCTGGATTTGCACTCGGGTCCTGTAGATTCCAGGTGCCTAGCTGTGTAGTTGGCACAACTTTGTCCTGGATTGTTCAGCGCCATATTCTCTAATGATTCCATGTCTTTTGCTCTTGCCTCCCCATTTAAACAAGATTTTCCGGATCAAGACAGTATTTTTGACTTCTTTTAAATTATTCTCAGCATCTGATCCAGAGCATGATATAGGGAAGTGAAATTACTACAAGTATTTCATGTGAACATTTCACGGGAGCATTCTAGTTAATGCCATCATGTCAATGATATCACGTTATGGGTTTGCTTTAGAAATATAAATATAGTCTGTATTACAGTCATGTCCTTTTGAGTACCCAAAGGAAGAAAAAGAGACTATACTCATTTTAGAATGTGAAATAATACTGGAATCTGAAGACCTGGGTTTGAATCACAGTTCTGCTGGTTACTTAGTCATGCAGTTTCTCTGAATCTCAGATTCCTCAGACATAAAAGAGATAAAAGTAGTACTTTTATCTCAAAATTGTTGAGAAGATCAAATAAGAAAAGAGATCTAAGTGTTCAAGACTGATATGTAAATATAAGCTATTATTAAAAATCCCCTAAGCACTGCCTATAATTTGTAAGGGAACGATGCTAGGAAAATATACTAGTAAATTAAAAACTGCCTTCTTTCTTACCTTAACAATGTAGCATTTATTTTAAATGTACCACTTTTCTAAGGTAATAATATTAGATTTAGAATCTTTCTTTTGTATTGTATATCTAATTAAACAACTGGACATCACAGAGGAACCAATGAAATTATAAAAATTCACTTTGAAATGTAAAAGATATGGGAATTGCCATTAAACCTGCAAATCTTTGAAAAATAGCCTGGAAAGTACAGTGGAAAGAACTGAAGATGGAAGATCACAGTTCTGGTCTCCATACTAACACTCATTTGTTATGTGCCCACAGGCAAGTCCCTCCTCTTTTCTAGGACTCAGTTTTCCCCTCTGTAAAATAATTTGAGTTTCTCTAAGATCTTTTCTAACTAGAACACTATATGTACGATTCTTTACTTACTTCTTATTGTTCCTTAGGCATTCTGGAAAAATTTTTTTTCCTGCTTTCTAGTGTTCTCCTATGCTTAAGTTATACAACAGCTACTTTTTATATCTAAAGGGAAGGCAAACAAATTCTGTTAGAGACAGTATTTGCCACCCCTCAACGCTTGATGCATACTCAACTCCTCATAGTTTTTCCTCTGATTTAAAAGAAACACACTGTAGCGATTAGAAGAGCGTGAAATTCCATAAATTTTACAGCTAAAGAGAACAGTTGTGATAAATACACCGAAACAACAAAATCAGCGACAGGAGTCTGGGCGGTGACAAGCAGCGGTGTGACATCTGGCGGAAGCCAAAGTCACAGCAAGGGGGAGTGAGGTGGGCGTGAGGAAGCATCCTGCCGAGCGTGGACACGGAAAAGGAGAGGAATTGACAGGCTTCCTTTGGACCCAGGCCAGCCTTTGCCACCTCTAATTGAATAGGACACCACTCTGAACTGAGGTGCCTCAGAAATTCTGCTATTTCTTTACTACAAAATAATGGGCAGCACTCTAGTATGCTAAGCAGTACATGAGCTATGTGCTTCCTTTGCCAGGGCATTAGCAGTTTGGGGGGGGGGGGGGGGTAAAGAGCTGGTGGGACAAAGAAATCTGTATAATGATGACATCGATACTGTAAGTAAACCTTGATAAACTACAGAGGGTGTTTCAAACATTGCCAAAATCTGCCAATTGTTTCACTGAGCTATCAAATATCATTTCTAAGACTGGACTTTTAGCAACAGAATGACGGGAATATTTTATATCTGAATAATTTATGTAACTTATTCACATAGGTATGATATACAGTGGCCCCAGTAAATTAATCCTTTTTTTTTGCAAGGCAATGAGGTTAAGTGGCTTGCCCAAGGCCACACAGCTAGGTAATTATTAAGTAACTGAGGTCGCATTTGAACCCAGGTACTCCTGACTCCAGGGCCAGTGCTCTATCCACTACGGCACCTAGTTGCCCCCCCCCCCCCCCGTAAATTAATCTTGCATATAATTTCTTGTTCAAATGCACACTTCATACTTCCTCAAGTAGTCCTGGGGAGACTGGACCTATTAACTACTCAGTCCCTCACCTCAATCTGAACAGAGTTCTAGTTTCTGATATATGCCTATATTTTAGAAGTTAAATTCCTTTTCCTACACAAAGTCAGAAACTGGCTTTTGAGGTTTAAGTCCATTCAGATGTTCTGCTTGTGAAACAGGACAAAGGAAAAGATGAAACAGTTTAAATTCATATCAAAGTAGATTCAAATTAAAATCCCATCAGAATCTCTGCTGGTCAATTCTGCAGTTCTATGTTCAATACTAGTAACCATGTTTTAAGAGGGATATCAACTAGACTGTATCTAGGTGGGTGAACAGTTAGATAAAGGGTATGGAAATCATGTAATAATAGAGAGTAGTTGAATGGTGAAGTTTAATTTGTATAAGCCTTCAAACTCACTTCCTGGTTAGAAATTCTTTCCTTCTCTCTTACTTCCTACAAAAACTTATGCACCCAGTTCCTTTATTTTACATGTACTTATGAGCGGCTAGGTGGCACAGTGGATAGAGCACTGGCTCTCGAGTCAGGAGTACCTGAATTCAAATCTGGTCTCAGACACTTAATAATTACCTAGCTGTGTGGCCTTAACCCACTTTTGTCTTGCAAAAAACCCCCAAACTATTTTCCATGGACTTATATCTATTTTATGTTATAATTATGTCTTATGTCCTCCACAAAACTGAAAGCTCCTTAATGATAAGGTATATGTTGTCTTCATCTTCCTATTTTCCCCACTGTTTAGAACAGGGCACTTTATTTAATAGATTCTTTTTTTTTTTTTTTTTAGATTTTTCAAGGCAATGGGGTTCAGTGGCTTGCCCAAGGCCACATGACTAGGTAATTTTTAAGTGTCTGAAGCCAGATTTGAACTCAGGTACTCCTGGCTCTATCCACTGTGCCACCGAGCTGCCCCTATTTAATAGACTCTTAATTTGTTGAATGAACGGCTTGGTAGAGATCTTCAAATTGAGTTGGAGAAATGATGAAGTGGTAGAAAAAACATTTATGGAAAGTTTGGAAGCACTAAATATGACTATGGACATAATATACATCCTTTTGCAGCCATTTTTTTGCATCTTTTAAAATGAAGGGTGTTAGATTAGATGATCTCTATTTGTGAAGCAATGAGTTCCTCTGCAAAAGGTAGATGACCATAACCTCCTTATATTTCATCTCTTCTATAACTCATTCCTCTTAATTCAGTCTTCAATAGGACTTTTAGTCTGTCTTTGTCTGCCTGTCTTTCAGTATTTTCCCAGACTATCACTTTTTTTTTTTTGCAAGGCAATGGAGTCAAGTGGCTTGCCCAAGGCCACACAGCTAGGCAATTATCAAGTGTCTGAGTCCAGATCTGAACTCAGGTCCTCCTGACTCCAGGGCCAGTGCTCTATCCACTGTGCCACCCAACTGTACCACCTAACTGCCCCACCCATCGCTTATTTAGCTTATTTCCTCTCTGCTAATCTTGATCCTATAGTTAAATGATATATACCATCCTCTACAATACCTTGCTCCATCTTCCTATTGCTATTTATGCCTTGCCAATTGTAGATTCCTCTCACAATCTACCTCCTCTGTTCCTATTAATGTACAACTGAAAGGTGATGAAGTCACATAACAGTACTGAGATCACAACAAAACTGGGCCCACACTACACCAAGTCAATCCTTTGACTTTTCTCTAATTGACCTATTCATGCCTCCCCTACACTTTCTGAACAGAGAAATGTTGCTTTCCTGAGAAAACAGGATGCAATCATCATAAACTGCCTCTTATCCCCTACCTGTATCTTAAAAACTCAATGAACCCCCCCCCCCTTTACTCATGTCTGAAAAGGTGACCATCTTTCTTTTCACTAAGGTTAATACTTCTTATACCCTTGATTTTCCTCCTTCTAATATTCGATCTCTTCCTTCCTATTGGCTCCAAGTCTCAAAAACCTTCACCCAATCAAAAAAAAACCTTATTAAACACTGATTATATGCTAGCCAATGTGCTAACTACTACAAAATACAAAAGTAAAATAGTCCTTTCTTTCAAAGAGCTTATATTCTAACAAGAGGCCATGTGTACATAGTTAAGTGTATATATAACATATACATAGCTGGAAGGACTATGAAAGACTTTATATAGAAGGTAATACTTGAATTGTGTCCTAAAGGAAATGAAGGTGGTAATGGGGGAAAAAAAAAAGTTGGAAAGGTAGGAAGGAACGCTATTATGAAGAGCTTAAAGACCAAAGATATGAACTTATATTTGATTCTAGAGGAAATAGAGCCATATTGGAGTTCCTGAGTACCTCAATAAACCCATTCACTGAAATGAATAGAACTGTATTTTAGAAAAATGACTGTGGCTGCCTTGTGGAGGGCTTGGAGCTAGGAGACCAACTCAGAGGCTACTACAGTAGTTCAAGTAAGACCTGATAAGGAATGAAGTAAGGTAAAGATGACATGAATGTTAAGGATGTAGGCAAGAGATGTAGATCCTGGATATCATTTGGCAATGACTAAACATGTGGGCTGAGTACCTTGAGTCCATTACCTCTCTGTCAGTAAATAACAAGCTTTATCACAGGACCTCTGGGGACAAGGCTGATCTTTCAAAGTTGTTTTTCTTTACAACGTTCTTGTCTTTGAATAAATTGTTAATCTGGTTCTGCTGGTTCCACTCTTATCAGTTCATACAGGTCTCTCCAGGTTTCTGAAACTATCTATTCCATTACTTCTCACAGTGCAGTAATATTCCATTACTTTCATATGCCACAATTTGTTTAGTCAGTCCTCAGTTGATAAGCACCCCATCTTTGAATCTAGTTGTTTCTTTTCCTTTCTAGGGAAAAGTCCAGAAGTTGGTTTGTCTTACATTATTGCTTTTTTAATGTCATCCTCCCTGTTAATTAACTTTACTCCCTATACCTACTTGTTTACCTGTTGAGTTTTATTTCCATACCAAACTGCTGTGTGTATTCAACTCTCCTAGGTATGTTTTGGATAAAAGTGAGGTCTGATGTCTGTTGCCCCTGTTCTTTTGTTTCTAAATTTTTTCTCATGCAGCTCAATTTTGATAAATAGCACATTCTACTCCTTTCACCCTACCTTTTCTCTACCCTCTTAAAACCTTCAAAACAGAATTAGTCCACATGCAAGTCTTTTCAGTTTCTTATTTAACTCTCAAAAACCTCTGAAGGTTCTGAAGAGAACCTTCATTAAAATGTCAGTATTATCTTTTCATAGTTCTTTTTAATTGCTTAAATAAAATTCAGCTTTCTAGAGTTCTCTGTATTTTTAAGTTTGTATTTCAAGGGTCCTATTCTCTGGTCTGTTCATCAGGAATGCTTTAATTCTGTTCATCAGAATTCTTTATTTCATTAAAGATTCATTTTCTTCCTATTGAGTATTCTTGGCTTTGCAAGTTGTTATTCTTTATTCTTTTGCCTTTTGGGAAATCCTCTATCATTTATACTAGAAACTGCCAGATCTTTTGTGGTTCCTAGGTACTTGAGCTGCTTCTTTTTTAATCCTTGCAGTACTTTTTCTTTGATGTTGTAGAGCTCTAGATTATGGCAAAAGATTTTTTTTGTCCCAACACCACCCTCCCTTGTCCCCCCACATTGCTGGTTTCTCTCCATTTTACCTGCTGGTTCTAATAAATACAGGCAATTTTCATTTGATTTCTTGAAATATAGACCTAGGTTTAAATTTTTTTGTAATGGAATCTAATGACAAGGCAATGGGGTTAAGTGGCTTGGCCAAGGCCACACAGCAAGGTAATTATTAGGTGTCTGAGACCGGATTTGAACCCAGGTACTCCTGACTCCAGGGCTGGTGCTTTATCCACTATGCCACCTAGCTGCCCCAATCTAATGATTCTTAAAAGACCTCATCTTTACTTATTTTTCCAGTTGTATTTTATATCAGATAGTTTATATTTTCAATCTTTTGAATTTGTTCTAATATTTCTAGCTGTTTCATGGAATATTTGATTTGTCTGGTCTTATCTAGTTTTCAAAGAAATCTACTACTTGGGTAACTTTTACCGCTTTGTCTTCTAAGTTATTAATTCTTCCAATTCTTTCTTCCAGACATTTTATTTCATTTAACAAAACTTCAACTTCATTCCCAACTTCCTATCCCCCACAAACCTATTGCTTCTGGAAGTCCTTTTATTTCCTTTGAGTGTCAGTTTGCATTATGTGCTTCCTCTTTTGGCAATCTTTACAGTTACAATAATTTTTCCGATTAATTCATCTCTTCAGCTTTAGTTTCTGAACTTGGGCTTAGTGTCAGGGTTAGGCATTGACAGCTGCTAAATTTTTAAATGGGATCACTGACCTTGTTTGGTCTTGGTTTAGTTTTACAGCACTCCTGGACTGATCGATGCTTTTCTTCTTTTAATGTTCAGCTCAAATACCACCTCTTACTATGCCTTTATTGATCTCTCAGGTCCTAGTGTCTCTCCCCATTTCCTATTCCCATTCTCAGCTCCTAATACTATTCCCCAATCCCATCTACTTCCCTGTATTTACTTTATAGATACTTGGATAGTATACATGCTGCTTCCCTGGATAGACTGCAAGCTCTTTTGGGGCAGGGGCTATTTAATTTTTGTCTCCGTACTTCAAGCAGCTAGAATAATGCTCAGATCACAGTAGGTGCTCACTACTTAATAAGTTCTCCCTGATTAATTTGTTGTTATTACTTAGATATTTCAAGGGTGTCTGACTCCTTGTGTTCCAGTACTGATTGGTAACTGACTCTGAAAAATATGAATGATTCAGGAAGGGCTTCTTTTATTGGGTGGGATGTTCCTGATAATCTAAGGTCCCCTTTCATTTATAACATAAAATCAGATACTGTGGATGTAGCAAATAAGAAAATAAAAGTCTTCCATACTTGCCTCCAACCTCATGGAAAGGGGAAAAATAATTTATATGATATTTCCTTTTGAAAATCTCTAGTTAAGCCTTAAGTCTTAGTTATGATTGTATCCGCAGAGAAGAAATACATATATCTTGTTCTCCTTCTTAAGTGCCTACAAACTGTTTATCTGTATTCAAGTAGAAAGAAAATCTCAGCTGTTATAAGATTGAGACAATTCAGTTATTCTGCTTAAGATATCTTCTGAAACAAGCTTTTGGACTGGTAATCCCTTCTTTCACTAACAGCAAGATTCTGATTAAGAGAGGAATATGATGTTCTATTAGAAACCAGGAGGGATGGGATTTCAGGGAAGCCTTGCATGAACTGATGCTGAGTGAGATGAGCAGAATCAGAAGAACATTGTACACCAGTAACAGCAACATGGGAGTGATGATCAACCCTAATGGCTTGCTCGTTCATCAGTGCAATAATCTGGGGCAATTTTAGGGTATCTGTGACAGAGGACACCATCTGTATTCAGAGAAAGAACTATGGAGTTTAAACAAAGACCAAAGACTATTACCTTCAATTTTTTTTTCAGTTTTTGCAAGTCAATGGGGTTAAGTGACTTGCCCAAGGCCACACAGCTAGGTAACTGTTAAATGACTGAGGCCACATTTGAACTCAGGTCCTCCTGACTCCAGGGCTAGTACTCTATCCTAGCTGCCCCAACCTTCAATTTCTTTTTTAAAAAGTTGTTTTATGTACTACATAATTTCGATTTCTAATATTTTATTTTTCCTCAAGAATATGATTTTTCTCTCAACACATTCAATTTTGATCAATGCATATAGCATGGAAACAATGTAAAGATTATCAGACTGCCTTCTGTGGAGGGGTAGGGGAAATACTATAAAATTTAAAACCTTACAAAAAAAAATGATAGGTAGAAACTACTACTGTATATAATTGGAAAACAATATATATATAAAACACAAGAGTGGAATATGAGGAAAGGAAGGTGTTATATATCACCTACTTTTCCAAAAACTAATTTCTCAAGTATATGAAGTCATTTTCCATTTATTTATTTATTTATTTATTTATTTATTTATTTATTTATTTATTTATTTATTTATTTTAGGTTTTTGCAAGGCAAATGGGGTTAAGTGGCTTGCCCAAGGCCATACGGCTAGGTAATTATTAGGTGTCTGAGGCCGGATTTGAGGCCAGGTACTCCTGACTCCAGGGCTGGTGCTCTATCCACTGCACCACCTAGCCGCCCGTCATTTTCCTTTTAAAAGGAAATTCAGAAAATTATTTTCAATCTCCTTCCCCAAGAATACCAGTAACAAGCTTCAAAGTACCAAAAGTCAATGACCATAAAAAATTTCTATTAAGACTTAAACCATATATCCATGGAATTGAGATTTGTCCTTGGGAACCTGAACTCTTGTCCCACTTAGTCAAATGATCCTGAATATACTGCTTAATTTCTCTGGGTCCCAGTTTTATCCTCTATAAAATGAATCTGAATGCACTATGCAATCTCTAAGCTACTTTTTCAGGTTTAATAGCTAATATGCTTTTACCTTTAGAAAACAATGGCTACCACACAAGGATGGGAACTACCAGCCTCACATATTCTGAACTTGACAACATAAGAGAAATCCTTACCAACTACACCTAGAAAGTATTACTCATTTGAAAAAACTAAATGAATTTTGAAATGTAAATGCTTTCAGTGTATGTTAAAGACTTTCTAGTGATCTCGAGGGCAAGTCAGATAGGGTACCATAAAGTCTCTAAGCCAATGAAGTTGTCATGTATGATGGGTTAAATGAGATAACACATGTAAAGCATTTTGCAAATCTTGAAGTGTTACATAAATTCTATTACAGTGGTTTTGTTGCTACTATTATTTCTCAGTCAATATCAGAAGATAATTTAGGTTCAGGAGAAAAGACTGCTATGCTTAGCCTGCTTGTTGGGCTCCCTGCCCTGTCTAATCCTTCCTTCACTTAGCTGTCAAACTGCTCTTCCTAAAAGACCCTTCTGTCCCCATTCAATAAATGTATGGCTCTCTCAAAAATCCTCTTAGGCTTTCAAAGCTCTTTATAGCTAACCAGTCCCCTACAGTTTTCTCAACTGGAAAATGTGAATAATAATACTACCTACTCACAAGATTGCTGTGAGGACCAAATGAGATCTCTGTAAAGGCATTTCATAACTGCTGGTTCCTTCCCTCCCCTGGTTCCCCTACTTTTCCAGTTTTCTTACACCTTTCCACCCCAGCCACAACACTCTTTGATCCAGTGACACTGATCTCCCAAGGCGGGATGATGTTTTACCTGGCTGTCCCCCATGCCTGGAACTCTCTCCCTCTTCACTTATGCCTCTTGGCCTAAAGTCTCTCCTGCCAGAAACACTTAAAATAGTGGTTGGAACAATTTAAGAAATTAATAAATGCTTGTTGAGTGACAATTTAGCTGGAGTTCTAGAAGTTTTTGCCAACACTTCAAACTCAATATGATCAAAACAAACTCATCCTCCTCCTTCTCAACTAGTTTCTCTTCCTAACACATGCATTTCTGTGGATAGTATCACCATTCCCTTTCAGCTCACAATTCTTCTCTTTATATTTATGTTCCATGACATAAGTGACAAATCTTTCTAACGCAGAGATCCTCCCATGATTACATCTGTGCTTGAGGACCTTCAGTGGTGGCCCAATCTCTACTGAATAAAATAAAAATTTCTGGCTAGGCATGGAAGTCCCTCTACAATCTGGCTCTAAGTTACATTTTTTACTTTATTTTGTATCAATGCCAGACTGGAATTTGATTTACCCAAATCTTGTCCTATGCTTTTGCTCTTTGGTGCATTTCTATTGTCCATTTCTCTAGTCCTAGAACTGGCTTCCTTCATTTCCCAATTTTAAAAAATCTTATTTTAATGCCTAACTCAAGAAGCACTTCTCCCCCCCCCAACTAATCAACATTTATTTTGATTTTTTTTTGAGTTTTACAGTTTTCCCCCCATTCTTGCTCTCCCCCCCCCACCCCGCCCCAGAAGGTAGTCTGTTAGTCTTTACATTGTTTCCATGGTATACATTGATCTAAGTTGAATGCAATGAGAGAGAAATTGTATCCTTAAGGAAGAGACATAAAGTATAAGTAAGAAATAGCAAAAAATTACATAATGAGATAATGGTTTCTCCCCCTGAAATTGAAGGTAATAGTCTTTGGTCTTTGTTAAAACTCCACATTTCTTTCTCTGGATACAGATGGTATTCTCCATTACAGATAGCCCAAAATTGTCCCTGACTGTTGCACTGATGGAATGAGCAAGTCATTAAGGTTGATCATCACCCCCATGTTGCTGTTAGGGTGTACAATGTTTTTCTGGTTCTGCTCATCTTGCTCAGCATCAGTTCATGCAAATCCCTCCAGGCTTCCCTGAATTCCCATCCCTCCTGGTTTCTAATAGAAGTGTTCCGTGACATACATATACCACAGTTTGTTAAGCCATTTCCCCAACTTAAGGACATTCACTTAATTTCCAATTCTTTGCCACCACAAATAGGGCTGCTATGAATAATTTTTGTACAAGTGATGTTTTTATTCTTTTTCATAATGTCTTCAGGGTATAGATCCAGTAGTGGTATTGCTGGATCAAAGGTTAGGCACATTTTTGTTGCTCTTTGGGTGTAATTCCAAATTGCTCTCCAGAAAAGTTGGATTCCACCAACAATATATTAGTGTCCCAGATTTCCCACACCCCTTCCAACATTAATCATTTTCCTTTCTGGTCATATTGGCCAGTTTGAGAGGTGTGAGGTGGTACCTCAGAGATGTCAAGAAACACTTCTTAAAAGAAAACCTTCCCTGACCTTTCTAGCTAGCTAGCTAGCTTTTATATTCCTCTCCTCTTTGAATCTCTCATGTTGTGTGACCTGTCCAATGCACTTCAAACATATTCTAATTTATGATATAGGGTTTTTGTTTTTTTGCTGCGTACCTTGCCCTTTCTATTACATTATAAGTTCCATGAAAGCAAGAATGTTGCCTTACTTCAACTTTATATCCCTAATGACAAGGCTAGGTACCAAGTAAGCACTTAATAGAAATGGAACCTAGGTGAAAAGTCCAACAGAGCCTTAAGAGACATTTGGTTATTGTTCTCACTCTCCCAAAAGAAAAGGATGCCTATTGGTCTAGTTTAGTCAAAACAAGTTCTAAGAGAATACTGACATATAAAAAGCTGCACGTAACCAATTTAATGCTTCAGACTTATATCAATAGCCAAGATGAAGAACCAAGGAATCACAAACACAAAAAAGGGAATTTAATATTTAAATATAACACACCAAACTCTTCCACATGTCTATTTTTTTAGTTTTAATATTCTTCCAGAACTTTGCTCCTGAATAACTAAAAAGTAGAATTTAATTTTGTTCAAATGATAAAAATATTTGAAAGTATGCTAAAAACCCATGTGCTCACATTTGGAATTATGCCCAAAGGGGGTAACAAAAATGTGTATACCCTTTGATCCAGCACTGATCTATACCATTGATCTATATACCCTGAAGAGATTATGAAAAAGGGCAAAAACATCACTTGTATAAAAATATAAAAATATTCATAGCAGCCCTGTTTGTGGTGGCAAAGAATTGGAAATTAAGTGAATGTCCTTCAGTTGGGGAATGGCTTAAAAAACTGTCGTATATGTATGTCACAGAACACTACTGTCCTATTAGAAACCAGGAGGGATGGGAATTCAGGGAAGCCTGGAGGGATTTGCATGAACTGATGATGCTGAGCGAGATGAGCAGAACCAGAAAAACATTGTATACCCTAATAGCAACATGGGGGTGATGATCAACCTTGATGGACTTGCTCATTCCATCAGTGCAACAACCAGGGACAATTTTGGGTTATCTGCAATAGAGAATACCATCTGTCTCCAGAGAAAGAATTATGGAGTTTGAACAAAAACCAAAGACTATTACCTTCAAATTAGGGGAAAAACCCCCCCAATATCTTATTATGTAATTTTGCTATCTCTTATACATTATTTTTCTTCTTTAAGGCTATGATTTCAACTGAGATCAATGCGTACTATGGAAACAATGTAAAGACTAACAGAATGCCTTCTGTGGGGGGTGGGGAGCAAGAACGGGGAAAAATTATAAAACTCAAAATAAATAAAATCTTTCTAAAAAAATAAAATACACAAAAAAAGAAAAAACCCATGTGCTTACTACCTGACATCCAAAAACTATGCAAAAAGGAAATTTTTACATCAAATTAGCTATATTTTCTAAGGACCTCACAGAGCACTTTTATTACCTGTGTTCTGTTCTGCATTACCATACACAAGGATTCCATAAGGTCAGGAACAATTCCATCATCTCAATCACATCTAGTGCAGAAGGCTATGCTGAGGGTAAGCTCTTACTAAATAGGTAATGAACAAATGGTAGAAGATCACTACAACAGCAAATTGGGAAGGACAAGCAGTAAAATGGTGCCATTCTCAAAGATACAATCTGTGAAGATGGGATGAATTTCTACTTTATGAAGTAAATACCTAGCACCTATATATATGAATCTTCCCTTTTTCAAATGGGCTTCTTTTTTTGGTTTTTGCAAGGCAATGGGGTTAAGTGACTTGCCTAAGGTCACACAGCTAAGTATTAGGTGTCTAAGGTCAAATTTGAACTCAGGTCCTCCTGATTCCAGGGCCAGCATATTAGTTGCCCCTTGTAGGATTCTTCTTGCTGGCACATTTGGAGCCTGGTGATGTTTCTGTTCTACCTCTAGGACCACAGATGAGAAGGAATGGAGTGGATGCTAGCAGCAATATCCCTTTGTTTCTTTAACATCTTGATGGTAACAGAATGCTTTACATACATATTCTCACTTGCTTCTCACAAGAGGTCTATGAGATACATAGAAGTATCATTATTTCCATTTTGCCGCTAGGGAAATGAGATGGGGAAATTAAATGTTTTGTTAACATAGCTGGTCAGGTAGGGGAGCTGGAACTCTACCCCAGGTTTTCTGTCTTCAAGTTCAATCCTCTTCACATGAGAGCACACTGGCCCTTTAGATTCAAGAAACAAGGAATTTATTGCCATGCCTGTAATAGCAATGACTCTGGGAAAGTCACTTGACCATGTCATGTAACTCTCAAAGATAAAATCACATTATCTGTATTCTGGAGTGAGAATTTCCTCCCTGCAAGTTTCTTATAACAAAATTTCCACTCCAAAACAACAACAAAAATAGAGGTAGACATTTTTTTCTTGAATTGATGGCTTCTCAATGCTTAGATTCCTGTATCTTCTGCAGTATGTGAAATATTTCCAAACATAAGCAATTTTATTCACACTAAATCAAGAAGTCAAAGAACATGTGAAAGTGTAGCAACGCTTAACTAAATCAAGATTAAACCTTAAACTTTCAGAAGGATGTGAAGATAATTAATATGAAGTATCAGAAACAACTGAAACTACTACTAGTGACAGTTCAGAAAATGAGGCAAATATCTCTACAGCAAAAATAGTTATATTGAGTGAATTTTAGGGTTTTCTTCCCTCTCTCTTCTCCTGCCTCATAGCTAAAAATGGACTCAGAAGGCCTGTGTCACTATCTGGAATATCTCACTTACTACCCTTCTGACACTGGGTAATTCTCTTTCTTTTCTAAGTTTAGGCTTTCTCATTTGTAAAATGAAGTTGAACTAGATTATCTCTAAAGTCTCATCTTATTTTCATATGTGATGATCCTGATTTTTTTTGTATTTCCTTGACACTGGAGTAAGATATTTAATCTCTACAGATCTGGCTTTCCTTATCTGTAAAGGGAGAAGATTGTGTTGAATGCTTACGAAAGTTCCCAACTGCTCTCAAACATTGTCATTCTAAGGTTTATAAAGGGCAATAAAATCAAGGATTGTATATATTTCTACTTTTTGAAAAATACAATTATTTCATTGTTACTTCAACTGTCCATGGTTTCAAAATGTCTGTTAATTTTACATCTCTGGCCATTATCAATTCTGAGTTTACTCAACTTGCTTGTTAAAACTGGAACCACATGGTAATTAGAAGAGTTTCAAAAATCTAATGACTTGAGATACAACAGGGCACAGCTGCCTTATTATACCAACTAGTTAACACAGTTTTTGTTTTCAACATTAATTTCACTTGCTAATCAAAAATACTGCTTTAAACTCAGCAAATGACATGAAAATAAAATTGCTGCATATCCAATGGCAAAACAAATGAGATAGCTGCGAAAGGGCCATTTTGGTTCTTTTTCCATTAAAATATTAAGTTATGGGGAAAATGTAGCTATCTACCCCATTATAAGCCAATTCTCAATATTACAGTTACCATGCTTTGTGACAGAACTGTACACCAGAAGGAAGGGCTAGTAAGCAATGAATGTTAATCAGGAACATACGTAACTATGAACCCAGGATGTTACCTTAATGCTGACTCATCTACATGAGCCAAAAATCTCATTGACATTATTACTGTGGAAGCTGACTGGGACCATGGATGCACCTGCCAAATGAACATTAAGCAATGATAGGTCCACAGACAGAAATGGACAACTTATGGTTGTATAATGAAAAACAAATAATTCACATGAAAACTCATAGACATCAAGTCACCCTATCCATCCCAGGAGACCTGGCTTAATGTACTAAACACAATCCATTTCCACAGTTTAACTGGTTATGAGTTCTCATATTCTCTCTTAAGGGAAAGTGACTTCCTAGTCATGGGTAAGTGTGTAAATACTTGAGGCATTTCAGTCAATAGATGTAAGATGATTAGCTTAACATATAGCTAAGGGTGTCAGTCAGTTCCAGATTGCTGGTTGTGCTGCAGATCATACTTGCTCAGTACTGAAAACAAAATCACGACCAGCCAATGAAGACTTTTTATCCCTTGATTTCCTTTTGAACTCATTGCCATTCCTTTAATTCAAATGTATATCCTCAAGATGAAAGCATGCTACAACTTATAATGACAACTGTTTGCAAAACAATATTGTTCCCTTATTAAATTAGACCAACACCCTCTGCTGCTTCAGGATATAGTCATCTTCACACTTGTTATTAAAAAAAAAGTAAAATATCAAAAACCAGTTTTTCTTTTAAAGGCACAGATTTCAGTAAGAAGCATAGCTAAAGCAGTCACCTGTGACTGATAAAGTTGTTTCTCTTTGAAGACATGAAGGTCCTTACTAGCAGGTGAGATTATAGGGCAACTTAATTTCAACCCTCCAATGGGATAATTCAACTCAATCAGGAACCAGGGGTTCTCTACTCTCTGTAGGCATTCAACTGGGTAGCACATACATGCTCTCTGAGTGAGAAAGCAACACCTTCTCACATATAACCCCCTGGAGAGGGATGGGGAAGAGGAGGAGGGAGGACTTTACACCTGCAAACTCTTAACTATCAGCACTAAGGGTTGGGAAAAACATCACATTAAAGAAAAAGGAGGAGGATGGGAGACTCCTAGATAAGCCAGCAGCTTCCAAAGATAAGTCACTTTAGCTATTTTATTATTGTGTCAAATCAACAAGTCTTCTGTTATAGGACTGGTCAAATTAGAAAGAGAGGAAAAGCAAAATGTATTTAGAATGGCCACTGTCCAAAATCTTATTCTCCCAGAAGAAAAAACACTGTATAAGTACAAATTGCTGTCATATTAATTAAGCCATCTCCAAGTCAATGCACATCTGTCCCTGTACAGCTGGATAATAAAATCAGTCACTAAAAACATCAGTGGTGACTCCAGTGGGGTTAATAATCTGTTCCCAATCCTAAGAGGTTTCCTTGGGGAAATGACCTGGGCTTGCACATATGTTCTACAGAGGGTTTTTCAAACTGACAAAACAAGCTTCTAACATGCACCTATTAATACAAGTATGTGCTTATGTAATTCCACTTGGATGCACTAGTCACAATACTTCCTATTAAAAAGAGAAATAGGAGGAATAGATGGTCTCTCAAAGAAGTCATTCTAACCAAAAAATATAATACTAGGCCAAGAGAGAAACAGTGGAGAAGCTGCTGTTCAGGGTCAGAGGTCAGAAGAATCATGCTCACTCAAGGCATTTGAGAAATCTCATCTAGGGTTTTCCTCTTTCTGTTGCTGAAAGGGAGCTAACTCTTGACAGTCAAGATGCCCTGGCTGGGTGGCAGTAGAGTAGTGTCAAATTTGCTGCCATTTGCTCCCAGGCACTGCCATCTGCAACAGCACAGAGTTCTGTCTCCGGTAAATAAACACATCTGCCTTTGCCAGTGTCCTCCCTACTGTGCTGCCCATCTGGAGCAGGTGAGCTGGAAGACAAGCCTGGGCTTGGGGGAGATGGGGGTGAGCACAGAGGATCAGGCCTCGAGGGAGATGGCACGTAGAGGAAGAAGGCAGTACTGCGTCATGTCACATCCTGCTAACTGTGTTTGCCAAAAAGCATGTTCAATTATTCTCGTTAGTGATGTTTTTAATCACATGTAACAAATGGCTGCTGGTGATGAGGGGACAGGACATGTAAAGTCAAGGTTTCTTTCACCTGTGCCATCTGTTCGCAAGGTCACAAGACTTCCCTGACACCAACAAATAATCTCTTGGGCAACCAATAAACAAATCTTTTGTGCAAGCCACAGAAGGCATGAGGATGGCACAACTGCTCTGGTGGCCAATACTTATAAACTTAATCTTACAACATTCAGGGCAACAGTCACATGGTTCTTTTAGGGCTGGAGATCACATGCCACATAACACCAATCAGAGCAAATCTTATTTCTCAAACAGACACAATCTGTAGTCATTTCTTGAAATATCTAATACTTTAATGTCTCACAACTATTCTTTCAACTTTCAGGGAATTACAGAACTGTTTGCTGACTAGGCATAAGATTTGTAAAAGAAGATGAGATTTCCCTAGGTTTTCCCCAATGCCATCCTTTACACTTAACACATAACAGGCAGCATGGTCCTATGGTACATTGGATATCTCTGATAATCAATATTCTTCTAAATAGGATGTTTATATAAAGTACTGTTTGCTACCTCAAACTTTGTCAATAATTCTACTTTTCCAAAAGGGCAATGAATTTTGTTGATTTATACCTCAGTCTCCTTATCTGTGAAAGGGAACTAAGTTCTTCAGAAATGCCTTCAGGGTATTCCGATGAACCATATTAAATGTATCTTGTTATTAATTTCAAATAAGAAATGAAAATTTATGATAGTGGAAAAGAGACAGGTTTCTGAGCTTTTTTTCTTACCTTCTGTACATTGTCAAGTGTGTCTACAAGAATCAGTAAATTATTCTTAAAAAATCAGTCTTGTAAAGAGCTAAGCAGCAGGTATTTGATGAAGGAGTAACTTAGCATCAGTAGTGGAATCAGGTAGAGGAAGAAGCAAGAGGTCATCTAATCCAACCTGGATCTAAACCTGGATAAGAATCCTTTCTAAGAGACCTGAGCAGTAGCCAACCAACTTCTGTGTGAAAAGTGCTAGTGGGAAGGAAGCCACCACACTTCCCCACTTAGTCTATCCAGTCTATCCTATTCCATCCTAATTGTGAGGAACTTTCTCTAACTATGCAGCCTAAATCTGTTTTTCCACAGTCCCTACATAGTGCTCCTATGGACAAGCCTAATTGCATTTCTACAGGACAGCCTTTCAAATACTTTTAAAAATAAATACTGGGTCCCAAGTAGTTCAATATCCCCTCCCAATCCAAGTCAAATCCAAGACTAAAGGCTTTGAAAACAAGTCTTTGAAACTTCTTACAATTTATCACTGAGCAAACTTAAGTACATATACATGTTTAATACTACTTACACAAATTTAACATTATGCAACAATTTCCTATCATGTAAATAATACAATTATGTTTGTTAAGTTTACTAAACTTGGGAAAGAGTGCTTGCAATTTGCCTTCTAAATCCAAACCCAAAGGGTCTCAATTCTGGTTTCCCAGCTCTTTTCTTTTTTGTTTTTTTTTCAGTAACATGCTATCTTTCCTCTTTTTCTAGATCAAGTACCTCTCCAATTCTTGCACAACCACACCATCACATTCTCTTGAATCCCCTTTTCTTAACAGAGGTTTTCTAATGCTCTGCAACTATGCCCAAAGAGCAATAAAACTGATAATATCCTTTGACCTAGCAGTACCAAGACTAGGCCCATATCTGAAAAAGAAATCATAAAAAAACGGGAAAAGTCAAAAATATTAATAGCTCTTTTTGGAGTGGCAAAGAATTGGAAATTGAAGGGATACCCATCAACTGAGGAATGGCTGAACAAGTTATGGTATTTGAATGTTATAGAATACTATATTCTATAAGAAATCATGATTGGCTGAACTTTAGAGAAGCATGGAAGGAATTACATGAATTGATGCTGAGTGAAGGGAGCAGAACCAAGAGAACATTGTACAAATTAACAACAGCAACAACCCTTTGAGATCATCAACTATGATGGCTGCAGCTCCTTTCAGCAGTTCAGAGATCAAGGACAACCCTGAGAGACCTGCTATGGACAATGCCACATCCAGAGGGAAAAAAACCATGAAATCTGAAAGCATAATATGTTCACTTAAAAAAAAACTTCTCTTATGTTTCCCCCTTTCTATTGCATGATTTTCTTTCTTTCCCTTGAGTTTTAATTCCTCTTACTAATATGTCAAACATAAATATACATGTTCAACTTTTACCAAACTGTTTATCACCCCAGGGAGTGGGGAGGAAAGGGAGGATGGTAGAAAAATGACCTCGTAAATTTGCAAATGAGTAAATGTTGAAAAACTACCATAGAATGTAATTGGAAAAACAAAATAAAATTTCAATTAAAAAAAACAAGTCTTCTAATGTTGTTTACATTGGTATGTTAGTAGCATTTATCAAATCTTTCATGACAATAACTAACAATATAATCAATTTAACTATAATGACTGGTCATTCCAAAATGTATTTCTTCTCCTCTACACCTAGAGATTGAGTAACTGTAAAATTCCCTGCTGATAGTTACTAAATAAAAATTTATTCCTCATAAACACCATTGGTTCTTCTCTCCCTCTCTCACCCCTTTACTAAAGCTCCAAGACACAGTTAGTAAAGGAGATTCTTTTGTTAAGTACATCAAACATCTCAGCAGCTAGAAGATTAAATGAATCCACTGCATTTGCATGAACACAGCTAGTCTTATCTCGATTTTAAAAGGAGCTTAATTCACTTATTAATACCAGAGTATCTACAACAAAATGTTTATTGTGCCTAAAGGTGGAATTTGGAATTTTCCTGATAAGTCAGAGAGATATTTTACAAAGCAAGTCACATGATACATTTTGCTAAATATCACAGAATATCCGGCTGGGATTTGGAATTATTTTCCAATTATGAAAGTGAAAGAGGAAATGTTATTGGGTTTTCAATCAAGTCAAATATTTCTGTTGAATTTTCCTACTCCCTCATCTATTGTAACCCATGACTGAATTTTAGTTTCCATTCATGTCTAAAACTCACCTGGTATTCAAGCTAACACTTCAAGAAAATGAAGCTCTATTTCTCAAGAGGATTCCAGAAAGAAGTGTTATGAGGAACAAAAATAAATGACCCTGAAGAGCTGCAATATCATTTTCTTAGACTTGACTACAAAGCACCTGCTCAATTTGTTTTTATAACTGCAACAAGTAATTTAAGGTACTGAATAATGAATTTATATTCAAAGAAAGATCAAACCTGTGCACATAATATTGAAGTTGCTCTAAATACAGTTTTGAGGTACAGTTGAAGATGCATGAATTTTATAATTTAGATCAATAAAATGATCCAAAAAAGGGCAAAAAATATGATCAACAGAGAGAAAAATCAATGCTCTACCCATCCCTGGGAAGTTATGGCTGTAAAGCCATAACTTGTAGTCTCAGGTTTGTTTCAGACTTGCCAAAGGATCTTGGGCAAATCCTATTGCCATTTTGTTGTCTCCTTAGGCACCACTGGCCTCAATGGGATGCTGTCTAGATTAATTTAAGGAAAATGCTTTTTTGCAAAAGCCGTATGATTGGGAAACCTTTACAATCTTTTCTCAGTACTCCTCTGTGGTTACTAAGTTTTCTTGTCTTTACAGATTAAAAAAAAAGCACAGGGTGATGAGGTCATATGGTAAAGATTCAGTTATGGTCCCTTAAGAGAGGGGAAAATACACAAAGAGAGGGAAAATACACCTTATAGGCATCTCATATGCCTTCCTGGAAATATGTCATATCTAATCTTCTTGGATTCAAAAGCTAACAATGTATTTTGAAAAGAGGAAGAGAGACAATCTAAATCAATGACATGGCCAGAACCCAATGAGGAAGGCAAATTCCAGATGGTCACAGAAAAATTCCTATTAGATGAAGAATTTCAACATCAGTCAGAGAGATAGCTACTTGCTTAGAGGTTTGATCAGAATAAAAACTTGGATTATTTAAAGGGCTTAGAAACAGTTTATCTGTACTGTAAGGATTTTAATTATATGACAGATACAAGTTAATTAATGCAAAGTTAAAGAATAAAGAAAAAAACAAATCAAAACATAATCAAGTGCAGGTAATGGTGTGTGTTCTGCACTAAAGTTGCTACTGAGGGAAACTGTGTGGGGTGCTTTCCAAATTTCACCTAGGAAATTTATAGAAAATACAGAACATATCCAAAGAATGAAAGACCAAAACTGTGCCAAGGGGAAGAGTTGCATCAAGGTGAAGCAATACAAACAGACTACTTATGTTTAGAAGGAACCTTGCAAGGAATAAAGAAACAGCCTCCTTCCCCTAATATTCAGCCTTGTCTGCCTGTACTCCTTACCCGACTCCGGAGGTAGTCAGCCAGATTTCGACGTGTGAAGTTAGCTGCTGCTGTGGGAGATAACTCATACCCTGGTGAAAAATACAAAAAGTTAGACTTGCATTGAAGTAAAATGATGTAGTATAGTCAAATTTCACACCCTCCTAACATTCAAAATACAGAACCACAGTACTAAAAAATTATGAATGGATATTAAAGGTCGTTTTTGTCTAATCCTCCAGTCAAGAATCCTCTGTCATCCCTGACAAGATGATCATTAGCTTTAAAAACCCACTCTCTCAAACTAGTCAATAGAGGACAATTCTAACAATTAGAAATGCAATGTTTACACTTGACCACCATCTACCTCACTGAAATCTGGTCTTCCTAACCTCCTCACTCTAACCCATAAAACTACACAAAGTCTAAGTCTAATTTCATAAAATTGTAAAGGTAACCTTTCTTGAAACCCTATCATATCTCAAGTGCTCTCTTTATCACATTCTTTTAGCCATTCCATATACATAAATGAACCGGTTTGGAGTACTAAAACAGTGGCAACTAGCATTCAATTCAATTTCTAGAGGAGATAGATAGCAAATGGGGTTAAGTGGTTTGCCCAAGGCCACACAGGTAATTATTAAGTGTCTGAGACTGGATTTGAACCCAGGTACTCCTGACTCCAAGGCTGGTGCTTTATCCACTATGCCACCTAGCCACCCCTCTAAATCTTAACATTAGTACTCTCCTTTTTGGGACACTTTTCCATTAAACAGTATATAACTGCATCAGTTTTTTGGGGCAGTTATACTAGTTACAGTGAATTCTCAGTCAATTAAAACCCCTAACCTATTTCCCCCCCCCAAATAAACTGTTAAGTCTTTCCCATTTTTTATGTATACAATTGATTTTTTAAACTGGAAGACTACACTTTACATATATTCTTATTAAATATATATCACTGGTTTAAATCTAGAATTACAATCTGTTAAAATTTTTGTATTCTTCTTCATTATTCAATTTATTAGTCAATTTGATAGGTGAGAAAAACAGTGAAGTCTATAGCCACAGTAAGAATAATATGAATTGATCTAAAAGGGCATCAAATCCACAAACTTGTTTAAAGTCACCAGTGTGATAACCTTCTGTACAGTATGGTTTCATTCAATCAAGAAATGAGACACAAGCATACAAGCCTAAGATGAACAAGAGGATTCAAGAAACACCTTGAAAAGTATAAATGAATCAATCAAGGGAAGAAATGGGATATTGGGACATCTTTAGAAATGAGTTATTATTAGAAAAAATAAGTTTTGGGAGCCAAGATGGCAGTGTGAAGGCAGCATTTCCAGGGAACTCCTTCCTCAGGGAACTCCAAAAGCTGCCAAATTATGACTCTTGCCAAAATTTAGAGGGGCAGAATCCACAGAAAGACTGAGTGATACATTTTCCCAGTCCAAAATGACTTAGAAGTTCTGTGGGAAAGGTGTGTCTCACTAGGACTGGTCTCAGTGAACAGTTAAAGGGGGTGGGGAGAGAATTCTGATACACCAAAATGAGTGTGGAGTGAGGGAGCACCAGCTGCAGAACCTACAGCGAATCAGGGGGAATCCAGCCTGCACCTCAGAACACAGCCCATAGACAGTAAGGGGGTTAGGGGAGAAGGCAGAAATTTCTCTGCTCTTCTTGAGGGCAGGACTCTGCGGTTTGCCCACACTCAGATCCAGATTGCAGTTTGCCCTTTCATACTAAGATACAGCTCCAGGGAAAAAGGGAGTGCTGTGGTTGTCTACATATCAAAGCACAGGCAAGAGAGCATAAGACCTTGAAGGAATGAAGGTCCCAGTGGGGTGTCCCCCCCAAAAAAACCCCAAAGCCTTGGAAGTGCAGTCTTGGACTGAGGAAATGAGTAAACAACAGAAAAAGAAGAATCTGATCATAGAGAATTACTTTAGTCCCATGGAAGATCAAAACACATACTCAGATGATGACAAAAATCGAAGCTTCTGCATCCAAAACCTCAAAGAGAAATAGAAAATAGACCCAGACTATGGATGAGCTCAAAAAAGACTTTGAAAAGCAATTAATGGAGGTGGAGGAAAAATTGGGAGGAGAAATGAGTGCGATGCAGAAAAATCATGAAAACCAAATCAACAGCTTGATGAAAGAAATACAAAAAAATACTGAAGAAAATAATATATTAAAAACCAGTGTAGGCTTAATGGAAAAAAAGCAAAACAAAAGGCAAATGAGGAGAAGAAAGCCTTAAGAAGCAGAACTGGACAGCTGGAAAAGGAGATAAAAAAGCTCTCTGAAGAAAATAACTTCTTCAAATCCAGAATGGATCTAAAGGAAGCTGATGACTTTGCAAGAAATCAGGAAGAAATAAAACTCTTCCAAAAAAACCAAAAATTAGAAGAAAATGTGAAATATCTCATTGGAAAAACAATTGACCTTGAAAACAGATCCAGAAAAAATAAATTTAAAAATTATTGGGCTACCTGAAAGTCACGACCAGGAAAAGAGCCTAGACTTCATTTTTCAAGAAATAATAGGGAGTGGCTAGGTGGCACAGTGGATATAGCACTGGCCCTGGAGTCAGGAGGACCTGAGTTCAAATCCTTCCTCAAACACTTAATAATTACCTAGCTGTGTGGGCAACACACTTAACCCCACTGCCTTTCAAAAAAAAAACCTAAAGAAAAAAGAAATAATACAAAACAAATTGCCCTGAGATCCTAGAAGCAGAGAGTAAAACAGAAATTGAGGGAATTCACCGGTCACCTCCTGAAAGAGATCCCAAGAGAAAAAACTTCTGGAATATTATAGCCAAATTTCCAAACTTCCAAATCAAAGAGAAACTTCTAAAAGCTGCCAGAAACAAACAACAAAATTCAACTACCAAGGATCCATAGTCAGGATTACACAGGATCTGGCAGCATCTACATTAAGGACTCATAGGGATTGGAACATGATATTCCAGAAGGCAAAAGATCTTGGTTTACAAAGGAGAATCAACTACCCAGCAAAATTGAACATTCTCTTTCAGGAGAAAAGATGGACTTTCAAGGAAACAGGGGACTTCCAAACTTTTTTAGTCAAACAACAAGAGCTGAACACAAAGTTTGATCTCCAAGTGCAGGACTCTGGTGAACCATAGAGGGGGTGGATGAGAAGGACTACTAAGAGGAACTTAATGATATTGAACTGTTTGTATTCCAGCATGGGAAGAAGGCATTGATAACTCATATGAACTTTCTCATTTATAAGAGCTGTTAGAAGGAGCATATATAGACAGGGCACAGGAAGGAGCAGAATATAATGGTATAATATAGTAAAAAGATGGATTCGATGGGTGATAAAGGAAAGTACTGGGAGGAAGAGAAAGGAGATAAAGAAGAAACTAAGAAATTTCACATAGGAGTTAAGAAAAAGCTTTTTAAATGGAGTGGAAAGGGGGAAGGCAAGGGGGAATGAGTGAGCCTTCATTCTCATCAGAAATGGCTCAGAGAGGAAATAACATATACACTTAATAGGGTATAGAAATCTATCTTACCCTAGAGAAAACTGAGAAGAAAGGGATGGGATAAGGGGGAATGGGGGGAATAGGTGACAGAAGAGAGGGAAGATTGCAGGAGAGGGTACTCAGATACAACACACTTTTGGACAGGGCCAGGATGAAAGGAGAGAGAGAGAGAGAGAGAGAGAGAGAGAGAGAGAATAGAATAAATGAAAGTGGGGAGGAATAGAGTGGAGGGAAATACAGCTATTAATAGCAACTTTGGGAAAAATATTGAAGCAATTTCTCTGGTGGACTTATAATAAAGAAAGCAATTCACCCCAGAGACAGAGCCATTGGAATCTGAACACAGACTGAAGCACATTTTTTTCTCTCTCTCACTATTCTTCAGGTTTCTCATCTTCTTGGGGAGGAGGGGGTTTATGTTTATTCTTATAACAAAATTATTGTAATAATATAAAATAAATCTAGATCTTAAAAATTAAAATAAGTTTTTAAATATAAAGTCATTAGTTTGGAGAATGTTAAAATATATGTTAAGAAATTTTGCAAAATAAATTCTAACAATTTAAAAAGAGAGGCTATTAGACTAAGTGTCCAGTAAAAAAGGAAGAAAAATATTGTTGCATATACTATTCACATACTCAAAAAGAAAATTATTCTTTTTCCCCCCCAATTCAACAAATATTTATTAAATGCCTAATCTGTTCCAAGCACTGTGACAAAGAAAAAAAAAAAAGCAGACCATTCTTCAAATCATCTTGAGCATATGAGCTTCATTTATGTTAATCATGTCTGCTGCTCAGAAAGTTATATTATGTATCCTACTGAATACTTTCATAAAGAATTAACAAATGATTTCATATGTAAATTAAATTCCTTTCCAGTTCACATCTCTACATTGTGTTATACCTGTGAATAATTCCAGGTCTAGAAAAGTTTGTCCTATTTCAATGCCCTACAAAGTGCTTTGTGCCTGGAAGCTGGTCTTTCCCATCAGAAAAGGGCCCTGGCCTTGAAAACACCTGTGTCTTTTAGTCCTTGCTCTTCTAAACACTTCATTTTTCTATTAGTCTTATACTTCTATCATAATGCTCTTGACTACAAATTTTGCTACACTGTAGACTCTGGAATTTTTTTTTAACATAATGATGTCAGTTGGTTTCACAAAAGTGCATAAAGATTACTAAACCTATCAAGTCAATAGATCCTAGCCTACATCATCTTGCTGTCATCATTTTTTACACCTGAATGGGGTTTTTTATCTCAATACTGCAGACTTAATACAGTGACTATGAGACTAGGTTTCCTAGAGTTTGATGTAGAGAGACAGACTACTGTGTTAAGAGACACTGTTTTGTTATTAAAATCCATTTTTTTATTAAAATCAGAATTTAAGTTAAATTAAGTAATTTCAACCCAAATATAACATTTTAAAATCACTCAAGTCCCTATTAGAAGTTGATTTTTTAAAAATCTGTTTTTATTTCAATTCAATCAAGCAAATATTTTAGTATTATGAAGCAGCAGCAATAAGATAAAAATAAACTTAAGAAAATCAAGTAATCTGATAAATCATAGGTATTAAATAAACATTTGCTATTGAAAAATTCAAGTGATTCCGCCAGGTCTTCACTTTAATCCTCTCCCATAGACTTAACCTCCTCACTCTACCCACAGAAAAAGCCAGGGCACAGACATCCTGCTCTGGACTACCTACCATTGCGCATCTTGTAAAGTTGTACATTTTTCTGAATGTATTCAGCAAACTGCACAGTGTCGCCAGCCTCTCCAACACAGAGAAGTAAGATCTTCTCACTCATCTTAAACATCTTGTCATGATCTATTCAGACAATAAAACACATTCATCATCACAAATCATGCTCAAGTTCAATAAATGTAAACCTTAAACGAAAATAGAATTTAAAATTAGACAGTATTCTACAATGTTAGGTAGCAGTCTCATCTCTCATGGAGTGCCTTCAGGATTAAGCACATTTCCTTAATGTTATTTGCCACTGGAAATTACAAATATCCAGATATTCCCAAATATTATCAGAAGTACTTTTTAGTTCATGATAATCAAGGCCTTGAAAATTTCTTCTGGAGACCAAATCAAGTTTTGGTTTTGAGGAGATATAGTGGAAAGGGACAGAATCTATAGGTACAAAGAATACAGCTAAATTAAGAGGACATCAAAAGAAAATGACCTATGAATAGGTAAAAGAGTAATTACTGATAGAAATTTGTGGAAAATTAACTGAAAATACAGATCACTATAAAACTGCTAACTAATATTCACCACCAAAGTATAGACAAAAAAGAACTATAACAACAAATTATATAAAAACTTTCAAAATAATTCAAATATTCAAATCTAATCTGGTTATGCCAGATTCTTATTCAGATTAGGAGAGAAATCAACATTCAGGCAACCATGGTGCCTTAAGGAACCTAACTTCTTATTCAAGCTGGGGCGTCAATAAAACATAATCTCCCTATCGGACTCTCACTTTCACTTTCAATTTTTCAAATACTGCTGAATAATCTTCCCTGGAAGACATGTTTCATGTCTGAGAGCTTCTGAAATATCCCAATCCTTTAATAGGATTTAGAGAGCATAATGCTGCTGTTAAACAGTTTTAAAAATATTTGCGTGTTGAAATTGCCAATAATATAGTTGGATAGGGTTAGAGGGAACACACAAAATGTAAATGTAAAATTACTAATATGTGGCCTCCAGGTCATATATGTATGTACTAGAAATACAGAAAATCTAAATTGCATTTGTTATATTGGCTGAAGGAGCATATCACTTTGCAAACAAGTTTAACATTTTTTTGTCATAACAATTTCAAGAATGCATTTTTTCATTGTGAAATCAATTTAAACAAGTACAAGAGTTATTTGTTAGCTACCTACAGTACACTGCCCAGAGCTGTATGAGGAACCATAAGAGATACAAAAATATAAGGACATAGCATGACATATATCTCAAAGAACTACCATAATGCAATTGGTTCTAGTTCAGGCTCTGACATAATTTTGTGACTGTGGGCAAATAACTTCTTTGCAATCCAACCTTAAAATATAAAATGGAGCTAATAAGGAGGGAGAAGAGGAAGAAGAAAGGAAGAAAGGAGAGGTAATGTGATTTCATTGATATAGAGAATTACCAAGTGAGTTAACTACCTCTCCCCAGGCAGAACATCAGGAACTGCTCCAAAACTATTCAAGTCTTCGAGAGTTGCCTGAGCCACTAAAAGATGGAGATAATGCTCTGGATTACACAACAAGGATATATCAGAGGTTGAATGTGAACTTAAGACAGGCCTTCCAAAGTCTGAGGCCAGTTCTTTATTCACTAAACATTACCTCTCAAAGGTTCATAGAATCAAAAGATTTAGAGCTGGAAAGGGCCTTCCAGGTCACTGAGTTCCATTCTCTCATTTTTACAGATTGAAAAAACTAAGATTCACAGGAGCAAATGACTTTCCTAAACTGAGAAGATTGTTAGGGATCAAATGAGAACATATGCAAATAGTAACAATAGTAACAAAGTGCTATATAAATCTAAGGTATTTACATTATTACAATGAAGTGTAGAGTGTATACAAGCTTTCAGTAATGTAGGAAGCATTTTCATTTTCATCCATTATACAGATATCTCGAGAAAATGTCTGTTAATACACCACTTTCAAGGTCCTGTTCCATTAAACAGTAAAAATCAACTAGAGCTGCAATAATCAGGGTAATTTGCAAGCATCTCCATAGACTGGTAGACAGACTAATGATAAATTGTAATTACAGTATACATAATATACTAAAGTAATAAAAATATTAATATAGGACCTTGAAAAAAACAATTGAGTCTTCTTTCACTTTAGGAAATCAGTCATTTTTTTGAAATTATATCTAACACATTGAAAACATGCTGACAGTACAGTAGGTAACACTGACACCCAAAGGAATAGTTTGACTGAACTAAAATGGCAAGTCAAAGCAAATCCAAGTTCCATTTTTCAGTATTTTAGCTTACTTGACAAAATAGCAATTATAAAATATTCTAGATGGGAAAATATAAAAGCTTATTGGAGGAAAGAGGATTTTGAACCGAATCTTAAAGGATTTATTAAGAATAAAACCACATTTTTGGCCTTTCTCCATTTATGGGGAAAAATGAAGGAAGGTTATAGATGTAGTTTTATTCCTATACCTCCTTTAAGATTCAGTTCAAAATCCTCTTTCCTCCATTAAACTTTTATGGTCCACAATAATTTCTCCCTCTACTGAACTTTTGTGACACTTTTTACTTGAACACTGTGAAAAACTCTAGGTATTATTTAACTTTCTCTAGGTCCATGTTTCCTTTTAACTATACTGTAAATTTCTTCAGGGCTGAAATTTAATTTTTTACAAGATTCAGAAAAGCTGGTACTAAATTAGTATCACTATTATGATAGAATTAGAAGGGGATATCTCACATTAATAAAGCACATTTTACTCTTCCAATGTACTTTCCCTCAAATAAATACTCTACCAGTCTAATGAAATAACTAAAGATTGCTTCTTTAAAGGAAGAAAGTTGCTGGTTGTTTAAATTAAAACACTCCTTTCTGTAAAGATTTTTGTAACCACTCTAATTATATAATCTGTTCACCTCCATCTGATTCCTCAATATGATTTTAACAAAAAAGGAGTAAGGCTTTCTTTTTGAATTACAGGATCAAAGAATATTAGGGGAATCTTCTCATACAAACCCTCCCCCACTACAGGAATTCCATTTCCAACATTACTTAAAGTTGGTTAGCCTCTACTTGAATACTTCCAGTGATAGAGAAGTCACTATTTCATGAGGCAGTCCATTCTATTTTGGGGAAACCTATAAGTATTAAAAAAAAAATGCTTCATTTGAATGAGTCCTCAACTCAATCTTCCTATAACTTCCAACCAATAGCTTCACTCCTGATCTCTGGAGTTACACCCCCCCCCCCCCCCCAAAAAAGAAAAAGGGAATCCACTTTTTACGTACAAAAGCCTTTTGATTTTTGAAAACATGTCATGCCATCCACAAACTTCATTTTTTCCAGTTTCTTTTATCCCCAATTCCTATAGCAGTTCCTTGGATATCTAGCTTTCCTATTCTTTACTATTCTGACTTATAGCCTCTACATGCTCATTTGCCAGCATCTTTCTTAAAATGTAAAGTCCACATTCAAACTCAGGGCAGGGAATGGAAGGGATAGAATCAATGTAGGCTTCCTCCCTTTTAATCTTTACTTGTCTTCACTTCAGGGTGACAGGATATTGGAAAAGATAAAATGTGTTGTATTAATGTTAAATATTATTAGTTATTATTCCCATTTAGTTATCACAATTATGATACTGAGTGATGGCTATGTACAAAGCAGTGCTGGATACTGCACACATGCATCTTTTCTGAAGCTCTTTGTTCAGTCAAAGGATATTACTTTCTTCAATAGGGGAGTATTGTTCCAAAGTAAAAAACACACAGGTATTTCATGCAGGCTACTTAACATTTCTAGGCTTCAGTTTCTTCTATAAATGGAAGGAGTTGAATTGGATGGTCTCTGAGATTCCTTCTAGCTCTAAATGTGTGATCTTAGTTAAATAGTACTTCATACTCAAATCTTATGTTTGATACAAGACTTAATTTCTAAAGTATAAGGTTTCAAGACAGTATATCTCTTGGGGGGTGGGTGGGTGGAGGGAATGTTTGCTCTCCAAGAACATTAGGAACTAGGAAGCATTTTCATTTTCATCCATTATACAGATATCTCGAGAAAATGTCTGTTAATACACCACTTTCAAGGTCCTGTTCCATTAAACAGTTAAATGTTTTGAATGAACGAAACTCAAGAAAAGCCCTATAGATCTTATTGCAATTCCCTTATGTGATCAAAGAAAGAATAGGAGACCTTTAGAGCTTCAAGAAACTGAAGATTCATTCATTTATTCTCCACAAGAAAGCTGAATCTGGAGTCGGAGGAAATGTCTCTACAGTTACTAGCAGCTTGATCTCTAGCGGGTTCCTTTACTTCCTCGGGTCTTAGTTTCTTCACTTGTTAAAATAGGGACTAAAATGATCCCCTAAAGATTACTTTTAGCTCTTAATCTATGCTCCAATGATTTGTGTTCAGCAAATTTAGACATTTAAAAGCAGTACTACCAATTCATCCTTCAAATGATATTGTATCCATCATTAGTCATTTGAACAAATCTGGAAATAACCCACTCACTTTCTTACCCTCATTGTTTAAAGGCCAAAGAGAAATAAATACAATGAAAATCTTGCCATTGTTTTCAAAAGAGTTATTACAATTTAAGTAATTCTCACTACTATGCCAACTCCACCTGAACTCAAAAACAAATAAGTGGACCAATCCTAGCAAGAGAGAACTTGTGGACAGCAAGATTGAGGTTTGGTTGGATTCAGGAAGTCGTGAGTTCAAATGAAACCTCTCACACAATATCTGAGTGACTCTTGGCAAGTCACTTAACCTCAAGGGGCTGTAGGCATATAGTAAAAGAGGGAGTTTGCTCACCCAGGAATTCCCTGACATCACAGGTCCAACGGCAATCCCTATCCTCAGTTGTTAATAAAGAAGAGATAAAGTGGTGATGAAGGGTAAGGGAAGGGAGAAAGGGTTGCCTTTTTTTTGCATTCCCATTACTTACCACAGTGCCTAAAGCATAGGAAAAATTTATACAAAATATCGTTTTAGTAATTATCATATAATAATAGTAATTAATAAATGCCAGTTGACTGACAAGTAAGAATTTTGGACTGGATGTCAAGAAATCTGGGTTCCAATGTCTACTTTTTCGGACAAGATTACTGTGATTTTGGTTGTCGTGTCCCTTCTCTGATCCTTCAAATAGAAAATAGGGATAATACCTGCAGTTCCACACCGGTCTGTGAAGAAAAGGCCTCAGAAACGTCTTTTTATTTTATTTTTAATAATATTTTAACAATAATAATGATTTTTACTTTAATAATAAAGCTATTAAGAGTCGTTTCCCTCCCCAAGTCGTGTCTTGCACCTGAAACGTGCCTTGAGCAAAGCACAAACTTTAGGTAGGGAAGGGAGTTCAATGCAGTCATTTTGCAGATGAGGAAACCTCGAGGGAAGGGGCTCTGTGGTCCCGGGTCACACGGAGAAGGAGAAGAGCTAGGATTCGGATTCGGGTCTCCCGCCTTGCAAGCGCGGGGGGCTTCCACCGCCCCCGCGCTGTCTCGCGGCAGCCGGGGCACAAGGGGCGGGAGCAGGCCGGAGGTGGCCGGGGAGCGCGCCGGGCTGGCTGCCTCCGACAGCCCCATCCACAGGGCACCTGGATGGGAGGGTCCGCGCCCGCGGGGGAGCCCCCGGGCCCCTTCCCTCCCCGCCTCGTCCCCTCCTGCCGGGCCGGGCGCGGCCTCACTCACCGTCCTTCATCTGGACGATGTTGCTGGCGGCCACGCGGTCCGAGGCCACCAGGATGTAGTCGGGGCCCTGGATGCCGATAAGATACTCCATAGTGGGCGCCGGAACAGGGCTGGTCGCGGCTCCGGCCGGGGATGCCCGCGGTTCCTCCTCACCGCCGGCTCGCCGGGTGAGACAGCACCGCGCAGGCTGAAGGGGAGGTGGCCCCGCCGCGGCGGCTGTCGCGCTCGGATGACGTCGCGAGACCTCGCGAGAGCCGCCTGCAGCCCGCTCCCCGGAAGGGAGGAGGATTACGCAACAGCTCGCGTCCGCCCTAGGAGAAGAACGGGGGCGGGGCAGGGGCGGGGCTTGGGTCTCCGAGGTCCCGCCCCCTTGGAGCCCCGCCCCCCTGGGCTTCTCTAGCTCCGCGGCTGACATTCCTCCATCCATAGATGCTACTGTAAAGAAAACAGACTTGGGACACAAATTGAGGCACAGTCTTACCTTCCTCCTCCTCTTTCTTTTTCTCCCATTTATCTCTTCTTCCTCCATCTCCGTCCCCATCCTTGCCCTCTCATCTCCCTTCTTCTTCCTTCCTTCATGTCTCTTCCCTCCCTCTCAGTTCCCCATGCCTCCCTTCTCCTCTGCCCCAGGTGCCCGCTTCCTTCCCTCCTCTTCCTCTCTTTTTAAGGTTTTTTCAAGGGTTGAGTGACTTGCCCAAGGCCATTCAGCTAAGTAATTATTAAATGTCTGAGGCTGAATTTGAAATCAGGTCCTTCTGACTCCAGGGCCGGTGCTCTATCCACTGTGCCACCTAGCCACCCCCTCTCCTTCCTCTTTCAATCACGTATCAGCCCCTATAGTCTCTCCTTCCTTCCACTCTTCCTTCAACCCCATATCTTCCCTTCCCATTCCTTTGACCCTTCATGTCTTTGTCAACCTCTACTTTTCATCTTCTCTCTTCATATTTCCCCTCTATCTCTTTCATTTCCCCACCTCTCCTTATGATTCATGACTCTCAAACTCAGCCAGATGTGTTTAGTCACTTGCTCATCCATTATCAAAAAACACTCAGCCTATTCAGAGGCAGTTCATCGTTCTGAGAGAGATGACCCTCCAAGTTTTTCATTCTCTGGGTTTCTGTAATTATTGGAGTCTCTTGAAAAGCTGCCCTGACCCCCTCCTTCAATGCTTTACTGTTTATCCAGCAGACACAGAGAAAGGTTGAAAACTTTCAATAGATACTTTCCTTCATGCACAACTGCAGTCTCCTTCCTGTTCTCAGAGAAATGGAATTTTATCTACAAACAACTATGAAAATAATATTCCTCTGCAGGAATTTGGCCCTCTTACCCTTCTAAATTGTTCTTTCCTGCTCTCTTCTTTGGAAGAAAGGAGTACATAACCCGTAAATGGTTGGAAGCTGGAGAGATTATTAAGACCCTCCTCCTTTTAGAGATTCATTGGGTAGTGGTGGTAGGACCATTCTTTGTTGACTGTATTTATATCCACACAATGATGTTTTTTAATTTCTTTTTACAAATATTTTATTTGTTTTCCAATTATATACATTAGTAGTTTCTACCTATCATTTTTTGGTAAGGTTTTGAATTTTACAATTTTCCCCTACTCTCTCTTCCCTTCCCCTACCCCCCACAGAAAGAAGTCTGATAATCTTTACATTGTTTCCATGCTATACATGGATCAAAATTGAATCTGTTGAGAGAAAAATCATATATTGAGGAAAAAATGAAATATTAGAGATAGCAAAATTATGTAATACATAAGAAAACTTTTTTTAAAAAAAACTGAAAGTAATAGTCTTTGGTCTTTGTTTAAATAGTTCTTTCTCTGGATACAGATGGTATTCTCCATCACAGATACCCTAAAATTGTCCCTGATTATTGCACTGATGGAATGAGTAAGTCCATTAAGGTTGATCATCACCCCCATGTTGCTGTTAGGGTGTACAATGTTCTTGTTCTGCTCATCTCACACAGCATCAGTTCATGCAAGTCTTTCCAGGTTTCTCTGAAATCCCATTCCTCCTAATTTATATTAGATCAATCCACACAACTATGTTTGCCAGCATCTTCCTTACAGATGAGATGAAACAATACTTTGTCAATTTCAAAGTGTTATGCCAAAGTCAGTTACTATTATTATGGTAATTGTGTTTTGTCTACAACCTTCCTACCAAAGATGAAATTTATTCTCTGAAAGATATGTCCTTTCAGGCAGATGAACATTAATTAATCAACAAACATTAATTAGGCACCTACTACATGCAGAGTTCTATATTGGGGAGGTGGAGTTGTGAAAGATATACAAAATTTAGATAAGGCCCAATACCTGCCACTTACTAATGAGGGGGACAAGACTCAGAAAATTCTAAAAGCACAATGTTATATGACGAGTGCATTAGAGAGTTACAAAACAGAATACCACAAGGAGTGTGAAGGAGACCACTTTAGCAAATGGGAGAGGCATAGGAGGCTTCCTGGAGGTGGCATTTGGGTTGGCTTTAGAAAATATTTAAGAGTTCAATAAACAAAGAAGGGGAGGAAGACTATTTTAGGTAGAGAGAACTAGAACATAGGCTATGTTTGGGGAGGTGGGTGTGGTCATAAGATCATCCAGTTTGACTGAAGCATAGAGGACAGAGTTGAGTAATACAGGGGTTGAGAGTGACTCTTGAAGTTAGGAAGATCTGGGATCAAATCCAGCAATTAATATATACTAGCTAAATGATGGTGGGAAAGTCATGTAATCTCACAGTCCCCACAGATAACATTTTAAAGCTATAAATGGACAATCTTTACTACTGGTGGAAATTTCCACACTACAGCCACCCTCTACTGATGAAATTCCTTCTACAGATTTCCATGATGCATCCCAACTCCTCACCACCAATATGTGTATGAGGAGGGGAGTATGAGTTAAGGCTGAGAAAGGAGTTGTTTAGTCTTTTCAATTTTATCTGCCTCTTCCTAACCACATTTGGGTTTTTTGGGGTTTTTTTTTAGGTTTTTGCAAGGCGATGGGGTTAAGTGGCTTGCCCAAGGCCACACAGCTAGGTAATTATTAAGTGTCTGAGGCTGGAATTGAACTCAGGTACTCCTGACTCCAGGGCCAGTGCTCTATCCACTGTGCAACCTAGCCACCCCCTACATTTGGGGTTTTCTTGATAAAAATACTGGAGTGGTTTACCATTTCTTCTCCAACACATTTTATAGGTGAGAAAACTCAGTCAAATAGAATTAAATGACTTGCCCAGGGTCATACAGCTAAAATAAGTGTCTGGGATCAGATTTGAACTCAGGAAGATAAACCTTGATTTCAGGTTGGGCATTCTATCCATTGTACTATGTTAGAAAGGAGGGTGATGGTTTATTATAATGGTGGTTAAATATGCTGTGATAGAATTTGAATTTTAGGGAGGCAATAAAGAATCAGGAAATTTGATCAAAAGAGTAATATTGTGAAGGATGAATTAGAGGAGGCAGAGATTGGAAGCTTAAAGACCCTTAAGAAAGCAATTGCAATTGTCAAAATATATAGTAATAGGGGACCCATTTTAGATTGGTAAAATGGGAGTAGAGAGGAATGCCTTCAGCCTAGGGAGAGAAAAGGTTGGTAGATCACAGATAGCCAAATTCATCAGAGATGGGATGGGGGAATTGATTGCAAAGATTATTTGTGTATTGTCTGAGATTCCTCTTCTTTCTGGTTCAATATAGCTCCATTCCAGAGTAAAACTTCAGGGAAATCTTTAAAATAAGAGTTAAGAATTGCTCATGTCTCCCCATAATGTGGGTAATAGGATTCCTTTTCAAAAAGGTGGTCAGTGGATAGCAAGAAAATGACGTCCATCACAGAAACTGTTCAAGATACAAAACACAGCTGAGCATTAACACAGAAAAAAAATCTCGAATGGCCTATTGCTCTCAATTACCCTCAGAGAATAAAAACAACATTGTAGGATAAAGACAACATTGCAGGATTGTTGAATAAATAGCTGCTTCACTTTTCACATTTAGGCCTGCACATATAAAAGACCAGATCTCCAGCCAGCTAAAATATGACTTGCTTTAGTCCTGCTGCAGAATGATCCAGGTGGTGCTCACCTTTTCTGAAAAACTGTTATAGAAGTCTCCCAGAGCCACTAGCACCCGCCTCAGGAACTCTCAGTTTCTTGAAGGAGTTACCAGGAGAAGAAATGCCAGTTTCTCCAGATTGCTGATAACTGACCTGTGCTTAGGAAAATAACATTAAGGAAGAAGGTATCAGCGCTTGGAGGGGGTCAAATCTCAGACTTGCCTAGGCAAGTATAGATTGATCATCATTATCCTGACTTTTTTGAAGCAAAGTACCAATACTATTGGATAGAGAGAGGAAGAGAAATCTTTTCTGCTTGGCTGTTATTCCAAGGGAGAGAAAAGATTGGTAGAATGTCCCAAATGGAAGGTCTTAAAGAGCTCAGAGTCCTTTCCACAATTCTTATAGACAATTGAGTACCTTCTTGACTTAGTTGCTAATTACCTTTGATGCAACTTCTTGGAGTCATATTTACCAATCAGGAGTTTTTGTGTCATCCTAAGCATGTCCCCCAAGTGACTAACCAGAGAATGTGGGTCAACCCTGGGGAAGAGAACTCAATTGATCATTCTCTCTGATCAATCACCTGATACAGAGAAATAAAACATGATGTGGCGGTAGAATTCACAAGATTTAAATGATTAGATATGAAAGGTAAAGGCAGGAGAAAGGTCAAAGAAAACCACAAGGTTTTAAACGTGGATGAACAGGTGAAGGAAGGCCAAGGAGTGCCCCTGATAGAAAGAGAAAATCAGAAGGAGGAACAGTTTGAGTGGGAAAAATAACCAGCTTTGCTTTAGGCATATTGAGTTTGTAGTGCCAGTGAGACATGCAAGTGGAGATGCCCAACAGTCAGTTGTAATTATGAGTCTTTGACTCAAAAGGAAGATTGGACAGGCTTGGAAATCATTTCCAAAGAAGTGGCAGTTGAAGTTTTGGGAATAAATGAAGCTGTCAAAAGAGAGTGAAGGGAGAGAAGGGAAAAGGATCAAGGATTGCCTTTTGGGGATTCCAGAGATTAAGTGGTAAGGAAGAAAATGAGGAGACAATGCCTTTGCCTAGACTGAAAGTTTGTCTCTTCATCTTGCCTCATAGACTCTCTAGCTCCCTTCAAGGTTTAGGTCAGGTACAACCCCTCCAGCTAAGGGATTAATTGACTTGCCCAAGGTCACATAGCTAGTAAATGTTTGAGGTCAAATTTAAACTCAGGTCTTCCTGATTTTAGGTCCACCACTGTATCTACAGTACCATTTAGCTTTATCCATAGCATCAAAAATTTTCCCATCTGTTGTAACTGATGGTTCCAAGTAAAAGTTATTGTGGTGATGGCTCCAAGAGAAAGACATCCTAAGGCCTTTCTTCACTTGGAAGCCCTCAGCAGTTTAACCTCATTTGTCAGTGTTAGGCAGACCAGAAAGAATTAGAGTCAAAAAATCTGCTGTGTCTGGTTTCTGCCTTTTGAATATAATCCCGTGCCAGTTCCACAGCCAAACAAAAAGGCTCTTCTTTACCATGTAGTTAGTGAACCAGAACCAGTTACAGAATGTTTACACATGCTCCAAATTGAGGAACAAAAGACTTATACTATTCATTTTCATGTCATTCCATAAGCAGGCTTTCCAGCCTCTACTATATAGGGATTGCCCCCATTATATTAATAAATAAATTGGGGGATGTGGTAGGAGCAATATCTTGACCCATACCATCATTGCAAGTTAGGACAGTTTTTCCTTGAAAGGAAAGGGAATCAGTTACTAGATTTGATTGACTTGGGGACTAGAGGTTCAGAATGTTAACGTCACTTCCTTGTTACCTGAGTTTAAAACAACCATGAGCTCTAGGTGATCTCTGATGTTTGCATGGTGTACCACAATGGGTCTTTCCTCAGGAGAACCTAAGTCAACTTAGGGTGTCACTGCTGCATATTTTCATTGAATATCTTTTTCTTGCTATGGTTAAGTAAATCTTTTAATGTTTAAATGTCTCATTTCATTCCAGTAGGGAACTACCAGGAAACTGTCTTGAGTCAGACTCAAAATAAATAACTGCTCTCTCTTGTGGTTCCAGGTGAGTATTAGTCAGTTTTATATTTATTTTATCACTTAATCACTCTATTTCCTCAAACTATAGTGAACATGATCAGACCAAACTCATGCTGCTGGAATTGAGGCTTAGAGTGTGATTGAAGACTAATCAGCTTTCCCTTCATCTCAGTGTGGCAGTGGGGAGAGAGAGAGAACTGACTTTTCATGAAGACAATTAAATGGCATATTGGGTAGAGTTTTAGGTTTGGAATCCCAAAGACCTGAGTTCAAATCCAACCATACTGGCTGTGTACCCTTGCAAGACACTTAACCTTTCAGCCTCAGTTTTCTCATCTGTAAAGTGAGCAAAATAACCCACTTCTTTGCAGGGTTATTGTAAAAATCAAATAAGATAATTTTTGTAAAGTCCTAATAAGGTAATAGTCTAGTACATGATAGGCCCTTAATAAATGCTTGTTTCCTCCCCCATACAGAATTTTGGACAGTAGATTTTTTTGGTGGCCCTATGACAGTCTTTTCATATTCAGCTTGCAATTCACATATTTCTATTATTGTAACTTAAGATTTTATTATTTGCTTTAGCTTCTGCATCCCAGCATTGTCTCATATTGAACTTGGAATTGACTAAATAGTCTAGTCTTTTTCCCATGAATGACTATATAATTCTCTCTCCTTAAGCATAGTTGTTTTCAATTGAAATGCAAGATTTTACATTAATCTCTAAATTTCTTTTTTTGAATGTTATTTTATTCTTCCAATTACATGGGAAAATAGTTTTCAACATTTATCTTTTTTGAAAGTTCTTGAATTCTAGATTTTTCTCTCTCCTTCCCTTTTCTCCACCCTTCCCCAATACAATGAGTAATCTCATATAGGTTATACACATACAGTCTTGTTTCCATATTAGTCATGTTGTGAAAGAAGAATCAGAACTAAAGAGGGAAAAACCATGAAAAAAAACAAGTTTTAAAAAGTGAGAATAGTATGTTTTGATCTGCATTCAGATTCCCTAGTTTTTTCTCTGGATGTGGGTGGCATTTTCCATCACAAGTCTTTTAGAATTGTCCCTGATCATTGAACTGCTGGGATTTGACTGAGAGGAATAAAGGTTCAGAATGTTAATGTAACTTCCTGGTTACCTGACTGCAAAACTTAACTGAGAAGAGCTAAGTTCATCAGAGTTAATCATCACACAATGAACAATGTTCCCTGGTTTTACTAGCTTCACTCAGCATCAGTTCATGCAGTTCTTTCATTTAAAAAAACCCATAGTCCTAATCTTTTGCCATCTTTCTATGCCTAGTGCCCACTTCTCTTCTCTATACATGCCCAAACTTACCTTCTTACTGGCTTTCACTCATGGTACTCCAGTTTCCTTTTCCATATCTTTTCATTGTCTGAACATGTCTTCCTCACTTCTGCATTTCAGGATTCCCTACTTCCTTCAAGCTCAGCTCAAAGCTCTACCTTCCACAGGAAGCCTTTCTTCATCCTTCCAGTTCTAGTGATTTGCTCTCCACAAATACCTTGTACCTATTTGATATATAGCTATGTAATAGGGGGAACAACAGAGGCCCAGGCCTTCCAGTATGTACATCAACTCTGCCTGGTGCTAGCCCACAGAGATGCTTGGGGTGCATGCTTCTGGAAATGAGTGATGATGTGAAATGGAGGGCATGATCCTCCACTTCATAACAAAAATCTATGACAATCTGCTTGCTTACCGAGTGATGATAAAAGTTTCTTAATTTTCTATAGAATCAAACTTCATGGGGTGGGGAATCAGCATCTAGCTCTTTTCTGATGGTAATCAATGGGGAAAATTCAATTAACATCCCACTGGATAGAAAGACCTTGAGTCAGGTTGCTATGTAGTCTTTATCTTGGCACTATTGTTTTTCAATCTCTGTGTGTTTCTTTTCTTTTTCTGTTTTTCCTGGAAAATGAGTATAGCAGATAGAACAGAGTAGGCCATGACTTTTTGGACTCTGAAAGTTAGAAAGAGCTGCCAGAGATCCAGAAACTAGAATCCGTACCAGAATTTCCTGGTAGCTAAGCCTAGAGAAGATTCAGCTCAGTACACATGACATGATCATCCTGCCTGGTGTGACCCAGACCATCAGGGTATCAAACTGGAGCCCCGTGTCCTGAAAGCAAGGGAGTGATTCATCCACCAGCTAATGCAACATTCGTAGCTAGGTGGAGCAGTGGATAGATAGGACCTATGTTCAAATCTGGCTCCAAACACTTGATAACTGCTTAGCTGTGTGACCTTGGGCAAGTCACCTAACCCCATTGTCTTAAAAAAATAGATATTACAAAAACAAATGAAGGACAAACATCATGCTTTACTCAGAAACACACCAGAATAGGAGCATGAGCAGAACTAGCTAACTTTTCAGGGTTACTCTTCTCCAGCGATACATGAATGGATTTGAGTGAGGGGGTGCTGTATTAAGTCACCAGTCTCACTTTCTCCTCCATAGCTATCTAGGTCCAGTGGTCAGATAGGAAATCAGGATGACTGGAGTTGGCCTTGGATGTGAGGCAATCAGGGTTAAGTGACTTACCCAAGGTCACACAGCTAGTAAGTGTCAAGTGTCTGAGGTTGCTTTTGAACTAGGGTCCTCCTGACTCCAAGGCCAAAACTCTATCTACTGTGCCATCTAACTACCCCATGTACACATATACACATGTACACACATGCACATGCACATGCACACACATGTGCTATTGGAGTGTTCTGGAATCAGTTCAAAAATCACTCAATAAAGCCATTGTTAAATTTTTGTTGTGAATATTTACACCTTGGAAATAGGCAAAAGGAGGCATTTTTTATTGTTTTGTGTATAGCCTAGACTTAGGGGAAAGAGTTAATAATATAGATTTTCAAAATGTTCCAATATTTTCTTTTGGGGAATCCGTTATTATACTAGTATACCCCTGGAATGCTTATATTTGTATATCTTATCTCCCACAATAAATTATAAACAACTTGAAGGCAGGAACTGTTTTCAATTTTTCTTGTATGATTATAACTTAGCACATTAGATGATACTTAATGCTTATTGAGTCTGATTATTCAGATGATAAAAATAAAAGTAATAAATGACATTTATATAGTCCTGTGCGATGTATAGAAGCTTATAAAACACCTTATGTATACTATTCCAGATGAGCTAAAAGCTACAGGTATTATTATCTGCATTTTATAGATGAAGTACCTGAGGTTCAGAAAAGTCAAATGACATATTCAAAGTCACACTGTTAATAAATGCAAAGAGTGGCATTTGAACCACCAGTTTATCTGACCTGGCAATCTATTCATTGTGCCATAGTGTCCACTTTCCATAAGTTGAGAAGAGAGTTGGGATCAGAGATATCAGGGAATGTCTTCATTAAGGAGACTGTCCCAAATTTACCACTAACTTCATCAGGTGACCCTGAGGGTGAATCCCCTAACCATACTTTAGTCTGTCCCCCCTGAAAAAGGAAGAGGCCTATCTCTGTTTCTCCCCAGGGGGTATGTATGAAATATGTGGGCCCTCCGAGCACAAACTTGAGGTACTGCCAAACTTCACAGGAGATTCAGATGACTCAAGGGTTTTCAGAAAAGTGATACCTTCTCATTCCTCCTCCCTGTTCTCCAGGGATGCAGGGTCACATCTGTTTATGGCCAAAAACACAATGCTGTCTCTGAGGAGTTTGATGACACTAATGTAATCCCAAGAGACCTAATCTGGGCCATGTCAGGACTGGCTCTGTTGCCAGACAACCTGGTAACTTGGTGTGACTGGCATACTTAGCCCATAATTTATTTTCAATTGTCATTTGGGGCTCTTCCTTTTTTCCAATTGATATTTTATTTTATTGTTTCAGTTACTTGTTATGAAAGTTTTTCAACATTCATCCACATGCATATTTTTAAGTTACATAATTTCCTTCCACCTTCCCTCTCCCACCCCTCTTCCCTCGGCAGAGAATAGTCAGGTGAATATTATATATATATATATATATATATATATATATATATATATATATATATATATATATTTGTTTAATCTGTTTACAGATTAATTATTTTAGGTATGAAGAATTAGGATTAAGGGGAAAGAAAGAAAATCATGACATAGGAAAGAAATACACAAAAGAAAAATTTAAAAAGTGACTTATTCTGTAGGATTTTTGTTTTGTTTTGTTTTCCTTCCCCTGGATGTGGATAGTATTGTCCATAGCTAGTCTCCTAGGGTTGTCCTAGCTCTCTGAACTGCTGAAAGGAGCTGTATTCATCAAGGTTGATCAACTCACAATATAATTGTTAATGTGTACAATGTTGTCTTGGCTTTGCTCAGCATCAGTTCCTGTAATTCATTCCATGCTTCTCTAGAGTCTGACCATTCTTGGGTTCTTATAGAACAATAGTATTCTATAACATTCATATACCATAACTTGTTCAATCATTCTCCAATTGATGGGCATCCCCTAAATTTCCAATTTTTTGTCACTACAAAAAGAGCTGTTATTAATATTTTGGAACATGTAGGACTTTTCTCATTTTTTCATGATTTCTTCTGGATATAGGTCTAGTATTGGAATTGTTGGGTCAAAGAATATGATCAGTTTTATTGCTCTTTGGGCATAATTCCATATTGTTCTCCAGAATGGTTGAATCAATCCACAATTCCACCAACAGTGCAATAATGTCCCAATCTTCCCACAACCTCTCCAATATTGAATGTTTTCCCTTTTTGTCATCTTAGCCAATCTGAAAGGTGTTTTAATTTTCATTTCTCTAATCAGTAATGATTTGGAGCAAAATATACTTTTTTAAAAGTCAGGGGGATGTATACAATGACCTTTTGGATTGAATAGGTACAAGTAAGTCTGTGACATTGCAGTTCCCTTGGTACTTTAAAAGAAGTTTCATATATAGTTCGAGGAACTTCTGAAATAGAGGTACATTAATTCACAACATGTAATTGTGATGCTGGTCCTGGAAATTCTGGAAAATATTTAGAATTAGGATTTTTAAAAAAGCAACTGAAATGTCTATACCTGTAGCTAGTTATATACTTTCAAGGAGGTCAGACAGAAGGAAAAAAATTCATAAAGAGTGATATATTCATTGCAACTTTTTGTTTCAAGAACTGAAACAAAGGAGGCACTCATTAACTAAGGATGGAGATAGGTTTGGGGATAGGACCTGGACCTGTGTTTTCATTGATAATGAGAACTCCTAGAAGAGCTAAATAAATTCATCTAATAGATGAATAAATTTGACAAAAATAGAAAAATGACAGTTGCTGGAAGGGTCACAGCAAAACATGCCTATTAAGACATTATCGATGGAGCTCTAAATTGATCCAGTCATTCTGAAAAAGCAAAAAGTGCCCCCCTCCCATCATTTAACTGTGTGACTTTTTAATTTTTTTAAATTTTATTTATTTAAGGCAACAGATTAAGAGTGACTTGCCCAAGTTCACACAGCTAGGCAATTATTAATGTTTGAGGTTGTATTTGATTTCAGGTAGGTCTTCCTGACTCCAGGGCTAGTACCTTATCCATTGCACCACCTAGTTGCTCCTACCTGTGTAGCTTTCAATCCAACAGTACGCTACTAGACCTATACTCCAAGAGCAAAGATAAAAAAATGGATATACATACACACACACACACACACACACACACACACACACACATATATATATATATATTTAGGTTTTTGCAAAGCAAATGGGGTTAAGTGGCTTGCCCAAGGCCACACAACTAGGTAATTATTAAGTGTCTGAGACTGGATTTGAACCCAGGTACTCCTGACTCCAAGGCCGGTGCTTTATCCACTATGCCACCTAGCTGCCCCATGGATATATATTTCAACATCATTTGTTGAAGCTTCTTTTATGGTAGCAAAGAACCAGAAACTAAAGAATGGCTGACTAAATATAGCATATGAATGTAATGGAATGCTATTGTGCCATAAGAAACGATGACATGGATATTTTCAGAGAAGCCTGAGAAGATTTGGATAAACTAATAAAGAATGAAGTAAGAAGAACCAAGAGGGAAAAGTAACTTTGAAAAACTTGAAAACCCTGTTCAATCAATGCAATAAACTATGATTCTAGAGGACTGATAATAAAGCATGATAAACTCTTCATGACAGACAGTGATGGATTCAAGATGCAGAATCAAATATATATTTTCAGACAGCTAATATGAGAATTTGTTTTGCTTGACTGTGTGTATTTGTTTCAAGGACTTAAAAAAATTTTCCAATGGGAAGTGGGGTAAGTTAAGGATAAAGAGGGTAGATAGGAATAGGGGAGCAAGAAGAAAAGAAACAAGACAAGAGAGTCATTGAGGCATCTTTTTAAAATTTCAGAGAAGGCAACAGAAGGAAAGTCAGAAAGAAGCATGGCTAAGTAAGGTGGTTTTGGAAATTAGAATATGAACTTATCATGCACTTGAAAAGGAAAGAAAACTCTACATAAAAGAATCTGAAGTTTCATGTATAATCTTTTTTCTGTTATTGTATATATGGAAATGTTCATTTATTAGGTGTTAAGATGAAAATAAAAAATTCAAAATGCAGTGATAAAATATCACTTCATCATATGAAGCAATAAATATGAAGAATTCAGAAAAATATGGAAGTTACATGAATTGATGCATAAACAGAAAAATGATATACATAATGATTATGATAATGTTAAATAAAGGAACAAAAAATAATTATAATGGGTAAGCTTATCTTGTGAAAAAATTTGAGAAAATGCTCTTCCTATTTCTAACACGTGAAAGGTTAGATATGTGAAATATTTCAGATATTCTGAGATACCTCTGTATTTCCTCCTTTCTTATCTTCCTTCACAAACATTTCTGATTTCTATTGGATAAAGGACTTCCACAGATGTCTCTAGAGAGGATTGCTTGGAGGGTTGGTGGGATTCTGGAACTGTAGAGATGTTCTCGGCATATAGTCAGTCCTTTTATGAATGAATGAGATTATTCCAGTAGCTAAAGCTCAGCTGGTAAGCAATGGACCTTGAATGAAATCATGAATGAACCAGAGTAAAAAACACTTGACAGATTAGTCTTCAATTCTAGCAGTAGGTATTGTTATGAGGGATTTTTTTAGATGTGATCTCCAAGTTAGAATTTATAGAATGTCTCTAGATGGTGTGTGATCAAATAGAGAGTAGGAAGATTGGTTCCTTTCCAACATCCTTGTAATGGTCAATCCTGGGGCTTGTCTCCAAACAACCATATGCATCCTTATTCCTGCAACACTCCTCCCATCAGTGCCTTCCATCTGCTATGCCACCTCCCAGTCTTCACAATTCTATTCATCTCTTCAATGGAGTAAACCTAACCATACTTGGGGATACCTACCAATTACCATATAGCTCCCATTGGGAAAATTCAGCACTCCCCCAGCATATTGATTCTTGCTTTCCAGATCATCTTGTGACTGTTAGAGTAATCCTCAACTTTTGTGTATCATCAATCTCTTTGGCAGCCTGATAAAAGCTTAAAGACCACTTCTCAGAATAATGTTTTAAAATAATTGGAGGAAATGCTAAATTTTGATGGGAAGTTAGTGAAAAAATGTTTGTGTAACTCCCAGCTTAGTAAATTCCCCCATCTTAGAGGGAACTGACCAGTGAGTAGAAGAGCTGTGTCCTCCATTCATTAGAGTGAATCACACAGGATGAACAGGTATGATTGAATTATGATCTACATTTCAAACCTCTTTACATGATCTCTTCCAAAAAATTTACCCCTCTTCTGAACTTACTTCTTACTGTCAAGGGCTCTGGCATTCTTTCTATAACCAGGTTTGTAGCCTTGAATCTTGTGGACCCAACAAGAAATAGGTTTATAGATCTTGATATTTTCCCCTGTACATCTCTTACCTTCATCACCTTCTCACTTCTCAAACAGTTACCATGCTACTTGAGGCATTCATTGCCTCTTTTCCAGATTATGGCAATACTTTTCTCCATGATCTTCCTCAAATCTCTCCTTTCTCCAATTCAGCTTCCACATAGATACCAAAATAATTTTCCTAAAACTCATATCTGACCCTGCCATGCTCCTATTCACTAAATATCCGAGGATCTTTAAAACAACAAGAGCAACAATTGATATAATGCATTAGGACTCATCAGTGGTTATAAGTCTCTGGAAGAATAGTAGATGAGGGGGACACTATTGATGTGTATCATAAGAATGTGAAGACTTGCTCCAGTGGAATGAGTGGATGACAACAGTTTATTCCAGCAGTCACAAAGGCAACTGAAGCAGGCACTATGCAATATTTAAAGCTTCGTCAGACATCAAAGACACCAAGATCATCCACTGCATCAAAGACATCATTTTGTGCTACTATTGGTCTTCTCTGACTCTAGAAGAGTGAGGATGATGACTTCCTTCCTCACTTAAACTCTGCTTTACTTAAATCTAATGCATGAGCCAAGACATCACCTGTGATGTCATTAATCCTCTTCAAAAACAAAGGATGCACTACAATACATCAGGCACTGTGCTATACATTTTACAATTATTGACCTTTGCAGCAAACCTGGCTAGTAGATATTATTATATGACTTTGGGATCAAATATTATTTCATATTTTTTTTGCAAGGCAATGGGGTTAAGTGACTTGCCCAAGGTCACACAGCTAGGTAATTATTATGTGTCTGAGGCTGGATTTGAACTCAGGTATTCCAAGGCTAGTGCTCTATCCACTGTGCCACCTAGCTGCCCCTATTTCATGTTTTTAATATCAATTTGTATATATTATATATATATATAATTATAAAGTATAGCAATAATTATTTAATTTATAAATATGCAAACATATACATATTGAGAGAATGCTTAAATTTTTTTTTTTACTGATGGAGGCACATGATCAAAAAATGTTATAGACTTGCTCAAGATTTGAGGGCAAACAGAATGAATAGGTCAGAAAAGGCAAAGCTTCATGACTGCCATAGTTCTGTTATTTAAGAGGAGAGGTTACAGACTCCTTTTCTAGAGAAGAGGAAGGAAGTAAGAGTCTGATATGGTTTGGGCATGGGTTGACCTCAGAGGTGTTAGCATAATTAGGGATCCAGAGCATTTGAACTGTTGGGACAGGAAGAAAACAGTTGCTGCCAGTTTTCCTTACAAGGGCACTACCCTCTCTCTTTGTTTTGAGGTCACTTTTTTTAAAGATAGATTTTATTTTGAGTTTTACAAATTTACCCCATTCTTGCTTCCCTCCCCCCACCCCCCCACAGAAGGCAGTCTGTTAGTCTTTACATTGTTTCCATGGTATGCATTGATCTAAGTTGAATGTGATGAGAGAGAAATCATATCCTTAAGGAAGAAAAATAAAGTATAAGAGATAGTAAATTTACATAATAAGATAATGGTTTTTTTCCTAAACTGAAGGTAATAGTCTTTGGTCTTTATTCAGACTCCACAATTCTTTCTCTGAATACAGATGGTATTCTCCATCACAGATAGCCCCAAATCATCCCTGATTGTTGCACTGGTGGAATGAGCAAGTCCATTGAGGATGATGATCACCCCCATGTTGCTGTTAGGGTGCACAATGTGTTTCTGGTTCTGCTCATTTTGAGGTCACTTTCAAGGAGATCTTCAAAATCTTCAAAATCAAGGAGATCCAGAGCTGATAGACTGATGATGACTATGCTAGTTCTCATCATTTAGCTATTGCTTTAACAAGAAAGAGAGCAAGAGAGTCAGATGAGAGCACTTGGAGATAGAGTGAATCTAGGAGTGTGAAGTTCTTGTAGAATTTTCCCTCTTTATTGCTTGTGCTTCTGAAAGATCATGAGTAGGAGAGGTGACACAACCCTGGGGAAGAGTAAATGTACTGCTTTTTAAAATAGGGGGAGGGTTGGAGCGAATAGAGTCTGCAAACTATTAGAAAAATTCTAGAGCGTATTATTAAAGAAGTGACAAATGAGCATCTTGAAAAAGAAGCAGTGGTTATAAGTCTCTGGAAGAGTAGCAGATGAGGGGGACACTATTGATATAGTTTATTTGAACTTCAACAAAGTTTGACAAAATATCCCATATTATTCATGTGGAAAAGATGGAGGAGTTTGGATGAGTCCAACATACAGGGCATCCTTCAAGTCTATTAGGATTTATCACTGCATTAAGACTTATGGGATACCTTCTATAGTTAGTTGAATACAGAACTAGCTGAGAGCTAGCCAAACTCCAATTAATGGTTAATTGACTTCATCAAGAGGTCTTCAGTGGAGATCCCAGGGAGCTGTGCTTAGCCTTCAGCGATCTAACATTTTCATCCCTGACTTGGATGACATTATATTTGCAAGATAACTCAAAGCTGGGAAAAATAGTTCACATACCAGATGACAGAGCCAGGATCCAAAAAAAATCTAGATAGGCTGAAGTATATGCTGAATATAATAAGATGAAATTCAATAGAGATAGATGAAAGCCCTGTGTTTGGGGTTTTAAAAAAACCAACTTTAAAAGTTTGGTATGGGGAAGCATGCTTAGACAGCAGTATATCTGCAAGAGATCTCAAGGCTTTAGCAAATTCCAAGTTTAATATGAGTTATTGGTGTGCCAGGTGCATAAGAGACCTGTAGGTACATTGAGAAACCTGATTTCCAAGAATAAAGAGGTGATAATTGTTTTGTACTCTATGCTGATCACACTACATCTGGAGTACAGTAATACCACTGTTTAAGAGAACACGGATGAGTTGCAGAATTAACAGGAGGGCAGCCAGAATAGTGAAGGTCCTCAAGTCCACATCATATAGAGTGGATAAGGAAGTAGGCATTCTTAGCCTGAAGAAGAACAAGGCACAGAAGGACATGATAACTATATTCAAATGCTTAAAGATATCATATGGAGGATATACCAAACTTTTTTTTGAACTAAGAGGACAGAATCAGGAGTAAAGGGTAGGAATTACAAATTGTGATTTGAGGATCAGGAAAAAAGAAACTAGATGACAAAGCTGTTTCAGAGACTTGAGAGGTATTAAGTCCACCCTCATTGAAAGTCTTTAGCTAGACAATGGATGACTACTTGTTAGGTAGAATACAAAAAGGATTACTTTTCAGTTTGGGGTTGGACTGAGAATCTTTATAACTCTAAAATTTTATGTTACTCTTTGTTGTATGGGTACCTAGAGAAATCTTGTGTGACACATTATGATTTGAGTTTCCTAAAGTCTTGGTTTTCAGGGATTTTGATTGTGTCACAGTGTCAGTGACAGCTTGATCCTTTGTATTCTTTTGAGGTCCTTTTTTTCACTTATGTGGAACTGAGTCAGACCTAGATTTAGGAGATCAGAAAGTTAGGTGTACCAGGTACTGTACTAAGTCCTGAGTGTTGCAAATTGTAATAAACAAGCTTGGACTCAAGAAGAGTTAGGAAAAAAATCCTTCCTTCTGGTTCCTTTCAGAAGTGGGATGATGGGTACCAAACACCATATATCATCAGACTTTTTTGACATGTTGGTAACTTTTGCTGACTTTTTCATATTTTTTAATCTTTGTTATAAAAGATTTCTCCCTGGCAGGAGACAAGGAAAGGGATACATTGGGAAATGTCGGTGATACAGAAATAAAAGTTATCAGTAGGAAAAAAATTAAAGAAGGGAACAGATAACCATTATTTCAGAAGCTAGGTAATGTTAATGCATTGAATGCTGGGCCTAGAGTGAGGAAGACATGAATTCAAATTCAATTTCATACAGTACAGAAAGGGAAAATAACAAATATTGGAGGGGATGTAGGGAAAATGAGACATTAATGCACTGTTGGAGGAGTTGTGAAAGGATTCATTCATTCTGTAGAGTAGTTTGGAACTATGCCCAAAGGGTTATAAAATCTTTGGCCCAGCAATTCCACAACTAGATCTATAATCCAGAAGATATGAAAAATGGGAAGAAAAAAGGATCTATATGTATAAGGATATTTATAACAGTTCTTTTCTGGTGGCAAGGAATTAGAAAATAAGGAGATGCCCATCAATTGGGGAATGGCTGAACAAATGTAATATATGATTATGTTGAAATGCTATTCTGCTATAAGAAATAATGAACAGTATGCACTCTGTAAAACCTGGAAAGACTTACATGAGCAGAATCAATGTGAAATGTACTGTATACAAAATAACAGCAATATTGTAGGATGATCAGCTGTGAATAACTTAACTTTTCTCAGTGGTGCTGTGACTCAAGACAACTTTCCCTCGAGAGAGAGAGCAGATAGTGTTTGAATACAAATTGAAACATACATTTTTTAAACTTTGTTTTTCTTAAGGCTTTTTTAGGGGGAGGTATCTATGTTTTTTCCACCACATGAATATTATAGAAATATTTTGCATGGCTATACATTCTTATCCTATATCAAATTACTTGCTTTCTCAAAGGGGGAGGGGTTGGAATGGGAAGAATGGGAAGAAGGGAGAGAATTTGTAATTCAAAATTTTAAAAACAAATTTTAAAACTTGTAACCAGGAAAAAAATAAAGTTAAATGAAAAAAAAAGTAAAAAAATTCAACTTCAGATATTTACTAGCTGTGTGATCCTGGGCAAGTCATTCAATCTCTACTTGCTTCAATTTCCTTAATTGTAAAATGGGATGATGATAATGGTTGGTTGGTTGTTGTCCTTTGTTCTTGAAGAGGACCAAAATGACATACTTGTGTTAGTCAAGTTACAATGGAAAGATTGTCTGATTAGAACAATAGAAACTCAGAATTCTCTACCACAGGTTGGGCATAAATAGACCATGGGAACATTTAGAGTGGATTCTTTAAATTTGCACATCTCACATTTCTCTTAAGCTGCTTCAGTTCTGCTTTGCTCATATAGCACAGTACATTCTCTGATGAGGACACACTATACTGGATGATTCTGGACCAGGGGTCTCCATGTCATGCAATCAATTCCAAAGTTCTTAAAAGAGACTTTGTATCACTTCTTATGTGAGTTCTCCATAAATAATCTTTTGAGCAAGCGCACGTTTGTCATTAGAAAACAAAAAATGTGGTTAGTCCATCAGAATTGTGCTCTCCACAGTAGAGTTTGAAAGTTTGGCAGTTTAATTCAAAAAAGAATGTAAGTGCCTGGTGCCCTCTCCTGCCAGATGATGATCTTCAGAATCTTCCTAAGACAATTCAATTGTAAGTGATTCAATTTCCTGGCAAGATACAGGTTTCATAGGTATATAGCAATGTATTTCCTGCCTCACAGAATTGTTGTGGTGAGAAGATGAAATAGCATTTGTAAAGCACTTTGCAAGCCTTAAAAGTACTATATAAATGTACTATTATTAAAGTATTGTTAAAAGTACTATTATTAATTTCTTTAGCTCTGATATGAGGTCCCATCTAACTATAATTCTGATCCCCTTTCCACCAAAGAATTCTTTGACACAATAATACAGTTTCTACATCTGTGGCACAAGTATTTTCTCAGATGCCTGGGTAGGGGTGCTGCCTTTATAGAAACAAACCACAGAAAACCATTTTTTCTCTCTCTCTGAGTAGGGGTACAGACATCTGAGGATAGGGCACAAACACAGACCCTTGTGCCTTGCTGATTTCTTGAAAAGCATGTTGGCACAAAACTTTGGTTCAAATCCTGTCCATGGAACTTGCTAGATGTCTAACCTTGGACAGATCACTTAACTTCATTTATCTCATCTAAAACTAGTAATAATAGCATCTTTATCACCTACTTCATGGGAACTTGGTAATTCTCAAATAAGATAATAATAGTTAGATTTTGCTGGAGCCAGCTGTAACCAGTGAGAAATGATTCTTAAATTTTCAGCCTGAGCATTTTACACCTCAGGAATTGACAAACCTACAAAAGAGGACTTGCTTTATTGTTTTGTTGGTTGACTATTCTTAAGAAAGTGCTGGAAAGAATGTTAATTATGTAGATTCAATCCAGCAGTGTGTCATGAGTATATGTCCCCCCCACCATGGCCCATTAATTAAATATTTATGAGCCCATAACTGACATTGATAAGTCATTTTAAAGTTGTAAAATGCTTTGTTATTCCATATTAATAGCATTTAGGACATTATCAGGTAAAGCTTTCATTTTATAAATGGAGAAATTGATATTAGGATGTTCCACAACTGGCCCAGGGTCACATTTCTAGAATTTTAACCCAGGTCTTTCTGACACTCAGATTTGAGCATTCTTTTACAGTAGGTGCAGGAATGTCCCATCCTCATGAAATCATTCGGTTTGGCACTGCCATGGTAACTTCAGGTAGGATCAAAATTCAATAAATCTAGGGGTTTTTTAGAGGTGGATTAATTAAATATTTGGCCAAATATAGCAGGCTAATTTTTAAATTGGAATTCTGCATTTATAACCCAATAATGAGGTTATAAATATCCAATTGACCCTTGGCAGAAAAAAAGTTTCTCCACTTCTGGTCTACATCTCCTTCCACACCCCCAACAAGAGCTTTTGTTATTTAAGTTGTATCTTTTGATATTTGTTGCTGAATTTGATTAAGTGATTCTTTGTGACTCCATTTGGGGTTTTCTTAGCAAAAATACTATATTGGTTTGCCATTTTCTTCTTCAACTCTTTTTACAGTTGAGGAAACTGAGACAAAGAAGGTTAAATGACTTACCCAGGGTTATAGTAAGTAATTGAATTTAGGAAGATGAGACTTTCTAACTTCAAGCTTGACCCTCTATCCATTGCACCTTCAAGAAATTAAGACATCTCAGTATTATTAGGAAAGTAGTTTTAACCTTGAGGACCTGAAAGGACCTTAGGAACCTCTAGGAGTTCCTGGATCACACTGTGAGTACCATTGCTTTATACTACACTGCTTCTGGGATAACCATTGCCAAGCACTTTACAAAGACTATGGAAAAAAAGAGAGGATTCAAAAAGAAAAATTTATACAGCAAGGAAGCTATAAATGGGACAGCGGAGCAGATCCACCATTCTGACTGACTCCCAATTGCCTGTGGCTGCCCTGGCTAAATTAAGTGCTTAGTGCATAAATCAAAGCAGGAGGGAACCTTCCACCCACCTGACTATAAAATGACATACTCTCCCCAAGGGGCCAATGAGAGCAGTGGGTGCTTCCTGTGTGCAACCAAGATGAAGCCTAGGGGGAGTTTGGCTTTTTAAAAAATCATTTTCCCCCCTTTAGGATCTCTTCCCCCCCCACCCCCGCTGGAAGAGGTAATATGAGAGAGAAACTTAAAAAATGGGGAGGGGGACAGGGAACAGTTGAGCATCCATAACTGTTAGATCCTATCTGTTTCTCTCCATTGTTGATTTTCATTTTGCCTTGGGGGTAATCAAAATATTGAGCCTATGACTGGAGATGGCTGACAAGATGGGGTTTCTTCTTTGGGCTGTAGGTTCTTCCTATTCTCCCATCCTCTCCCTCATCCACCCCAAAGTGTGTGTGGAGAAAATCCATGTGTCCACTGTGGATTAGAGGATCACTATGGGGTTCCTTTCAATTCTAACTTTTTTATTTTAAGATCCCTTCTCTCTCTCTTACCCAGTCTTTCTCAAGGGCCTGCTTCCTCCATCCTCTTGGAAACAGTAACAAAAACAGCAACAATAACAATAATGAAACATTGCTATAGCAGCTAACATGTTCTAAGCACTGAATTAAGTGCTTTAAAAATATTATCTCATTGCTTCTCACAACAACCCCAGGTGGTAGGTACTATTTTTCCCCCCATTTTATAGCTGAGGAAACAGAGGCAAACAGAGCTTAAATGACTTGCCCAAGGTTACTTAGCAGTAAATAACTAAGGCTAAATTTGAACTCAAGTCTTCCTGACTCTAGGTCCTGAAATCTAAGAATCAAGTTCATATTTAGGAATATCATCTTGGGACAACATCCTTCAAACTGAGGATAATCTGAGGCAATACAGGATAGGTAAACATACCATGCCTCAGTTTCCTCATTTGTAAAATGAGAAGGTTTTTATTAGATGATGTCTAATTGATTCTAGCAATTATTAAGTTTCTAAAAAAAAACCCCAGCTGCTCAGGATATGGATAGGAGACAATTTTTCTCTGGAATAAAACAAGGGTTGGAGGAGAGGATCTTTAAGATCTATTGAGAACATAAAAAGATATATCACTTAACGATTAGTGAAGGAACTAACTGTTTATTCCCTGAGAGAAGTCATGGATACAGGCAAGCCAAAGTGGCACAGTTAATAGAGTACTGGACCTGGAGTTAGGATGGACATTATTAGAAATCTGGGTTCAGATGCTTACTTAATATGTATCCCTGGACAAGTCATTTATGCTCTGTTTGCTTCAGTTTTCTCCTCTATAAAATATTTTGCAAACCCTAATGCATTATATAAATGTAGCTATTATTATCATTATTCTTTTCTTTTTATATTTTTAAATTTTTTCCCAATTACAGTTTTCAACATTCATCTTTTTGCAAGATTTTGAGTTCTGCATTTTTCTACCATTCTCCCTTCCCTTCCCCATGTCAGGCAGCAATATTACAGATTGTACATTTACAATTATGTTTAGCATATTTCCATATTAGTCATATTGTAAAAGAAGAATTAAAACTAAAGGAAAAAAAACATGAGAAAAAAAGAAAATACATGAAAGAAGTTTTAAAAGAGAACATAGTATGCTTTGCTCTGCATATGATCTCCATAATTTTTTCTCTGGATGTGGATGACATTTTTTAAAATTTTATTTTTTATTTAAGGCAATGGGGTTAAGTGACCTACCCAAGGTCATACAGCTAGGCAATTATTAACTGTCTGGGCTGGATTTGAACTTAGGTCCTCCTGACACCAGGGCCAGTGCTCTATCCATCACTTAGCTGCCCCTGGATGACATTTTTGGTAACAAGTTTTTCAGGATTGTCTTTGATTACTGAATTTTTAAGAGGAGGAGCTATAACTATCTTAGTTGATCAACTTACAATGTTACTGTTAGTATATACAATGCTTTCCTCTATTCACTTCACTCAGCGTCAGTCTATGCAAGTCTTTCCAGGCTTTTCGGAAATCTGGTCTCTCATGATTTCTTATAGAACAATAGAACTCCATCATATTCATATACCATAATTTTTTCAGCCCTAATTGATGGGCATCCCTTCAATTTCTAGTTCTTTGCCACTACAAAAAAGGAGCTGCCACAAAATTTTTATACATATGGTACTTTTCCCCCTTTTTTATGATCACTTTAGAATATAGACCTAGTAGTGGTATTGCTGGATCAACAGGTACACACAGTTTTATTGCCCTTTGAGCATATTCCAAATTGCTTTCCAAAATCATTGAATCAGTTCACAACTCTACTAAAAATGCATTAGTGTCACAATTTTCACACATTCTCTCTAACATTGATCATTTCCCTTTTTTGTCATTTTACTCAATCCAAAAGGTGTGAGGTGGTATATCAGATTTGTTTTAATTTGCATTTCTCTAATCAATGTCATTATTGTTTTCAATCTTACTTAGATAGTAATGGATAGAGTATTGACCTGGAATCAAGAAGATGTGAGTTAAAACCTAGTCTCAGATACTTACCAGCTGTGTGACTCTGGATAAGTCACTACACTCTATTTGTCTCAGTTTCCTCAACTTCCCAGTGTTGTTATGAGGATCAAATGAGATATTTTTAAAGTGGCTAGCACACAGAAGGCATTCTATAAATGCTTATTTCCTCTCCCCTGCCCTGATCTTCTTTGATATAGTCAAATTTAGCTTGGAATAGGGTCTGTTCTCTACCCTACTTATTTTTTTATTTTAGGGGTTTTTTTTGCAAGGAAATGGGCTAAGTGGCTTGTCCAAGGCCCCACAGCTAGGTAACTATTAAGTATCTGAGGCTGGATTTGAACTCAGGTACTCCTGACTCCAGGGCCAGTGCTCCATCCACTGCACCACCTAGCCTCCCCTTCTACCCTACGTATTTACAGTATACCATTTTGTCGTCTATGCCAGTACAGAAAGCATGGATTTCTACTTTCTGGACAGCAATTTCTCTTTCTCTTGCTCAACAGGATTGTGACATGCTGGAAACAAGGAAATACAATAGGATCTTTTTTTTTAATGGTGGAGAATTCATAAAATAAAGGTTTATTTCATCACTTTTTTTCAAGAGCAAAGGTCTTGGAATCAAAGTTTGAGTCTTGACTGCCACTAATTTCCTAGTTTTCTTATTTTCCTCAATTTCCTTATTTCTATGTAAAACTGGGAAAAATGATATTTTTATTGCATACTTCAGAGAACTGTTGTGACTTAAAGACCTTGTAAATTTTTAAACACTACATAATTGTGAAACTTGTTAAATATTGTTTTATATCATTTTAATGGTGTAATGGATGCATTACTCCTTTATTCTACCTCTTAAAATACTGGGGCTCCACCCCACTACTATTTAAGCTCTGGTTATGGTATGTAGAGACTAGACAGTGATGTACTATCATTACTGTTTAAATCAATTAATATAATAACTCTCATTTCTGTAGCACTTGCCAGATTGGGAGTGAGAGATAGCTTTGAGTCAAAGGTCACAGTCACCATCCATGAGGCTAAACACTCAAGAATTTCTTGTTTTCAAAACACCCTTCTCTTTCCCCCCTCATTCTTTTTCCACTTTCCATACAGTTCCTTGATTGCATAATCCCCAAGTCTCACCATTACATCACTACTGTAAAGAAAGTTTTTTTTTTTTTATTTTGTGAGTTGGGGGTGTCTTCCTGACTCAATCGAACCATTCTAATTTTTAAGTTATGGGGATCCTGAGCATTTTTTAAACTTCTATTTTTGTGGCTTTCCCTCAGTAAAGGAAAGAGGAAGATTTTATGCAGAAATGTGGACAAACCAACCACATTCCCCTTTTCCCCCTTTCCTTTGGCAATCAGATTTTCAAATGTGCTAGAAGTGAATCCAGAGTTGTGGAACCAATGAATGAATGCCATTCAGGGATGAAAGATGGAACTCTATGAATGGGGCTAGAAACTCTTTTAAAGAGGGATTCTGGTTAGGTTGGAGGAATTTTAGATAGGAATTAGGTTAGAAAATTTGGGGGGCAGCACCATCTGAGAATAAGGAGATTTCTATATATTTTAATTCCCTTAATGTATCAGTTCTGAATTACCACATTCTCTTTTCCCTTTGTCAATAAATATTTTTTATGGTCTGGATAGTATGGAGATGGTGGGGCAAAAGTAAAACTGGAATAAGACCAGGTTGGCCCCAGGCGCTGACATAGGTGGTTGGGGACAGTGTGTTTCTTCCCCACCTCCACTTTCCTTATTCTAAGCACTAGTCTCTCACCCCTCCCTTACCAAGTCCTCAGGTACTACTTGTTCCTCTCCTCCAGGACTGTTTGGCTTTCAACTGTTCCAGCCACCTTCCCACTACATCAAGATTGCCCCCATACCTGACCTGGGAACCATCACAACGTGGAATTTCTGGAATGGGGCAGAAGAGTTAGTGGCATTCCAACATCCCTCGTCCAGTAAACTACTCCCTTCCCCAGGTTCTCTCCATTATTAACAAACTTCGCTTCATCCTAACTCTCTTCCTCTCTCAATTCTTTCATCTTTTAGTATTTGCCAAAATAGTTGAACATATATCTAGGATTTGGAAGGGATCTCAGAGACCATCTATTCGATCCCTTCATTTTACAAATGAGGAAACCAAGACTAGAGGAGATTAAGTGATTTGCACAAGAGATAGATAATGAACTCAGGTCTTCAGACATATGAGCTATCTATCCCTCGATTCCTAGCTTTTATCTTCTTCCCTCCTCAGGAGCAGTTTCTGCCTTCTGTTCACTCTGGCCCTCTTATTTCACCTCATCTGGGCTCTCCAATCAGAAATGAAAACCAGAAGTGCTGAGTTGGGGAGGGGAAGTGTATCAGATTTCAGTTAGCAGGTGCTGCCCCTAGAGCTCCCAGCCCAGGAGAAATGAGCAACAAATACAGGAAATTGGAAACCAATACAAGTCATGAAGACTCTGATTGACTTGGGAGCTCAGGCCTCTTCAGGTTAATAGAGTTGAGGAATGAGTAGCTTGGGATTTTTTTTTTATTAAGAATCCTAGACTAATAACTTGTTTGTTTACCTAATACTCTCACTATAAGACACTGGCTAATTAAAGGAAGCATGGAGTAATGGAAAAAAACATATGTTTGGTAGCAGCTGGATGGTACTGTGGATAGACTCAGACCTGGAGCCTGAAAGTTTCCTTTCTGAGTTCGAATGTGACCTCAGATACTTACTAGCTGTGTGATCCTGGGCAAGTCGTTTAACCCTAATTACCTCCCCAAAATGATATTAGTATATTGACACATATTGACACATTAGTGTTAGTATATTGAGACATTGACAATTGATTGAACAGAGGAAGGTAGAAAATAGAGGGCAAAGTGGGGCAATGCTCTCAGATCATGTATGTGAGTAATTGGGAGGATGGAGATGACTTTGATAAAAAAAAGTAAAAGCTTAGAGAAAGTCTCAATGTATGTAGATCTATTTTGGATATGTCAGTTTTAAAACAGAGATAAGCCATCTAAATGGAAATAAGATAGTTGGTTCAAGCTAGCACTCACAAAGGAGAATGTAGCTATAAACAAATCAATCCCATTGAATACAACAAACATTTTAAAGCACTCACTATGCCAGTTCCTATAATAAGTACTGAAGATATAAACACAAGAAAAAAAATTCCCCTGACCTCAAGGAGCTTATAAGCCATTAGCTATATAAATAGATCTGGGAGCTTTGTATCTACATGGAAACTGTAGAGGGGTTACTGTATAGGCCCTTCAGTTCATAAGGTTCATAATAATGGAAAAGAATAATGATGAGTGCTTTGACTTCAAGTCAGAATTTGATGCTTTCTCAGGAGATTTCTTGCTCAAAGCTAAATTATTGAAATATACATGACCAATGACTCCTTCTGGTAAAACAATCCACAGCTGGGGTGGCTAGGATAGATCACTGGTCTTGGAGTCAGGAGTACCTGAGTTCAAATTCGGTATCAGACACTCAATAATTACCTAGCTGTGTGACCTTGGTCAAGTCATTTAATCCCATTGCCTTAAATAAAAAGAAAAAATCCACTAGGTTTACCTGAATTTTTATTATTGAAATCATACTCACTATTCATGCTTCATTTCCATAAACACATAAAATATCTATGGTGTGCAAGGCTCTGTACTGGGCATTATGGATCTAAATTTAATCACCAGCTAGCACTGCTAGCCACTAAGCTACTCTTATTAGGTAAAAAGTATCTTTTACTGGGGAGAAACCCCCCTCCCCCACATATCCTGATGGTTACCTTGTTCCAACCTCTAATTCTAATGATTAGAATGTGAATGACCTTCTACCTCCCAGCCCTGCTTCTTCTCTTGGCATCATATGTATTACTAAATAACAATGAACTCAACTTTCCTATCTTTTGCAAACTTTGTTATATTTCACTGACTCCTGGTAATGATACATTGGCATAATAGAGTCACCGCCCCTAGGAACATACAAAATTAATTTAACTGTCTACAGTAATTTATTTGTCAGACAATCAGTGATAATAAAAATATAACACAAGGCCAAAGCCTTTGCCAGATCAAGGAATTTAGCAGTCAACTTGCATTTGTTAAACACCTACTATGTGTTAGTATGGGCAGCTAGATGGCCGGTAGGTAAATGCTGACCCTGAAGTCAAGGGGATTTGAGTTCAAATCTGTGTAACTTTGGGCAAGTCACTTAAACCTGATTACCTCCTATCTAGGTCTGATTCATATCTGGCCACTGGACTCAGATGGCACTGGAGGAGAAAGTGAGGCTATAGCATAGCACCCCCTCAACTCAAATACAATTCATGTGTATATCCTTCCCTGATGTCATAGTCTTCTTCGAGGATGAAAGACAGTTATAACTATGTATTAGTCCCTGTGCTTAATAGTGGAAGACATAATGAAGGAAGAGAAATAATGTTCATTAATGTTAGGAGGATGGAAGAGTAAGAAAGCAAAATGACTCTCTGAAGAGGCTTTACAATAAAAAAGACAAAAAAAGAGTCTCTGCTCTTAAAGAGGATAGTCCAAAGCCAGGAGTTCCAGGAAATATATTTCATTTTGCTCAGGGCTTCATGGTCATACCTCTCTTAAGCAAGTAAAGGATTTTAGATCATAAAAAACCAGTTTGCACAGTAGTGATATTTGACCCATGAAATCACAATACTGGATGTTCTGTGAAATCTCAGGACTTCTGGACTGCATATCATGGGTCTTAAATTTAGGATCCAGAACAACCGGCAATCAGTGTTTCGTTTGATTTGTTCTGTTTTTGTTAATGGGAGGATATATAATCATATCTTCCTTTGGCTATTTCATTATTTGCAGAGCAGAGTTACTGGTTCCAGTATGAGGAGTCCAAACCACTACCATTCACCCCTGGAGTCTCTTTCTTCTAAGGATGAGAGATAGACACTTTTGGGTGGGGAGAAGGAGATCAAAGATTACATTAGGGAAGAGGTGGCATCTGAGCTGAAGTTTGAAGGAAGAATTTAGAAGCTAAAATAAGGAGGGAGAGGGCCAGCTAGGTGGCGCAGTGGATAAAGCACCGGCCCTGGAGTCAGTAGTACCTGGGTTCAAATCCGATCTCAGATACTTAATAATTACCTAGCTGTGTGGCCTTGGGCAGGCTTAACCCCATTTGCCTTGCAAGAAATAAAACAACAACAAAAAAAGTCAACTAAACCAACCCTCTCATTGGGGCGGCTAGGTGGTGTAGTGGATAAAGCACCGGCCTTGGAGTCAGGAGTACCTGGGTTCAAATCCGGTCTCAGACACTTACTAATTGCCTAGCTGTGTGGCCTTGGGCAAGCCACTTAACCCCATTTGCCTTGCAAAAAACTAAAAAAAAAAATAAGGAGGGAGAGCATTCCAAATATCCCTCTCATTGGGAAGGTCATTACCATTCTTCCAGCTTCCTAGGTTCACAATTTGATGGTATTCACAATTCTTTATTCTTGCTTCCCCCATATGTCCAACAAGTTATTAAATCTTTTTTCTTAGATTTTTTTGCAAGGCAATGGGGTTAAGTGACTTGCCCAAGGCCACACAGCTAGGTAATTATTAAGTGTCTGAGGCCGGATTTGAACTCAGGTACTCCTGACTCCAGGGCCGGTGCTTTATCCACTGCGCCACCTAGCTGCCCCCAAGTCATTAAATCTTGATATTTCTACCTCCATAACAATTCTCAAATTATCCTCCACCCAGTTACTAAAGTGAGTTTCCTCAAATGCTGGTCTGTCCCAAACCTTTCCCTATTCAATAAAACCTAATGGCTCCCTCTTGCTTCCAGGACCAATTATAGGTTCCTCTGGTGAATTTAAAGGTATTCATGACTTGGCCTCAACCATCTTCCTAACGTTATTGAACATTATTTCTCTTCCTGAAACTACAGTCTATCCAAACTGACCTTCTTGTAGTTTCTCACACATAATACTCCCTCTCCTATGCCTATGGCCTCAATTCCTAGAATAAGCACCTCTTTACCTTTTTCTAATACATTCTTTTGCTTCCTTCAAGACTCAGTTTAAGCACTTTTTTATGAAGAATTTCCTAAGCCCCCAAGCTACTGGTGCCTTTCCTTCCTAAGCTACCTCTTATTTATTCTGCATACATGTTGTCTCTCCCCTAATAAAATGGTGCATACTGGTGCATGTTTTGAGTGCAGAAACTGTTTTTTTCTTTGTGTCTCTAAGGCCCATAGTAAGGATTTAATTTTTGCTTTATAACCTATTAATCTTATTAAGACATTGGGAGGAGGGGAGGGATAAGGAAAGAAATATTCTTGCATAGCTAATAAAACATCAAAAAAACTGCATTTCATTAGACAATTTGGTATAATCTAAATAACATCCCTTATGAATATGAATATGATAAATAGAGTTAATGAATTCGATATAGAGTTCTAAAGAATCATGAAGAGAGGTTTGTGCTACTGTACAGGAGGAAGCAACAAAAAAATTCCGAAGAGAAAGAAAAGTAAGAAAGCCAAATGGCTATCAGAGGCTTTACAAATAGCCAAAGAAAGAAGGAAAGTGAAAGGTAAGGGAGAAAAGAAAAGATATATCCAACTAAATATAAAATTCCAAAGAAAAGCAAGGAGAGAGAGAAGGTTTTCTTTAATGAACAATGAATGCAAAGAAATAGAAGAAAGCAATAGAATGGGAAAGATCTCTTTAAAAAGAGATTATCAAGAGTAAGATAAAAGTAAGATAAAAGACAGAAATGGTGGTTCTTGTTCTTCATTATCAAAAAAGACCAAAACGACATCACTATGTTTGAGACAAATTACAGTGTGTCTGACAATGTCTGACTCAGATACTGGCTCAGAATGCTCTACCACAGGTCAGGCACAAATACTCCTTGTGAACACCTGGGGTGGATACTCTAAACTTATGCATGTCACTTTTCCTTTCATCTACTTCAATTCTACCTTTCTCATTGAGTGCAGCACTCTCACTGATGAGGGCATGCCATGCTGGGTGATCCTGGGCCAGTGTCTCCTTTGCTGTATAATCAATTCTAAATTTCTTAAGAGAGACCTTCAGGGGTGTCCTGGTATCACTTCTGACTTCCTAGTGAGTGCTTGTCCTGTATGAGTTCTCCATGAAATAGTGTTTTGGGAAAATCTACTTTTGGCATTCTAACAATGGGCCAAGCCCATTGTAGTTGCACTTTCTGTAGTAATGCTGGAATGCTTGGCAGTTTAGCTCAAAAAAGGACCTCAGTGTCTGGTGATCCTTCCAGGTGATCTTCAGAATCTTCCTAAGACAATTTAAATGGAAGCGATTCAATTTTCTGGCTTGGTGCTGGTAGATTGTCTAGGTTTCAAAAGCATATAGCAATGAGGTCAACACAATGGCTCTGTAGACCTTCAATTTGATAGTGAGTCTAATATCTCTTCTCTCCCATACTTTTTTTTGGAGTCTCCCAAATACTGAGCTAGCTCTGGCAATGCATATGTCAACCTTATCATTTTTTGTTTGTTTTTTTAGTTTTTGCAAGGTAATGGGGTTCAGTGACTTGCCCAGGCCCACACAGCTAGGTAATTATTAAGTGTCTGAGGTCAAATTTGAACTCAGGTACTCCTGACTCCAGGGCCGGTGCTCTATCCACTGCACCATGTAGCTGCCCCTCAACCTCATTGTTAATATGTATCTCCCTGGAAAGGACACTGCCAAGTTAAGTGAACTTGTCCACAGTACTCAAAACTTCACCATTTGCTGTAATTGATGGTTCCACATATGGATGGTGTGGTGCTGGTTGATGGAGCATCTGTGTTTTCTTGGTGTTAATTATTTGAACAAAATGAGCACAAGCCACAGAGAATTAGTCCATACTTTGTTGCATCTCAGTTTCAGAGGCTGCATTGAGTGCACAATCATCTGCAAACAGAAGATCATGAACCAACACTTCCTCCAGTCTTGGCTTGTGACCTTTTCAAGTTGAAGAATTTGCCATCAGTGTGGTAGCTGACCTTAATGTCATGTTCATCCTCAGTGCAGGCATTTGATGATATGGTTGAAAACATCATGTTAAAAAGTATGGGAGTAAGGACAGAGCCTAGTTTCACTCCACTGGTGACTGGGAAATCTGGAGATTTCCAGAAAATAGAAATAGAAATAAAAATAAAATAAATAAAATAAATAAAAATAGAATTCCACTATCCAGATCCCTGGTCAAGCATGACTGTCATGAAACTGATGTACAAACTGTACAAACTGATGTACAAACTGTATTTAAGAATTTCTCCGACCAGGCAAATTTTGACATAAATTTCCATTAACCCTCATGATTCATGGTGTCAAAGGCCTTGGTCAGATCTACGAATGTTGTATACAGACCTGTTTTGTTACTGGCATTTTTCCTGGAGTTGTGGGCAGCAAACACCATATTAACTGTTCCTCTACTCTTTCTGAAGCCATGCTGGCTCCCAGGGAGATGACCATTTTCAACGTGAAGGATCAGCCTATTGAAAAGGATTCTGGCAAGAATCTTACCAACAACGACTAAAAAACATACCCCTTGTAGATTGTCACAGGACAGTATCTGTTGCCTTTACCTTTAGAGAGATGGACAATGAGGATATCTTTGAATTCTTGGGGGATAACCTCTTCATGTCATATAACCTGGAAAATTTCAGTGAATTTTTGGATAAGCAATAGACCCCCCACTTTTAGATCTCAGTTAGAATAGAACTAGGTTCTTTGTCACTTGAAAGGAGCTTAATGGCATTTGAAATTTCTTCTTCATTTGGAACTTCAGCTAGGGACTGATTAACTTCAACTTGAGGTAAACAGTCTGGCTCCTGCATTGATTTAAGATGGTTTGTTAAGAACACTATGGAAAGGATAGCTGGGTGGTACAGTGAATAGAGCACCAGCCCTGGAGTCAGGAGGACCTGAGTTCAAATTCAGCCTCAGACACCTTAATAATTACCTAGCTGTGTGACCCTGGGCAAGTCACTTAACCCCAATGCCTTGCAAAAACCTAAAAAACAAAACAAAATAAAACACTATGGAAGTGTTCAGCCCATCTCTCTCTCTAGGATCATGTCCCTATCATTAATCAATGTGCACTGAGTAGTTGAAGTGTACCATAGGTCTTTGAGGGGGGTAGGATATGTTCAAGGAAGACTAGTAACTTTGATGTGAAGGCTACCAAGCCCTTTTGAGGATGCTTTCCACCCTTGACGTCCACCTGAGTCACCTAACTCTCACCTGTGGCTCCAAGAAGCTGTAACATGCACAGCAGTCACACTCCGGCAAACTGTTTTGGCAGGCAGTCTAAACCAGGTTGAGGGTCACTGAGAGAATCTCAAACTCATCAGTGAGTCATAGGGGCATATAAAGACTTCCACTGGGAGAATGGGTGAATGGAACACTGTTCCAAGTCATAAAGTCTGCTGAAGCAAGTGCTGTGGAGCACTTAGAACTTGGTTAGACATCAAAGACACCAAGGTAATCCAGTGCTTCTAGAATTATTACCAGTTGTCTTAACTCTGTCTTGCCACGCTGGATCATGATAACTTTGGAAGAGAGAGCGAGGTGGATGATTTCATGCAATTCTATCTCACTTAAATCCAATTTACACATTCATTAAAAGACATCACCTATACTTTATGATTCCTCAAAGTCCTATGGCAACAGGCAAGTGACAAAGCATCAGGTACAGATACACTTGGAGCTATTGTCACAACCCTTACACAGGCAGCCCAGGCCATAGGTTCATTTCCCCACTGAAAGTAGGGGTTTAGCAGCCCCCTGGATGACTCAGCAGCCCTTTTATGGATCATACTGCCCATCTCCTGATACGAGGAAGGAGTTAGAAAATGTGCCTAAAAATTGTCTGCTTACCCAACCATGGCTTGATTACTGCAGTTGGCAGGGATCCCACTTTTGGTTGAGACACACAAAAAATCTACAGTAACTTCTTCAAAGAAGATTTCCCTCGCACCATCAGTACATAGAATGTAGTACACAACACAAGATCCAATTGACCTGAAAGAACAGCTCTTGTTGGGAGAGAACTCTGCAGGTGTCATATCCAAATAGCAGTCCTGAGTGAAACAAGACTGGCAAATGAATGCCAGCTTACTGAAGTTGGAGCTGGAGACTTTTGTTTTGGAGTGGCCACAATGAAGGGAAGCACTGTGAAGTTGGGGTAGATTTTGCAATCAAAACTAATCTAAGTCAATATTCTTTTTTTTTTTTAGGTTTTTGCAAGGCAAACAGGGTTACGTGGCTTGCCCAAGGCTACACAGCTAGGTAATTACTAAGTGTCTGAGCTGGATTTGAACCCAGGTACTCCTGACTCCAGGGCCGGTGCTTTATCCACCACGCCACCTAGCTGCCCCTAAGTCAATATTCTTGAATCCAATCCAAAAAGAATGAATGACAGGCTCAATGCAATCAGATTGCCACTTCCAGGAAAATACCGTGCCACCATCATCAGTGCCTATGCTCCTACCATGAAGAACTCTGATGAGGTTAAAGAAAAATTTTATGATGAACTGGAGACACTTATCATCAATGTACCAAAAGACTATAAGCTTATATTTCTGGCTGACTTTAATGCTAGAGTGGGTTCAAATTACCAGAAATGGCAGGGAGTCCTTGGAGAGTTGGAATGGAGTTGGAAATAGCAACAGTAATGGTCACTTATTATTGAAGACTTGTGCATCTCATGACTTCTTCACAAACAGTTGTCTGTTTACCTAAATGTAATAAAACTTCCTGGGTGCACCCTCATAGCAAACATTGGCATCTAACAGACTATGTGATTGTAAGGAGAAGAGACAGACAAAATGTGAGAGTGACAAAATGCAGAGTGCTGGACAGATCACAGCATCATCATCTCTAAACGAAATATTCACATTTAACCAAAGCAGTGGTCCCAAGGCAAAATGTCTACTACAAGAATTAATGTCAAGAGAATAGAGTATCTCTCTGATTAGAATAGTTTGTTGCTAACTTGGAGGGAAAACTGAAGCAATACTCATCTGACAACAGTGGAGCAGAAAAAGAATGGGCAGCTTTCAGAGATCTGATATATAGCACTGTTTTTGCTCATCTGGGCTAGAACTCTCCAAGCAGTATAATTCATCCATGTCTAAGAAGGCAGCATTTAATTTTCTTTTCTTTCCTTTCTTTTTTTTTTAGATTTTTCAAGGCAATGGGGTTAAGTGGCTTGTCCAAGGCCACACAGCTAGGCAATTATTAAATGTCTGAGGTTGGATTTGAACCCAGGTACTCCTGACTTCCAGGCCTGTCCTCTATCCACTACGCCACCTAGCCACCCCAGCATTTAATTTTCTTAAAAGAAAAGTATAAGCAAAGAGAGGGGCAGGACTCTTGGCTCAGTAAGAAGGCAGATGAAATTCAGTTTTAAGCAGACAGTAACAAACCAAAATGCTTTTGTGATGCCCTGAAGGCTATTTATAGACCAAAGACCTATAAGACAAAAATGGTAGGGACTTAACATAAGCAGAAGAGATTAGGGAAAGGTAGAAAGAATAAACAAAAGAATTATACAAGAAAGATCTTAGTATCACTACTAGTCATAATGTTGTGGTTATTGAGACTAGTGAATGAAGCCAAGTGGCCCTAAGAAGCATTGCTAAAAATTAGGTTAGTGGCAGTGATGACATTCCAGCTGAGCTATTAAAAAACTTTAATAAATGTTGTTAAAGTGGCAGCAAATTTGGAAAATTCACCAGTGGCTACTGAATTGGAAAAGATTATTTTACATCCTCAATTCTAGAGAAGGGAAATGCCAAGGAATATTCAAATTATTGAACAATTGCACTCATTTCAAAAGCCCACAAGGCAACACTAAAGATTCTACAAGCTTGGCTTTAGCAATATGAGAACAGGGAATTACCAGAAGAGCAGGTTGGTTTTTGGAGAGATAGAGGGACTAGAGATCAAATTGCCAATAATCATTGGCTTATGGAGAAAGCAAGGGAGTTAAAAAACCACCATCTACTTCTACTTCATTGACCACACTAAAACCTTTTATTGTGTGGATCATCACAAAATGAGGCAAGTCCTCAAAGAGTTAGTACTACCAAGTCATCTTAATTGTCTCCTGAGGAACCTGTTTATGGGTTAAGAAGCAACAATTAGAACCAAACCTGGAATAATTAATTGGTTTAAGGAGTATGACAAGACTATATATTTTCACTTCATTTACTTAATTTATATGCAGAGTACATCATGTGAAATGCCAGGCTGGATGAATTAAAAATTGGAATTATGGTTGCTGGAAGAAATATCAATAATCTCAAATATGTAGATGACCTCATTCTGATGGCAGAAAGTGAAAAGGAATTAAGAAACCTCTAAATGAAGGTTAAAGCAGAGGATGTAAAAGTTGACTTAAAGCTTAATATCAAGGGGCAGTTAGGTGGCATAGTGGATAAAGCACCGTCCCTGGAGTCAGGAGTACCTGGGTTCAAATCCAGCCTCAGACACTTAATAATTGCCTAGCTGTGTGGCCTTGGGCAAGCCACTTAACCCCATTTGCCTTGCAAAAAAAAACCCCTTAAAAAAGCTTAATATCAAAAAAGCTAAAATCTTGGTAACTGATCCCAACATTTCCTGACAAAAAGAGAAAAATGCAAATAGTGTCAGACTATTATATTCTCAAACAATGTTGGAGATGGTATCTACAGTTATAAAATTAAGAGATGTTCTTTTTTGGAAGAAAAAGTGTGGCAAATTTGGGCAGCATATTAAAAAGCAGAGACATCACTTTGCTAACAAAAGTTCCATATAATCAAAGCTATGATTTCTCCAGGAGCAAGATATGGCTATGAGAGCCAGACTATAAAGATTGCTGAGTGCTGCAGAATCAGTGTTTTTGAGTTGTGGTGCTAGAGAAGACTTCTGAGAGTCACTTGGGCAGCAAGAAGATCAAATCAGCCAGTAGTTAAAGAAATTAATTTAACCTAGTCATTGAAAGGTCAAATACTGAAGTTGAAGCTTAAGTACTTTAGCCACATAAAGAGAAGACAGGATTCTTCGGAAAAGACCTTGATATTGGTAAAGATTGAAGGCCAAAGGAAAGGGAGATGGCAGAGAATGAGATGGATAGAAAGTGTCATGGAAGCAATGAACATGATCTTGGACAGACTTCAGAAGATAGTGGAAGTTAGCAGGAGCTATCATGTTATGGTTAAAGAGGTCACAAAGAATCAGACATTACTGAGTGACTGAACAATATCACTACTTTTCATCATGATTCAGTCTAGGGTTAATAATAATAATCCACACATCTTTTGATCAATCAACAAACATTTATTAAGTGCCACTATTTGTCAGGCACTTGCTAATTTCTGTAAACACAAAAGTAAAACAATAATTGACCTCAAGGAGCTTATATTATAACAGGGGAGACAACATGTAGATACATAGGTATATACAAGATACATATAAAATAGATACAAGGTCACCTTGAAGGGAAAAGAACTGGATGAGTCAGGAAAGGCCTTCTGATGCCTGGAGGATTTAGAAGGGTAAAATAAGGATAATACTTCCCTCAGAGTTTTGTGAGAAAAGTGCTTCAAAAACTTTAAAGCACTCAGGAGATGTAGAATAATGAAGGTCTGGGTTTTGGTCAGGATGTAGGGATTAGAGGATTTACAGTTCATAATGTTTATTGATTTATTCCTCCTACATTTTTTTACACTATCCAGGCTGGTAATAGAGCACAAGTTAATCACTCAACAAACATTTATTAAGCCCCTACTACACATGAGGCACTGTTAGACCCTAGGAATGCAAATACTAAGATGGAAGCAATCTCTACTCTCAGGGAACTTACATTCTCATAGGGGAAATAGTATTTATATAAATATATACAGAAAAATATTAAGCCAATACAAAAGAGGCAGAGAGGGAAGAAGGCTGTAGCAGTTGGGAGGATAAGGCTGCCCAGAGAAATCTTCAGTAAAGGGGAGGGTAAGGAAGGGTCCATATTCTTTGTACCACCAGAAGTCAACCTTAGCATGCATTCCATAATAATTCAATTCTACAGACATTTATTAAGCACCTACTAAATGCTAGGCATTGGAAATATAGAAAAACATATTGGACCCTGCTCTCAAGGATAAAGCATTATACTTGTGTGGTAAAACAACAGACACAGAGATAAATAAGTATAAAAATAGATACCAAGAAATTAAGCAGTGAGCATTAAGTATTTGTTATGTGCTGGCACACTATGCTAATGTGCAGGAACTACAACAAAAAGGAAAAATGTAAGATGCTCACAAGCATCTTAGATTTATAAGTACAATGAAGTATCAATCAGGCAGGAAAGGGGAAGATGACTAATACCTGGAGAAATCTGGACTTTGAAGGGAGTAAGTGATCACCAGAGGCAAACTAGAGGAGAAAGTGTATTCCAGGCATGATGAACACATTGTGCAATGGCCCAGAGAGAGGCAGAATATGGAATAACATATGCAGTGAGCATTAAGTAGTCCAGATGGACTGGAATGTCAGTTGAGTGAGGGGCAGTCATGTGAAACCAGTCTGTAAAAAGATAAGCTACAGTTAATTTATGAAGGATTTTAAAAGCTAAACAGAGGAGTTTGAATTTTATCCCAGGGGCAATAGGGAGCCATTGAAGCTTCTCAAGCAAGGAAGTGAAATAATGGGAGCTAGCATATAGAGCCATTTCAGCACCCAGGACAGCTCTCTCCGGAATCAGGGTCGCATTGTATATTGTCATCCTTACTGGTCCTTGGTTCTTGTCTGCACTTGCTTCCTTGAAAGTACAGTGGGAGTTCTTGAGTGGGGGGAGAAGGAGAAAAAGGAGAGGAGTGGTGAAAACCTGCATCTAAGGGCAGGGAGACCAATACCTTTTCAGTTCCCCTATGGGGCTCATTCGACATCAGTAAGGAGCATCAATTGTCAGAGCTACTGCCCACCTTTTTTCCTCTACTCCCCTTGCTTACTTTCCCCCTCCCCCACCAAGCCATTGTATTTGGACAGATGAGAGGTAAACACTGTCTATGAAAAGGAATTTGTGTCAGTTTATGTTTTGATCATGATCTCTAGCCTCCCTGCACAAAACTTGCTGGAGAATAGGAAGTCTGGTGCATGTGGGGCTCCCAGAGGCCTCTGCACCTGTTACCCACTCAGCCTGGCACTACATCAACAGCAATGCCACCTCACCCCCAACCTGGGCCCAGGGGAAGGAGCTGGCAGCTGTGGATCAAAGCATCTGTACATCCTGAACAAGGTTTGAGAACTTTTCTTCTTTTGGGAAACTCAACTGTCCACTGAAGGTCCTGGCCTTCACTGTAATATAAGTGACTTGTCTGATCACAGATTAGACCTATATCATTCTCCTAGCAGGAGCTGGAGATGCAAAGAAAAAAATTAAAAAATCCCTGCCCTCAAGGAGTTTTTCAGAGGGATCTCCTATTACTTACCTTCACATATTTTATACTTCAGTCATATGGTTAGAATCTGCTCTAAGCTCTCCTGCCTATTAGCCCTTGCTCACATTCCTCCTGTTGCCCAGAATTGCCTTGCTTCCATTTTCCTTTTCAAATTCTTGCAATTCTTCTCCTTTCTTCTCCGCACAGCTGGTTACTACAGGAACTTTGACTTGCCCCATTTCTGACCTGGACTGTCTTGTCTTTCCTTAGGGTTCCTTGTGATCCCATACTCCAGGGGGCTCACCATATTGATGCCAGTCTTAGTGTAGATGTCTAATCACCTTTAACTCCACTGAAATTAAGAGCTCCCAAACACAAGTAACTCACCAACCTCAGGTTCTGCACCAGCAGACTACAGTCTTGGGACACCATGCCTAGTAAATCCTTCTTTTTCAATTCCAACTCAAATGTCACCTTCTTCCTTGATACATCTTGATCAGGAAGAACCTTCCCCTTCAGACTGTCATGTAGGACTTTAGATTCTCTGGTGGACTTGTCATGAACATAATGTGTTGTTACTCTTACTAGCTTGGCAATATAGAAAGTGCTAGACCTAGTATCAGAGGGCTGTTATTCAGTTGTTTAGTCATGTCTGAGTCTTTATGACACTATTAACCATAGCAGCATGATGGGCCCTTCTAATTTCCACTATCTCCTGAATTCTGTTCAAGATCATGTCTGTTTCTTCTATGACAGTTTTATCATTTCATTCTCTTCCATCCCCTTTTCCTTTTTCCTTCAATCTTTCCCAACACCAGGGTCTTTTACAATGAATCCTATCTTTTCAATATATAGCTTAAGTATTTAAGTTTCAGTTTCAAAATTTGACCTTCCAATGACTAGTCTGAATTAATTTCTTTAACTATTGACTGATTTGATTTCCTTACTGTACCGACAACTCTCAGAAGATTTCTCCTGAATCAATTCAAAAGCATTGATTCTATAGCACTCAGCTCACATTATAGTCTAACTCTCAAAGACATATCATGCCACTGGGGAAAAAACCATAATTTTGACTATATGTACCTTTTGTCAACAAAATTATATCTCTGCTTTTTGGTATGTTGTCCAGATTTTCCATAGCTTTCCTTCCAAGGAGGAAGCATCTTTTAATTTTATGACTATAATCATAAAATTGGCTGTGATGTTTGAACCTGAGAATATAAAATTTTTTGCTGGTTGAATTTCTTCTTCTATTTGCTGGAAAGAGATGGGAGAGTTGCCATGATCTTAGTTTTTTTTTTAATGTTAAGCTTCATGCCAGCTTTTACTCTTCTCTTTGACCCTCATACAGAGGCTTCTTAATTCTTCTTTACTTTCTGCCATCTGAGTGGTATCATCTGCATATCTGAGATTGTTCTTACTTCTCTCAGGAATCTTAATTCCACTTTTTTGATTCATTCAGTCTGCATAATATACTCTGCATGTAAATTAAGTAAATAAGGTGACAATATATAGCCCTTTCATACTTTTCCAATTTTAAACCAATCAGTTATGCTTTGTTCCATATAGGTTCCTCAGGAAACAGAATGATATGGTAGAACTATTTCTTTGAGGACTTGAGACATTTTGTTTTGTTCCACATAGCTAAAGGCTTTAGTGTAGTCAATGAAACATAATTTGAATTTTCTGGAACTTTCAAAGTCCAGAGAATGTTGGCAATTTGGTCTTAAGTTCCTCTACTTCTGTCTGCTCTTCTGATAATTCTTGGTTCACATATTGCTAAAGCTTATCTTTCCTCCAAAAAACCCAGTGAGTTCAGCTTTATCCAAAAAAGATTTGTTAAATCCAGGAGCTATTTTTAAAATGATTTATATTCCATTTTCCACAATTACACATAGAAATAATTTTAACATTTATTTCTTAAAACTTTGAATTCCAAATTCTCTCTCTCTCTCCACCCTACCCCCATTTGGAAGATTAATATTTTAACAAACTTTATACATTTATAATCATACAAAACATATTCAATTTTAATCATGTTGTGAAAGAAAACACAGACCAAAAAAATCTCCAAGAAAAATAAGGTTAAAAAAAGTGTGCTTTGATTTGTATTCAGACTCCATCAGTTCTTTCTTTGAAAATCGTAGTATTTTTCAACATAAGTCCTTATGAATTGTCTTGGATCATTGTACTACTGAGCATTATTGTCATTCACAGCTAATCATTGTACAACATTGCTATTATTGTGAACACTAGTCTCCTGGTTCTGCTTACTTCACTTTGTACCAGTTCATGTAAGTCTTTCCAGGTTTTTCTTAGAGCATCTTTATCATGTATTATATAACACAATAATTTTCTAATACATTCTAATTTCTAATTACTACAGGAATTTTGACTTGCCCCATTTCTGACCTGGACTGTCTTGTCTTTCCTTAGGGTTCCTTGTGATCCCATACTCCAGGGGGTTCACCATATTGATGCCAGTCTTAGTGTAGATGTCTGAACTAATTTCTAATTTCTAACATTTCTAATACATTCATATACCATAACTTGTTTAATCATTTCCCAATTGATGGGCATCCTATCAATTTCCAGTTCTTTACCTTGCAGAATCTTAGGCATAACTTTGCAGGCAAGTGAAGTGAGTATAATTGTTCAATAATTTGAACATTCCTTGGCATTGACTTTTGGATTGGGACATTTCATTTCCAGTTTCCAATTTCCAGTGGCCACCATTGAGTTTTCCAAATTTGCTGGCATATTCAGTGTAGTACTTTAACAGAATCATCTTTTAGGGTTTTAAATACCCCAGCTGGAATTCTGTCACCTCCACTAGCCTTAGTGTTAGCAGTGCTTCTTAAGGTCCACTTGAGTTAATTCCCCAGAATATCTGACTCTAGATCAATAGCCACACCTCATAGATGGAATTTATGTTAAGATTTTTCTTGTTTAGTTCTTTTTGTGTCTTTTTTTTGCATTGAGGTTAAGTGACTTGCCCAAGATTTTGTATATTCTTACTAGCTCTTCTGCTTATTTTTACATGAAACATTCTCTTGATATCTCTAATTTTCTTGAAGAGAACTTTTATCTTTCCCATTCTATTGTTGCCTTTTATTTCTTTGCTTTGTTCATTTAGGAAGACCTTTTCTCTCCTTGGAATTCTGCATTCAATTGGCTGTATTGCCCTTTCTCCTTTTTCTTTTGCTTTCCTTCTTTTTTTTCAGTTATTTGTAAAGCTTCATCAAACAACCACTTTGCCTTCTTGCTCTTCTTTTTCTTTGTGATAATTTTTTTTGTTGCTGCCTCCTGTACAATATTGCAAACCTCTATCCATGCTTCTTTAGATACTCTATTTACTAGATCTACTCTTTTAAATCTATTCAGCATTTCCACTTCACATTCATAAGGAATGTTATTTAGGGCATACTTATATGGTCTGATGGCTTTCCCTACTTTCTTCAGGTCTTATAGCTAACTGTATAGAACTTCTCTATCTTTGGCTGGAAAATATATAATTAATCTGATTGACCATCTGATTACGTTCATATGTAGAGTCACCTTTTGGATTATTGAAAAGAAGTGTTTGCTATGACCAGCAAGTTATTTTGGCAAAACCATTAGTCTTTGCCTCGTTTAATTTTGTATTTCAAAACTTTTCTGAATTACTTTTCTACTTTAACATTTCAATACCCTATGATGAATGTGACACCTTTTTTGAGGGTGTTATTTCTGGAAGAAGTTGAGGGTCTTCATAGAACTTATCAACTTTGATCTCTTTAATGCCAGTAGTTGGAGCACAGAATTATATTATTGTATGTTGGATGATTTTCCTTGGATTAAAGAGATATTATTCTGTTTCTTTTTGAGATTTTGCCCTAGTACTGCTTATCTCACCTTTTTTTTTTATTGACTATGAGGACTATATTTCTCCTAAGGAATTCTTGCCCTCAGCAGTATATGCATAAATCATCTGAATTAAATCCACTATTTCCTATCCACTCATCTTCACTGACACTTAATCTTTCCATCTCCTATTTGACCAGATCCAGTTTGCCTTGTTTCATATATCTTTCATTCCAGATTCCTATGCAATATTGATCTTTTTCAACATCAGACTTTTCTTTCATCACCGGATGCATCCTCATTTGCTTTGGTCCAGACTCATTAGTTTTGAAGCTGCTTATAGTTGTCTTCTATTGTTTCCTTCCAACCTGAGACATTCATTTTCAGTATCATATCTTTTGTCATTTTAATATTGTCCATGTGGTTATGTTGGTGAAGATCAGGAGTCATTTGCCATTTCCCTCTCCAGTGGTTCACCTTGTGTCACTTCACTATGGTCTGTCTGTCTTCAGTAGCCCATAGTTTCACTGAGCTACACAAGCTCTTCTGCCATGACAAGACAATGATCCAGGAGGGGAAAATCAGGGGACCTGGGTTCAAATCCAATTCTGGCACATTTAACTTGAGTGACCTACTTAGCTCTTCTAAGCCTCATTTTTCTCACTGGTAAAGTGTAGGTGGGTAAAGTGTAGGTATAACCCCTCTGATGTCCTTTCCAGATGTAAATGTAAGAACCTTCACTGTGTGAGATTTGTGAGACTAGCAACTATGACTTACCTAAAATTTACATCTCTTTGGACACTGAATCCAGCATGCTGCTTATAGTAGGTACTGAATCAATATTTGTTTCATGCCTAGCTTAGTTACTGACACGTAGTAGGCACTGAATAAATGGTTGCTGACTAACAACTGTAAATAGTTGAAAAAGGACAGTCAATAAAACTTGTCAAATGCAATAGTCAATGTTTGTTTATACTAGACTGTTAAAGCTAAAGGGCAAGGCTCCTTTTTCTTAACAATAAACAACAAACTGAAGGAATTTATTTTGGGGTTGTTTTTTTTTTTTAGATTTTTCAAGGCAATGGGGTTAAGTGGCTTGCCCAAGGCCACACAGCTAGGTAATTATTAAGTGTCTGAGGCCAGATTTGAACCCAGGTACTCCTGACTCCAAGGCCAGTGCTCTATCCACTGCGCCACCTAGCCACCCCAGAAATTTATTTTGTAAGAGGATTGTTTGTTCAATTCAGCTAGTCAACATTTGTGAACTGCTTACTATGTTCACAGTTCTAGGGTGGTTCCTGGGAATATAAAGACAAAAAGGATACAGATCCTACCCTCGAAGAGCTTATATTATACAAATTTTCACTGGAAAATATCTTTTTTTGTCCACTGAAAATGTATAAAAAAATACTTTTGAGTGTAAATAAATATTTGTTGTTGAATGTGTAATTATAAAATAAATCCTGAAGGGGCCTAGAGAATGGGTTTCTTCTGGTAATAAAAGTATGTGCAGGCATTATTCTCCCCATTTTATAGATGAGGAAACTGATGTTTTGAAACTAAATCATTTGCCCATGGTTATACAGTTAAGAGTAGAGGCAGGATTTTCTGCCTCCATGTCCAGTACTTTTTTCCTTTCTTTTTTGGTGACAGACAAGGTTAAGTGACTTGCCCAGGGTCACATAGCTAGTAAGTATCTGGGGCTGCATTTGAACTCAGGTCCCTCTGATTACAGGGCCATACTTGATCCACTTTGTCACCTAGCTGCCTCCAATATCTTTCACTACACCATACTATAGTTCCCCCTGTCAGAGAAAGCATGGCCTAGGAGACAAGAGTATTAGACTTGGAATAAGGAAGATGCAAATTTTATGTAACTTATGGGTAAGTCAGTTAATCTCTCTGAACTGTAAGAAACTCACTTAGACATATTCTAAATATAGTAGATTTCAGTCTGAGAAAATCATAGCTTCTTGACAGAGATATATAAAAGTAAATAAATTTGCCAAAATATGTCCCTCCTAGTGCCTTCTGCTTGCTAACTCTGGGCAGCCATCTACCTTGCCTGTTCCTAGGATATCAGCTCAACCTGAGACTGATGTGGGCAGCCCTACAGCCTGGCATTTGGGAGAAAATGTATTTGAAAAAAAATCTAATCTTCTGGTTGCCTATAGAGCCAGGAGTTCATAGAGTTAACCAGCCTCCTTCCCTGGACCCTGAGCCTCAGGAAAACATGTCCACAGCTGGTGGTGGTGTCAGAGAGTGTAAGAATGAGAAATCGATCCAGGTTTCCATGTGAAAATGGATTGTAAGGGGGCAGCCTATTGTGTCAATTGTGCTGATTAGCACTTGTTCAAGTGTCCAGGCCATCGATTGGCAGGTGAGAATCATTCTGGGAGCAGCCGGGCCCTCAGCCCTCCTGAGGTGGAGTAAGAGAGAAGATGGGGTGAAGGGAATAACTTCATCAATAAAGCTTCATGCCTAGTCAGCTGCCCAAGGGGAATTTGGTGACCACCAACACTAGATAGATGAAACCAGGGTCCAATTGGCCCATGTGATGACATTCCAAAGGGTCCTTCTTCCCCCATCTGACTACCAGGCAGTGAGAACCTAGAGAAGCTATGGGTTGAACAGATTGGGCCACATTGGTCAAAGATGTTAATGAGCATGGGGTGAGTAGAGCCTGGAATGCCCTCCCTTCTCTGCACTACTCTGAACACCTCCCTTCTCAGATAGGATTCTTAGAAATTACCCCTCCAAGAAACCTCCCCTGACTAATATGGTTCTTTGCCTCTCTGCATCCATGACTAATAACATTTTATTTATTAATATTAGTTCATATTTACCTCCTGTTTTTAGGTTTGCAAGGTACTTTCCATACATTATCTCCTTTGATTCTCACAGCAAACCTGTCAGGCAAGTTCTCCTATTATCTTCATTCTATAAATGAGGAAATTTATATTCTCATAGAGGTGAAGTGATTTGTTTAGGGTCACACAGCTAGAAAGAAGTGTCAGAAAAGGAATTTGAACCCAGATCCACCTTACTCAAATTCAGTTCTCTTTCCACTCTTCTATGTTACCTCTCTGATTAATTCTATCATCCATATCTCTTCAACAAATACAGAATCTCCCAAAGATTTTAGTATAGTTTATGCATTATGAGTTTAAAGCTGTATTAAGACTTTTAAACCAACCTGTATTTATGAAGTAACCATTGTATGCAGAGCACTGTGCTGGATGCTGTTCTATCTTTAGAGTATGTGCCGCCTATTCTATCTGTTGTCAAACCCTGTGGGAAGGCTTATTGATGCTAATTCTGGAATTGTATATGGTATAGTGGAGTTTTTGCTTTCCACTTTAGATACTGTTTCAAGATAGATGACCATATGAATGTCTGATTGACCACTGTAGCAAAATTGGGTGTTCATCCCAAAGGCACTAAGCAGAAAAAGCAAACCTCCCTTTCTCTCTCTCCTGACTGGATGTATTTGAATCAGAAGGCAAAAACTGCTGTAAGCCTCCAAGTGTGTGTGAGTGTGTTTGTGCATCTCTGTGTGTGTGTGTGTGTGTGTGTGTGTGTGTGTGTGTGAGACAGACAGACAGACAGACAGACAGACAGAGGGACAGAGACAGAGACAGGAAAACAGAGACAGACACAGAGAAACAGACTTGAAGAGAAAAAAGACAGAGAAGAAAGAAAATAGGGAAGAGAGATAGAGAGATGAGAGAGATGAGTGTTAGTAAAACAGTCTCTAAAGCAGAGAGCAGAGGGCCAACTCTCCTCACATAGGCAGAAAGGTGACTTGTGAATACTTTGCAGAATGATACTGCTTCTGTTCCTATTGTATATTTTTTCCACACTTGGGTGAAAGAGTATTGAAGATGGACAGGATTAGTCTGTAATCTCGTGAGCTTTTAAAGTTCAAGAGAGTGCCAAACATCCAGGAATAGTCACCCATGCCAGAATTTCTGGACACCTGAGACTGATTGAATAAATATTTGTCAAAATGAATGTAATCTAATTTAACTCACTGTATGAGCATATTAACTTCCTCTATGACTCCTGAATTTTGAAACAATAGGTCCAGAGAATTGCTTTGTCAGTGATAGAGGACTTCAGAAGCACCTGAAAGAGCTCTTCCTAGACAATGATGTTGCTATAAGAAAAATAATTGTTAGCACTTTTTAAAAGTACATTAAAGTTTGAAAAGTATTTTCATATGTACATTTATATATGTATGTATATAAGTATATATATATATATATATATATATATATATGTACACACACACACACACATATTCACCCAGTGCTAGCATGGAAAAATATTGGGGAGATTAGGATGCAGCCCCAATTGAAAATAGAAGGATCGCTCCATCAACGAGCATAAATTAAACACTTTCTATGAGTCAGGTACCATGCTAGGGTATGACAATATAAAGATAACAGTGGAGTAGCCCTATCTTCTCAGTCTACTGAGAAGCCTTCATATATTTATATACAAAGCATACTCAGCAACCAATCAATTTACAGTTATTAAGCAACTACTATTTTCCAGGTCCTGTGCTAAGTACTGAGAATGCAAAAAGAGGTAAAAGAAAGTCTCTGCCCTAGAAGAGCTTATCATCTAATGGGGGAGACAACCTGCAAATAAATATATACAAAGCAAGTTCCAGAAGAAGTGATTAAAATGTGATAATTATATAAAATGAATCCATGACATAATGATATATCATTAACATGATAAATGTGAGTTATTTGGGGGCACTGAGGAAATCATTAGCAGCAGAAAGGAATCAGGAAAAACCACATGTAAGTGATGATTTTTTAAATTATGTTTTGAAGGAAACAGATTCTAGGGGGAAGAGGCCAGTAGGCAGTGAATTATAGGCATAGGGCAAACCTTGCAAAGGCATAGAGAGAAGAGAGGAAATTTCTTATGGAAATAGGAAAAAGACTATTTCATTGGACTATAGTATATGTGAAAGTGAATAATTTATCATAATTCAAGTAAGATGGAGTGGAGGCAGGCTGTGGATGGTTTTAAATGACAAACAGAAGAGTCTGTATTTCATTCTAGAGGTAACAGGAAGTCAGTGAAGTTTAGTCAACAGAAGAGAGGTATGAACAGAGCTATGCTTTAGGAATTTCACTTTCACAGCAATAGAGAAAATGAAGTGGATGGGGCAAAACTTGGAGCAGGGAGAGTAATTAATGGGCCATTTCAACAGTTCAGGTGAGGGAAGATAAGAGCCTGAACTAGGAGATAGTAACTATATGAAAGGAGAAAAAGGGATGGATGGATGGAAGAGACATTGCTTGGGTAGATTCCACAACACTTGGAAACTGATTGGATATGTAAGATGAGGGAGAATGAAATAGGATGAATCTGAAGTTGTGAGCCTGGAAAGAAGTTGATTCTCTTCATGGATATATCTGTAGAATTCAGAGCCATTATATGATACTGCTCTCCAATCTCTGCCCTCCTGCCTCTCCAGAATGCTAGAAGAAAAAACTTAATTAAATTGACCTACTTAAAGAAAACAATTAGAAATGGTTTTTAAGAAAATAAGAAGTTTGTGTTAAATAAAAAAACTCAAACCTTGATGAAGAGTTAAAAATGTTTGTTTATTTCCACTTGTGAAATTCCAGGTATGGGATTTCCCCTGAATCAAAGATGCATGTCTACTGTCAATTAGAGAACAATCATTGAATATTACTCACCCACAAGCTGCAACTTAAACCACAATTGAATAGAGGTGAAATGAAAACAGCTCTGTGGTAGAGTGAGAATAACTGAATCTTAATTCTGGTTATTACACTGATTTGCTATTTAATTTTGGGAAATCAACCTAAGAGTTAAAAAGAGGCAGCTATGTGGTAAAATAGAGTCAGGAAGACTGGAGTTCAAATTCTGTTTTAGACACTTACTGGGTGATACTGGACAAGATAATCAACTTCTATTAGCCTCAGTTCTTAATCTATAAAATGGGGATAAATAATAGCTTCTGTCTTATAAAGTTTTATGAGGATGAAATGAGCTAATGTATATGGGACTTTGCAAACCTTAAAATGCTCAGTATTAAGATTTCATTGTTTTAGGAAGCTAGGTGGTGCAGTGCATAGAGCACCAGCCCTGGAGTCAGGAGGACCTGAGTTCAAATGTGGCCTCAGACACTTAATAATTACCTAGTTGTGTGGCTTTGGGAAAGCCACTTAACCCCATTGCCTTGAAAAAACTTTTAAAAAATATTTCATTATTTTAGGAAGCTATGTGGTTCAGTGGATAGAACACTAGCCCTGGAGTCAGGAGAACTTAAGTTCAAATGAGGTCGAAGACACTTAATAATCATCTAGCTGTATGACCTTGGGCAAGTCACTTAACTGAATTGCCTTGCAAAAACTAAAAAAAGATTTCATTGTTTTAGGGAAGTTGATTAATAAGCACTAAGTTAAGTTATACCAAGAAAGGCAAAAGACAGTCTCTGCTTTCAAGGAACTCACATTCTAATGGAGAAAGCAATACAAAAGTAACTGTGTACAATTAAATTATAGACATGATAAATTGTAAATATAGAGGATAGGCACTAGAATGAAGAGGGGTTAGTGAAGGCTTCCTGTAGATATGGGGTTTTATCTGGAACTTGAAGGACACCCAGAGGAGAGAGAGCATTTCATCTATGGGGGACAGTCAGTGAAAATGCCCAGAGCTAGCTAATAGAATGTTTTGTTCAAAGACCATATGGAGGCCAGTGCTATTGGATTGAAGAAAATGGGAAGTTGGTTCTTGTCCTTTATACTCAAAGAGTACATTACTATGTTGGGATCAAGGTATAGTGTGTCTGACTGTGGCTGAGCAGGCCAAGCTCAGAAGACTCTACCACAGTCTACCACAGTTAGGACTGAAGATGTCTCTAAATACATCTCACATTTCTTTTGAACTATTGCAATCCTGCTTTGCTCATAGAGCGTAACACCTTCTCTGATGAGAACATACCAAGCTAGGCAGTCAATTCCAAAGTTCTTTTTTTTTTTTGAAAGGCAAATGGGGTTACGTGGCTTGCCCAATGCCACACAGCTAGGTAATTATTAAGTGTCTGAGACCGAATTTGAACCCAGGTACTCCTGACTCTAGGGCCGGTGCTTTATCCACTGCGCCACCTAGCCGCCCCCTATTCCAAAGTTCTTAAGAAAGACCTTGAGAGTGTTCTTGTGTCTTTAGTTCTGACCTCCATGGGAGTGTTTCCCTTGTGTAATTTCTCTGTAAAGTAGTCTTTTAAGCAATTGTTCATTTGGCATTCAAACAACATGGTAAGCCCATCAGAGCTGTATTCTCTGAAAATTTGAATGCCTAGAAGTTTAGCTCAAGGAAGCATCTCAGCGTCTGGTACCTATGTTGCTAGATGATTTTCAGAACCTTCCTAAGACAATTAAATTGGAAGTGATTTGGTTTCCTGGCTTGGTGCTGGTAGACTGTCAAGGTTTCACAGGCATACAACAGCAAGGTTACTACAATGACTCTGTAAACCTTCAGTTTGGTAGGAAGCTTAATACCTCTTTTCTCCCACACTCTCTTTTGGAACCTCTCAAACACTGAGCTAGCTCTGGCAATGCATGCATCAACAATGTTATTAATGGAAAATGTACTATCAAGATAAGTGACCTTATTCACAGCTTTCAAAATTTCTTCATATGCTTCTTATCAACCATCAGTTGATGGTTCCACATATGGGTGATATGGTGCTGGTTGGTTTTGGGGGGTTAATTGTCAGGTCAAACAACCCAAGCAGCAGAGAATCAAGCCATGTTCTGTTACTTCTCAGCTTTAGAGACTACATTAAGTACACAATCATCTGAGAACAAAAGGCTTCATACCAACTATCTTTTCATTTTAATCTTCACTTGTAGCCTTTTCAAGTTAAATAATTTGTCATCAGTGCAATAGCTGACATTTTGTCTTCATGGAAGGTTTCCAACAACATTACTGAAAACATCATGCTAAAAAAGAAAGAAAGCAAACACACATCTCTTGGTGACTAGGAAAGGGTGGGTGCATTGTCCATTATCCAGAACCTATACAAATATGCCATCATCAAATTGACATGTAATACTGATGAACTTCTCCAGGCAATCAAAGGCCTCACAACTGACAGACAGTATCAAAGGTCTAGTTCATTATGTTTGAACCTCTGTTCTACTCTTGGCATTTCTCATTCTTCAAATATCAAATCCATAGTTCCTCAGCCTTTTCTGAAGTCCTCTGGTTCTCAGGTAGGTGACCATTTTCCAGGTGAAGGATAAGCCTATTAAACTTGACTCTGGGAAGAATCTTGCCAACAGTGACTAAGAGAGAAACACTCCTTCTTCCTTGATCTATAATTGTCGCCAGACAACCTGTTTCCTTTTCCTTTATAGGAATGGATAATGTAGGCATCTTTGAACTCATGGAAAATTACTTCCTCTTGTTATATCATCCACAAAATTTCAGTCAGCTTTTGTAAATCTGTCAGTTGTAAATTAAGTGCTTCCTCCTTGAGACAAATGAGCTGTCTTGCTGGTAGATCCTGTGGAGTTCTTGTTTTTCATTTAGCAATTTGTGAGTTTCTCCATCATTTTTATCAAGTCAATCTTGTGTTCTACCCTAGATAAGTAAATGCAGCATTATATACCAAATCTCTGAAAGCTACCCAATCTTTTTCTGTTCCACTGTTGCCAACTATGTATTGGCTCAGTTTTTCCTCAAATTGCGCACACCCAGAGAAGTGTTCTAATCTGTTGGTAATAAGTCTTCCGGTAATCATTTTGCCTTGGGGTTAGAGCTTATGTGAATATTTAACTTGGAGAAGATAAGTCTATGATCAGCCCTCTACTGTGTACCACATTTTGCCTTTCTCATTCTCACATTCTGTTTATCTCTTCTCTTGACAATGACAGATTCTATAAATGTCAATGTTGGCTGCAAAGGTAGATCCATGAAGTTTTATTTGCTTAGGTAAATGGAAGACAGTATTGGTGACAAGGTCATGAGATACACAAGTCTTCAGGAGTAAATGACTTTTGCTTGTTGCTATTTTCAACTCCAGTCCTCCAAAGGACTCCCTGCCATATTTGTTGCCTACTCTGTTATTAAAGTCACCAGACTAATAAGCTTGTCCTATCTCAACACCTTAACCTAGGTCTTCATAAAATTTATCTTTGACCTTATCAGGTTTTATCATGGTGGGAGCATATGCCCTGATGATGGTGGCATAATGCTTTCCTGCAAGTGGCAATTATACTGTCAAGAGCCCATCATTTACTCTTTTTGGGAAGCATACAAGTTTGTTGACTAGATTGGTTTTTTTAAGGTTTTTTCAAGGCAAATGGGGTTGATAGCTTGTCCAAGGCCACTAGGTAATTATTAAGTGTCTGAGGTCAGATTTGAACTCAGGTCCTCCTGACTCCAGGGTCAGTGCTCTATCCACTGCATCACCTAGCTGCCCCTAGATTGGTTTTGATTGAAGAATCTACACCAGCTTCATGGTGCTTCTCATCACTGTAGTCACTCCAGAAAAATATTTATCCAACTCTGACTTTGAGTAAACTTCCCTTCATTTGCCAGCCTTCTTTCACTCAGGGCTACTCTTTGGAAGCAATATCAGCTGAGTTCTCTTGCAACAAGAATTGTTCATCTTTCACTTTTACTGGACTTTTTGCTGTCCATAAATGTACATATACCATAGGAATCATCTTCACAAAAGTTTTTGTACATTTTTTATGTGTTTCAAACACCTGCCACAGTAAGCAGACCAGGGTTAGGTCTGGTGAAGTAACAATTTTAAAATTATCTTTTCTAGCCCTTCCTTTACTCCAAGAATAAAAAAAAATGGATGCTCAAACACAGAGAAGGCTGCTGAATCCCACTGCTGCTTCAATCCAGTGAGAAGATGAATCTATGTTCCAGGACATGTGTGCAGGGTTGTGACTACAGCTTCCAGTGTATACACACCTGCTGTTTCATCTGTTACCACAGGACTTTGAGATAGGCAAAAATGGTAAAATGATATGAGTGATGTCTTTTGATTCACATATAAATTGAATGTAATTGAGACAGAGTTGTACAAGGTTGTCAGCCTTACTCTTTTTACAGATTGAAGTTCAGTGGTAAGACAAAAGTCAAGATGGTTAGTAATGGCTTGAGATGCAATGGATGATCATGGCACCTTCCATGTCTAACTAAGCTATAGTGCCTGCTTCTGCCTCCTACATAGCTTGTTGGAACAAATTGTTTACCTCTGTTCATTTTGCTGGGGGAAGTTTTCATGTACTTGGCATACAATTCACTGATGGGTTTTAGGTCTGTAAGTTACTTTTCACCTGGTTTAGCCCATCTGCTGAAACAATTTATCAGGGTGGCATCATTGTTCATGCTATAGCTCTTTGCAGCTATGGGTGAGAGCTGGGTGGTAGGTGGACATCAAAGGTAGAAAAGCCTGAAAAGGGTTCTGAAAAAGGCTCAGGAACCATCACATCAGAGGTACTAGTCTTCCCTGGACATCTATCTACCTCTGGTCTAACATTTAAGAAGACTGGAAAGATGGAGAGGGTAGGATTAGATTATAAAAGGCTTTGAACACCAGATAAGAATCTTCTATTTTATCTTGAAGGTACTAGAGAGCTACTGGAATTTAATGAGTATGGGGGTGACATAGTTAGACCCAGACTTTAGGAAAATCACTTTGTCAACTAGAGGGCAGAGACTTATGGCAGGCAGACCAACCAATTAACTATTGTGATAGATTAGGTATGAAGTAATGAAGGTATCTACTAGAATGGTGAATCAGAAAGGACAAAATGACATATCTGAGAAATATTGAAAAGGAGAAATCACTAGAACTTGGCAACAGATTGGTTACAGGAAAGGACAGGAGTTTAAAATGTCTGCAAAGACATGAAGTTTGATATGCCCAGTAGACAGTTGGTGATGTGAGACTGAAGGTCAACAGAGAGGTTGGGGTTAGGTAAGTAGATCTGAGAATTATCATCATAGAGATGATAATTGAATCAATGGGAGATGAAGAGATCATGAAGTGAAGTAGTGTAAAGGGAGAAGAGGACCCAGGACAGAGCCTTTTTGGAGACATGGGGGGAGAAAGAAGAAAGATTTTGAAGACATTAGATCAGCTAGAAGTCACTGATCTAAAACTCCACAGATAAGTGCCAATTTAACTGAGCCTCTGTCAGGGGGTCACATAGTAATTATCTCAACAGTCAAGGACATTGTCTCTGGAGGCTGTATAATGCAGTGAAAAGAGCCTTGGATTTGTGGTTAGAGGACTGACAAACTGTCAGATCCTGACAACATATCATTGGCAATGGCTCCTTGTGCAATTCACAAGGAGTTGGATGCAACTTATTCTATAGAAGTAATTGTGTCTAGCAAAGAACAGGACAAGAGTATCTCAATGCCGAGTTGAAAGCTAACCCTGGGAGTTAAGAACTGCACATAGGAGTAGGTCCATAGAATTCAGCTGAGCAAACTGTATAGCAGATGTGCTGGGTTTAATGGGAAGCAGCATAAGGACACTATACACATAAAAAGGGCATGAACTCTTTGTGATTGGGGCATGAGTTACCTTGACCATACACCCACCCTAAGTATGTGCCTCTATTTAACACACTCTCCATGTGTTTATTCTTCCCGTCAATGAATTGTGGGAAAGACATACCCAGTTTAGGGGGGAATGTTTTGTTATAACTGTTCATGCTAAACCATTTCAACAAATGCCTTTGCTTTGAGCTAATTGTACTAACTGAATGACTAGAATAAAAGAAAATAAACCAGGGGTAACGCATGAGTCATAGTTTTAGGAGTGGATTCACAGAGCATCTGGGAGGGAGGGGATCCATCCTATGTGTGAGTTGGGGAGAGGGCAATATAAAAGGAATATCACAAAAATTTAGCACATACTGAATACCTAGCAGGACATTACCTGGAAGCTAAAAATTATACATATCAGAAATGTGTTGTCTTTAATAGTTTGTCATATAACAAATTTCCATTTATAAATACAGATCTCAAAATATCCTTAAGTCTTAACCAATAAATTGTACCATAACTGGTGAATTATCACAAATTCAACTGTTAAACACAATAGGTAAGACATAAGAGCAATGGTTTTAATAGATGTCATACCTTCAAACACTCATCATTTCCAAGTTTCAAGGAATGAAAAGCTACTGAAATTTAGAGACCTAAAAGAATTCAAAATTGCACGAGAATAGGATGAGGTCAATATCACTTTTTTCATCCTGTTTGCTACAGGAGTTGTACAGAGGATACTTTCAGTGAATTTACAGAAGGTGAGTTACTTTTTATTCAACTATAAGAAATCAGTTATTTTTATCCATCAGTGCAATATTCCACACAAGTAGGTAGTATCATGGCTAGAGTGCTAGACTGGGAATCAGAAAGTTCTGTACTTGAAATCTGTTTCAGATACTTAATTAGCTATATGACCCTGGGAAATCAGTTCACCTCTCTTAACCACAGTTTCTGCATCAGTAAAATTGAAATAGTAACACCTACACCAGAAGTGACATAACAAATACCAAATGCTTGCAAGTTTTAAAGTTCTATGTAAATGTTAATTATTCTGTTGCTGTTCAGTTTTCAATCATGTCTAATTCTTTGTAACCCCATTTGGGGTTTTCTTGGTTAAAGATACTAAAGTGATTTGCCATTTACTTCTCCACATCATTTTACAGTTGAGGAAACTGAGACAAACAAAGTTAAGTGACTTGCCTTGACTAGGGTCACACAGCTAGGATGTGTCTGAGGGCAGATATGAACTCAGGAGGATGAAGCTTCCTGATTCTAAGCCCAGTGCTCTCTGTCCACTGTGCCACCTACCTATCCAGCTATTATTATGATTATTATTATTATTATTATTCTATAAGGGCAGGATAACATTTACCCCAAGACTACTTCTATCTGAATTATATTAAATAAGATTAGAATAATGCTTTTTTTTCTGTAATAACAATAATAATAGCAGTAGTAACAGATTTATAGAGTTTTAAATGCATTATCTATTTAAATGTATTTATAAAGAGCTTTAAAATGCATTATTTCATTTGATCCTCACAGCAATCCAGGGTGATATGCTTTTTTAAAAACACATTTTTCTTTTTTCTTTTCTTTATGTTTATGCTTGTTTTTACATATTTATTCTGTTTGTCCCCTTTTTGCTCTCCTACCCTGTGAGCTATCCTTTACAGCAAAGATTGAAAGCAAAGAAAAGCAAGTGAGCAAAATTAATTAAGTGGAGACTTAGTCCCTGAAACAATTTTTCCCTTCTGTCTTCAGAAAGTCCCTACTAAAAAAAAAATCCCCAAAACCAAAAAAGGTCACTCTTCCCTTGACTCAGATGTCCTCTGGCTCCCAACCCATTTATTCCTCAGCTCCAACCCACTCAAAACTCCTACTTTTCAGATCTAGCCAATTCATATTTATTTTGACCTTGTATTAGGAATTAATACAGTCTAATTAAGTTAGAGAAAAACTGTGATATGAAGAAAATGTCATTCTCCCAGGAAAAGTTAAATGCAAACTCAGTCTTAGGAAAATCATCTTAACTCTTTCTCACCCCCAGAAAGTTGTAAACTCTGTCCAGTTCTGACTATGTGACTCAATCAGCTGTAAACCTAGTCCCAAAGTTGATTTAAAGTCAGAATAACAATTTACACATCACCACTGGGTCTTCAGGATCTGCTTGACTAAGGAATATTGTTTCCAAGGTAGAAATGAAATCTTCCCAGGGTCAGGAAGAGCTTGCATAGCAGCCCAGCATCACCAGGAGCAATGGAACCTTCTAGGCCAACATCATTGTTGCTACATTAATGTCAAAAGTCTGACTTCTGTGGGAGGGAAAAGGAAATATAATGTCCCAAACTTTAGTAGGACACAGCGTACTATGCTATTTTTCTTTTCCCTGCTTCCTTCTTTTTTGTTTCTTCCCCAAAGTACTTTTTTTGAAATGTTTTCATATCTTTTCTGAATCCCATACTTATCCAATCAAAGTCTATGTTGGTGCTATGTCATCAGTTACTAGGTCCCTTAAATAATTGTGTTTACTTGTGTCTATCATAACCCCTGCTTGAATATAATCTTTAAGAGGGGAGAAACTATGATATATTAAAACTTTCTGTCTCCAATAAAATCTAACAAAACTATATGTAGCAGCTACTTAATAAAAGTTTAATTGAATTGAAGCAGCTTATTTATAATAGCAAAAAGAACACTGTATTTCCTGGTTCAAATCCTTTGCTATGTGTGTGACCATGGACAGGTGACATAATATCTCTTGACCATCTTAACAAAAATGAATGAATTTGATAAAATGCCCTCTGAGCTGCTCTCCTGCTCAAAATTCCTTGATCTTTTAAAACAAAATTAGTACAGGGTCTGATCATTATGATGTCTGTTTGTGTACCCCTACCAAACTCATCCTGGATCCCAATTCAGATCAGTTCTGTGGACTTTTTAAGTGTTCTTATTACGATTCTATCAAGACCTATTAAGTGCCTTCGTATAAGGCACTGGGTTAGATGTAAGGGATATCAATACCTCTTACTCTCAAGAAAATTGCACAGAAATATATTAGAGACAGAGCTAAGCATTGAAGCTAAGTCCAAATGCTAGAATGGCCCAGATGGAATGAAGGGGCTAGAATATCTCTGATACATGAGTAGGAAGAGAGCATTAGCAACTAAAAAATATAAAGAATACTTGAAGAATCTGTGTGTCATCTCAAAGACATTATCCTTTTCCTTCTGGTGGGAAAAGCTGAGAGGCTTGCCCTTGGTGCTAAGTTAGCCTTTTCCATTACCATCTTGCCTCTGGGCTGGGTGATGCTGGTAATTCTGACCCTAAATTGACAGAAACAATGTTCCTTGAGCCAAATTTCATTTGACAGTGTTTATAGGACGTTAGTTCAAAGCAAAATGCCCTGTGTCTGCCCAGCAGTAGTAGCGGCCAGAAATGATGAGCGACGACAGACGCACATACACGGGGATGACAAGTCAAGCCTTCGGGGCCTGGGTGTATTCCTTCTGTTCTGCTCTGAAGGTCAGAGCTCGCATAATGCAAAACACACACACACATATGCACACATGTGCACCCACAGATACATAGCTTGGCTTCAGGGCACACAATACACCAACATGTGAAAGAACAAAGCCATCACGCTTCTGAGTATAGCAAATGTGTCTGCATATATATTCATGGGATGGGAGTCCCTGGATGCTGAATTCTACATCTCTACCCTTCTCTCCATCCCGTCTCAAAGCAGGATAACTTGAGAACAAGTGATCCCTGGAATGGGGAAGAACTCGAGGATTATCCATCATCCATCCACATTCAGGTTCAGCCCTAGCCCAAGCCAAGTGCATCCTCTGCTCTAGAAATATCTGTTTTTCCTGCACTCTCACTTCGATGAATGGCCCACAAGATACCTCCCATTCTCCTTTCCCTCACGTAGGCATGGGGAAATGACCCTATCAGGGCTTCCCCATCAAAGGCTGCACCCACATAACACTACCCAACAGTTCATCTCTGGCCAAATGTGGTTTTTTCTTCCCTCTCTCCCTCTTCTTTTCTTCTTCTTCCTTTTCTTTTCCCTGTCATCTTTTTTTCTCTTTATCTTTCTCCTTCTATTTCACTCTTTACACCTTCTTTCTTAATTCTTCATCCTCTCTTTCTTTCTTTCTTTCTTTCTTTCTTTCTTTCTTTCTTTCTTTCTTTCTTTTTCTTTCTTTCTTTCCTTCCTTCCTTCCTTCCTCCTCCTCCTCTGTCTTCCTCCTCTTTTTTTTTTAAACTTAATTCTGAACAGCCGGCTATGTTCAGCCTGACTGGTTTGTTATGGCTTATAATTTGTGTTAGGATTAATTAACTAATTACTGACGAATGTCTGCTGGCAAGATTTGGCTTCAGCTTGTCAACTTGAAGTATTTAATTATTTTAATCATTTACTTTCATCTTCAGAATTGATGCTCTTCCAAGAGAGTTTCCAGGCATCTTTTAATTATTATTCGTGTCTGTGTGTGTGTGTGTGTGTGTGTGTGTGTGTGTGTGTGTGTGTGTGTTGTTTTTTTGTTCCTAGGGAAGAGGGAGGATCAGGGTTTTTTTTAAACTGTTTCTACTGAGGCCTTCTTCTGACAATCTCCAAGTAGGGGTTTTTCTGAGAGTAGAAAGAACCAAGAAGGATAAGTGGAATTGGTTTCCTCAGTACCAGAGCCTTGTTTCTGTTTGCCCTGCCCCAGGATCAAGCATGATGTGTGTGTGTGTGTGTGTGTGTGTGTGTTGGTATGTGTACAGACTCTTTTCTTACTCTGTCTGTGCCCCCTCACTGTGCCCCACAACTTTTTTTTAGGTTTTTTTTCAAGGCAATGGGGTTAAGTGGCTTGTCCAAGGCCACACAGCTAAATAATTATTAAGTGTTTGAGGCCAGATTTGAAGTCAGGCACTCTTGACTCCAGGGCTGGTGCTCTATCCACTGCACCACCTAGCTGATCCCTCCCACAACTTTCAAGAATGAGAATTTATATGGTAAAAGGGAAAGACTCTAACTACTCCTTTTTATCTATGTCACTTTGGGTGAGTCAATTCTCTTTACTAGGTTTTAGTTTCCTCTCCTATAAAATGTGGAGAGTTAGGTCAAAAAATCTCCAAGGCTCCTTCCAGTTTTAAATCTTGGGCCTTATCAGGAATCCTGGTCTTTTTGAGGAACCCTAAACTTGAAGTGATTCAGGACTTTACTAGGGTTTCCTATCGAGTACTCTTCACTTTTTTTTATCTATCTGGAATATTTTCCTGTAGAAAGATAGACTTAGGATGCATCCAAGGAAATCCTTGTTGGCAGGTATAAAAGGGAAGAGGGAGGATGTCCAAACCAGGTGAAGCCCCACAGCCATCAAGGCAAGCTACAAAGAAGGACAAAATGTCATCTGGTTTGGCTTTCTCCAACAACACACCATTCCCATACATCCTCTCCTTCCTTGGAGGAATAAGTTTGGGCTGTTGGTCAATAAGTTTCTTCCAGAGTTCTTTCCATTTTATTTACTAAAGTCCAGAGCTCCAGCTTCCAGGTCCTGGACTACAGGGAACCAGCTGTTTACAGAGCCCCTTTTCAGCTCTTCCCTACATCTGGGTAACTTTGAGCAAGAATGGAGCCCTAACTCCTGGATCCCCTGGAAGGTTTTGAATGGTGCTCCAACTGAGATACTCTTTACCAACGGAAAGAGAGGAAGTGAGAGAAAGAGACTGGGACAGAGGAGAGGCAAAGAGTGATAGAGACAGAAAGAGTGAAACCAGTGCTAATGGACCAACCTCACTTCCTGAGGTCTCACATGATCTGAGCACAGGTATAATCTACCTGTGTCAGAGAAAGAGAGGATCATGCTGGGCACATTGAGACCAACTGTCTTGCAAATTCAACTTCATACCCTCTGATTAGCAGATTCTTGTCCACTGGCTGGTGCCCTGACCTCTCATGGATGGAAAAAACCCATCAATCCACCTCTTCTATCAATGATCCCAGCCATCAAAGGTGAAAATATTATCCTTCTCCACATTACAAACAAACAAGTCTAGAGAAATGAGAAGCTCATCCAGGATCACTCAGATGAACCCAGGTCCTCTGAAGATCAAGTTTAAGTCCCTTCATATTATTCTATATTATACAGCAGCATTGCTTTTCTGGTATGCCATAGATCTGGGGTCTTTTCAATGTAAATCTTCTCTCTAAGGAAATAAATTACAATCCCTCCATGCCTGGTCATCCTGAGCAACTTTTGTCCATGCCCTCTTATCTTCCCCAGAAATGGTTCATCTGTATGCTGTTGCCTTCTTTTGACATTGTGTGAGTATAAGAAGAGGATGTGGACTGTCTATGCCCACATTAGACAGTTGGGAAAGCAGCAGAGACAGAACTAGGCCTGGAGTCAGGAAGTCTTCAATTAAAATCTGACCTTCCTAGCTGCATTACTTTGGACAAGTCACTTAGTTTCTGTTTGCCTCAGTTTCTTCAACAATAAAATAGAGTTAATTATAGCACCTACCTTGCAAAATTGTTGTTAAGATCAAATGAGATACAACAGTGTAAGTCAAAGATGCCATCCACACCCACACAAAGAACTATGGAGTCTGAATGCAGATGAAAGCATACAAGTTTTTCCCTTTTATTTTGATTCTTCTTTCACAACAGGACTAATATGAAAATGGGGAAGCTAAATGGCACAGTGGATAGAGCACCAACCCTGAAGTCAGGAGGACCTGAGTTCAAAACTGATATTAAACATTTACTAGCTATGTGACCTTGAACAAGACACTTGACTTTGATTGCCTCGCATCCAGGGCCATCTCCAGTTTTCCTGATTCATATCTGTTTACTGGATCCAGTTGACTCTGGAAGAGAAAGTGAGGCTGGTGACTTAGCACAGCACCCCTTCATTCAAATCCAATTCACATGCTTGTCATGGAATCACCTCTCTTATGTTGTGGTCTTCTTCAAGAATGAAGGACAAACATTATTATTGTTTTTATTATTATATGGAAATATATTTAACATAGTTGTACATGTATAATTACCTTTATCAAATTATTCACTAGGGAAGGGAAAGGGATAGAAAAATGGAACTCAAAAGCTTAAAAAAAAGATAAATGTTGAAAGCTATCTTTAATGTAATTAGAAAAAATAAAGAAAGAAGATCAAATAAAATATTTGGTTCTTTTCCTTTTTCAAAGTAGAGTACTTGGCACATGGTGGGAGTTTTAAAAATGTACATTCTATTTCCATTCACCTTCTAATGCTTCTCACTCTTTATGTGACTGGTCATGCTTCTCCCCACACATCCCAGTCATCTGTTACTCTGAAGTCTTCTTTTCTAAGAGGCAGCTAGGTAGAGCAATAGAGTACAGGACCTGGAACCAGGAAAACCTGATTTCAAATCTGACTCAGACATTTGCTCTCATTGTGACCCTGAGTAAATCAATTAATCTCTGTATGCCTCAGTTTACTCATCTGCAAAATGAGGATTATTATAATAATAGCACCTATCTCCTAGAGTTGTTGTAAAGGTCAAATAAGATTACATTTTTGAAGTGTTTTGCAAAACTTAACATGCACATAAATGCTAGCTAGTATTATTATTTTCAATGAAATTCCTTGTTTGAAATGTGTTGCAACCAGTTTATGCCCACCATATTTGCCTCTTAATTTCAATTCACTGGGGAATCCTTAGGAGACACCCACCAGGATTTAGAAAGCAAAGCAGTCAGCTCCCTAGGGCTCAACCCTGGGGGGAGAAAGAGGAAGGTAGAGAGGAGAGGCTGGGGGGGGGTGAAGAGGGGACAAAGAGTGACACCTTTCAATGACTTTTGATACATTCACAAATTTTTTTAATGATAGAGAAAACTTTACTCTCCATGTTCTGATGGAATTTGTTTGAGGATAAATCATTTTGCAGCAAAGCATCCAAAGCATTCAGAGCATCCCATGAATAGAAATCACCCAGAGGAGACATGCAGGAAACACATTGCCCAGGGCACAAAAATATCCAGAGCTGGCTCTGCTCCTGACATGCTGCCAGGGGCTCTGAATTGTTTCCTAGCTTTAGGGCCTGAGTGAGCAATCCGCATACTCTTGTCTAGTCCTTGTGAGCAAAGATACAGATGAATTGGTTGATGTTAAAGATGCATTTAGTGGTCATAGAATGTACTTCTTTATGCTGTAAATATATCCCCAAAGGGCTCAAAAACACTAAGGAATAAAATAGATACATTTATATTGGAATTATAATATAATTTAATCTAGTAGGAATTTATTAAACATTTATTACAAGCACAGTCCTATGCTAGGCACTGGGAATATAGAAAATAAAATCTTCTATCAGGGAAAAACAATGTATACCCAGATAAGTACATTTTAAATATAACTATACATTTATACATAGATAATGATATTTAGATATATAAAGTACTATAAGACAGGACCATAAGACCAAGAGGGTTACAGTTCAATCCAATTATTTACTATTATGGCAAATATTATTGGCAAAAAGTACAAGCTAGCTATTAGGGATACAAAAAGGAAACATTCTACTGATAAGAAACAATGTGTACACAGATAAAGAAGTATATGTGTGTAAAAGTAACTGAAAAGTAGTATGAGAGAGGACCCTAAATGCTGGAGGGATGGGGATCAATAAAGGTGACATGGGAGATTGTGCTGTAAGAAATGATTAGTGGGTGGTTTTGGAAAAACTTAGAAATTGCACAATAACAGCAATATTATAAGATGATCAACTGTTAATGATATAGCTTTTCTGATCAATACAACAATCCATGACAGCTCCAGTGTTCATGATAATAAATGCTATCCAACTCCAGAGAGAGAACTAATGGAGTCTATATGTAGACTAAAGTATACTATATTGAGGGGGTGGGGAAGAAAGAGAAGAAAGAAGAAAGAAGGAGGAGGAGGAGGAGGAGGAGGAGGAGGAGAAGGAGGAGGAGGAGGAGGAAAAGGAGGAGAAGGAGAAGAGGAGGAGGAGAAAGAAGGAGAGAAGGAGGAAAAAGAAGAAGAGGAAGAAGAGGAAGAAGAGGGGGAGAAAAGGAAAAGAAGAAGAGAAGAAGGAGGAACAGGAGGAGGAGGGAAGAGGAGAAGAGAAGAGGAAGAGGAAGAGGAAAGGGAAGGAAGGAAAGAAAAAAAAAGGTAGGTCACATGGATCAGGTGACCCTTGAGTTGGTCCTTGAAGGAAGCCAGGGATTCAGAGACTAGAATAAAGTTAGAATACATTCTAGGTTTGGGGGGAAGCTTAATACAAAACCATGGCAATGAAAAATATAATGTTCTGAATAGGGAACAGGGAATTGGACAATTTGGTTGAAATGAAGACTGTGTGAAGGGAAATAATGCACTGATTAGAGTGCTGGGCACATAATAAGTACTATATAAAATGATAGCTACTACTACTACTATTATTATTATTATTATTATTTTCTATCACCACCATTACCATCACCACCACCACCATCATCATCACCATCACATCATCATCATCACCATCACCACGACCACCACACCATCATCAACACCACCACCATCATCATCATCAACCTGGAAAGGTAGATTAGAACAAACTTCAAAGGACTTTGAGTGACAAACAGAGGAGTCTATATTTTATACTGGAAACAAAATGAAGCTCTTGAAGGAGGGCAGTGACATGGTCAGACCTGTGTTTTAGGGTTATCCATTGGGTAGTTGTATATGTATGGATGGGATGGAGAGAGAGTTAAGACAGGGAGACCAGTCAGGGAACTATTGCAACAGTCCAGGTGAAAGATAATGAGGCCCTAAACCAGGGCAGTAGCTATGTGAGTAGAATGAAGGGGGATGATGAAAAAATGTAGAGATAGAAAAGGAGACCATTTGGCTACTTAATGGATGTGTAGAATGAGTAAGAGCGTGTAGGTGATGATTCCCTGGTTCTGAAGGATTGTGGTACCCTCAGCAGAAAAATAAAAGTTCAGAAGAAAGATGGATTTGGGGGAAGGGCAAATTAGTTCAGTCGTGGACAAACTGAGTTTGAGACATATATGGGACTTCCAGTTTGAAATTCCCAATAGATAATTGGTAATGCAGTACTGTAGCTAAGGGAAAAAACTAGGGTTGGATTTTATTTAGGTCTGGTAGTTATTTGTATTGAGATATAACTTGAACCTATTTTTGCTGATGAAATTGATGAGAGTTAGAGAGAGAAAAAGAGGACCCAGGACAAAGTTTAGGGATGTAAGTGTAATCTACTCTCAAAGACCAGCATCTAGATAATAAATCCAATGAAAGAAACTGAGGAGAAATCATACAGATCTCTCTGTAAAACCAAGAGAGAAGTATTATGAAAACCCAGGGAGGAGAGACTATCCAGGAAGAAGAGGTAGTCACAAAAGCTAGTAATATTAATAGCTAACTATTTACACCATGTTTTTAGGTATGGAAAGCACCTAATATAGGTTAACTCATTTGAGCTTCACAATAACTCTATTAGGTAGATCTTAGTATTATACCTATTTTATAGATGAGGTTTTAAAAAAAGGAAAGTGGCATAGTGGATAGAGTGCCCAACCAGAGGTCAGGAAGACTCTTCTTCCTAAATTCAAATCTAGCCCTAGATATTTGCTGGCTGTGTGACCCTTAACCCTGTTTGCCTCAGTTTCCTCACCTGTCAAATTAATTGCAGAAGAAAATGGCAAACCACTACAGCATCTTTGCCAAAAAAGACACCCTAAAAACCCAATGGGGTCATAAAGTGTCTGACGAGGTTAAAAACTACAATAAACAACTAAGGAAGAAGTTAATTGGCTTGCCCAGGGTCACACTGCTAATTAGTGTTTGAAATAGGATTTGAACCCAGGTTTTCATAACACTATCTGCTATGCCACCTAGACGCCTAATCAACAGTATCACATGTTGCAGAAAGGTCAAGAAAATGAGGATTGAGAAAGACCATTTGACTACTTTGGAAAGAGTACTTGTATGTGTGTAAAGGCAAAGTATATTCAAAATAATTTTGAGAGAAATTGTTAACTGGGGGATTGGAAAGATTTCCTGGAGAAGGAGACAAGAATGAATGATTTTGTTCATATATCCACTCCTCCATCAAGGCTGATCACAGCCCCTCCATGTCTTGGTAGGTGGTCTTCATGAGTCAATTACCTGAAAACTTAATCCCCTCCTACAGGCAACTTGGTGATGAACCTTTCTGAATTTAGGGCAGGCTGGTCCCTAGATGAAAGACTAGGTCTATCATCTATCCAGACCCTAGGCCTTTAAGGGTTGCAAAGCACTTTGCATAAGTTAAATCATTTGATCCTCACAACCACCCTATGAGGTAAGTACTATTATTATCCTGCTGGGAGCTTGGTACAACCTGCTAGAGCTTGTGCTCCCACTGACACAGCCTTTGAGATGGGAACTCAGGGTCATCTCCCTGCCACTATTAAGGCATACAAGGGGAAACTTCAAAGAAGCCATATTGGAATAATGAAAACAAATTAAGGTTGTCTGGGATCTGGTTCTCTTCTTTACGTTAAATCTCAGAGCTAGAAGAGAGCTTCAGAAGTATCTAGTCTAGCCAACCTGAGCAAGAATCTCCTCTCTAATCTCCCTAATAGTCTCATCTAGCCTTCACTTGAAGAATGTAGGTGATGGAGAACTCACTTCCTCCCTAATGTGCTAAGAAGCACATTCCAGTCTGTGTCTGTTCTAAATGGATGGAGGTCATGGAGGACTTCATAGCCTTCCTTATAAACTGATGTTTAACCATGGGATTGACCATAGTATGGGTATCTAATACCCAATGTAATGATGTTTGTCCTTTGTTCTCAAAGAAGACCATGACATCAGGGAGGTGATGCCATGACAAGCAAGTGAATTGGATTTGAGTGAAGGGGTGCTCTTCTAAGTCAAGAGCCTCACTTTCTCTTCCAAAGACATCTGGAACCATGAGTCAAATATGAATCAGGACAAGAGATGGTCCTGGATGTGAGAAAATCAGGGTTAAGTGACTTACCCAAGATCACACAGCTAGTGTCAAGTGTCTGAGGCTGGATTCAAATTCCTGTCCTCCTGACTCCAGAGCCAGTGCTTTATCCACTGCACCAACCAGCTGCCCTATGTATTTGAAGTTTGAAGACCCAAGTGCAAATTTTAGTCATGTAACTCAGTCCCTAAAACAGTGCATGAAAAATAGTAGGTGCGTAATAAATATTTATAGAATTGAATTTCCTGCTTATGTGATACTGGGCAAACAACTTCACCTCTCTGGGACTCAGTAAAATATAAAATGGGGGGGGGGGATTGGACTAGATGGCCTATAGGTTTCTTCCACCTCCAAATTTATAATCTATGATCCTAAATTATGTGTATAAATAATTGTCCTCCCATTACCTGCTGGGTGTTACTTGACAATGGGAGAGATCAATGATGTCAAGAAGCATTAACTCAAAGATTTGATGGGAAGTATCAGAAGAAACTTTACATTGAAATGGAAATGAATTGGGAGCTTGGTTGAAATGAAGCTAATGTTGACTCCTTGGAATTCTTACCAGTTGATGATGATAGAATCTCAAAATATTATAGTTGGAAGGGAACTGAGACATTACTATTACTATTTTTTGGACCTTGTGCTAAGTATAGGTAGCCAGGTGGTACAGAGGATAGAGAGCACTGCTCCTGGAGACAGAAAGGTCTGAGTTCAAATCCTACCTCAGACACTTACTAGCTGTGGGCTCACATTCTAATGAAGTTATGTTCATAGAAGATGTATATGTATGATATACAAAGAGAGAGAATATGGAAGATAATCTCAGAAAGAAGGCTCTTGTGGTTGGCAGGGGGTAGAGGAATAAGAACAGAAAAAATTCCTGCAGAAAATAGGATTTGAGGTGTATATCAAAGGAAGACAGCGAAGGTAGTAGGTAGAGGCAAGAAAATCATCCAGGGATGGAAAACAACCAGTGCAAAGGCCTGCAGTAAGACCTTCATAAAATTGGGGAAGTCCATTGAGCCAGATTCTAAAGAGTTTTAATTGTCAGACAAAAGAAAAATAGATAGAAACATTGATTGAAACTAAGAGATAATAAAGTGGTACAAGAGAAAGGGAAGATGGTTCTTACATGCAAATAACATACACAATTTCATGAATATGAGTCAATTTGGTTTAAACCTCTTCTCTTTCTCCTATCCCTTTATTCACTTATGTCTCCCTCTTTTTAATTTGATGAAGCTATTTTTTTAGATTTTTTTTTGCAAGGCAAATGGGGTTAAGTAGCTTGCCCAAGGCCACACAGCTATGAAATTATTAACTGTCTGAGGCCGGATTTGAACTCAGGTAGTCCTGACTCCAGGGCCAGTGCTCTATCCACTGTGCCACTTAGCCACCCCTGATGAAGCTATTTCTAAGATTGATGTCATATCTTTTCTGCTACAGATACTAATGACAGGATAATTCTTAGAACTGATTTGCCAATGAGTGGGAGTTTATGTGAAAGAAGAGATCCCTCTCTAGAATTTCCAGGACCCTAAGAGCACCAGTGATTTTTTTGTTTTGTTTTGTTTTGTCATTTTGCTTAAGTTCATGTTGGACTACACTATTGCCCCATGAGGGAGATGCTCTCCTCTGTCTACACAAGGAATGCTGTAGGTTAAATCCCAGCTGCAGGACCTGCTTGGCCAATCTCCCCTCAGCTCAGCTGAGAGATTTAAACAAGAGGAGAAAGATCATCTTAATTAATTTGGAAATCCCATTAATTAGGCGCCTTCTTGCATTAGAATTCACTTCACTGACTGCTCTGGATGTGAGCAAGGACTGAAGCCAATTGAGAGAAGACAGCCAAGAACCTTGATCTATCAGGATAAAATTGATGAGATCTGGCCATTTGCTGGATCCTACCAGGGTAAAATAAACTATTGGATTTGGATCCTGTGGCTCTACATGAGTTCAAATCCTTGCTATGCCACTTATCACCTAGGTGGCTATTGACAAGTCACTTAAAACTTGTGGACCTCAGTTTTTTCCTATCTGTAAAATGAAGGGTTGTATTAGCTAAACTCTAAGGTCCCTTTTGACTCTGAATCCATGATCTCATGAACCTGAAGGTGAGGGGGATTCATCACAGAACATTTTTCTACAGCTGTGATGACTCCAGAGTATTGGGAAAGACTGATGAAGCCATTAGATGAAAATCTTTTCTCTTCCCCTCCCCCAGCCCTGGGGCCTGCTGATATGAAAATACATATGCCATCTTGTCCCAAAACACATATGTACACTAAATATATACTCTCTGACTGCTCTCCTCCCAAATGGCAGCATAGGGGAGAATTAAGAGAGAAAGGGAGAGAATTTTTCCTCTCATTAAGAGTGTTTCTCTTTCAGGGTCCTGATTGAGATTGGAATATTTAATTCCTGAACTGAAATCTACAACTGGACTGAACCTTTTTGAACTAGGAAATTGTTGTAATTTCTCTGCTAGTTAAAGCGCTCTGAGGCTGAATAGCTTGGTGAGCCATCATGATATTTCCCCCTATTCACCCAGTTTAAAGGTTCACACCTTTCTTGTTTACATATCAGATCCATGCTGATCCCATGACTCATTCAAAGATGAGTTCTCACCTGATAAAAATATCAAGGCATAGAATATCCTGTTAATTAAGGGGTGCGTGTATAGAACTCCTTACACAATGATATATACTTTGGAAATGTAAGTAGGTGTGCATACTATATATAAAAAAGGTATGATAGAAATTTGGATATTCTATATTCTTTATACATATGTACAAGCTATAAATGTTGCCAGTGTTTGTGGAGATGTGTATATAGCATATAGGGAAGCTATGTTTGGTTGCATTTACTGTGCATGTATGTATATATAAACATATATATACTTTTGTATTATATGTTTTTATATATGTATTTGTATTATGTGGATTATATATGATGTATTTGTGCAGAGGTATAAAAGTACAAATGTATATATAAATATACACAAATAGGAGTTGGTGGTAGGTAAAATGTTATATTTACATCATATTTATTATTTTTACCATATGCTATGGTAAAGATCTGGTAAAGATCTGGTGTTAGCTAATGGTTAGACATTACCTGGCTAATCTGGACATTAATCAAAAGAATTATGTCAGATATATATATATCTATATATCTATATATCTATCTATCTATATATATATATATATATATATATATATATATATTAGTTTTTGCAAGGCAATAGGGTTAAGTGGCTTGCCCAAGGCCACACAGCTAGGTAATTATCAAGTGTCTGAGGTCGGATTTGAATTTGAACTCAGGTACTCCTGACTCCAGGGCTGGTGCTCTATCCACTGCACCACCTAGCCACCCCTAATTATGTCAGATTTTAAAAGATATGGGGAAATATAGATGAAATGTTGTCAACATTATCCATTTATATATGGAACTAACAACTTTCAAAAACTCTTTAGAAAAGCCTAGTTGATGGTGAGATTACTTTCTAACCCTTGAATAATAGAGTCCCTATCTCCACCCTGAATAGTACTGACATATTATCTTAAAGAGCCAGCATGTGGATCCAATGTGATAATAAATGAAAGTGCATTCAAGAAGTATGGTTAGGGGGAGGCTAGGTGGCGCAGTGGATAATGCACCGGCCCTGGAGTCAGGAGTACCTGGGTTCAAATCTTGTCTCAGACACTTGATAATTACCTGGCTGTGTGGCCTTGGGCAAGCCACTTAACCCCATTGCCTTGCAAAAACATAAAACAAAACAAAAACAAGAAGTATGGTTAGCAATTATTATTCCATATATACATACGCATCCTCAATTACACATACACACAAATATGTGCATACACAAATATGCACATTCATATATCATATGGTAAGATTTATAAAGTAAGATACATGAAGAGCTAGAAGAAACTTTAGGGGCTGTCATTTGACAGATTAAAAACTTAACCTAAAATTCAACTTCAGTTTCCCAATTTGTGGCAGTCTTAATCCTGCAGTCAGGAAAGTCTGAATTCACATCCAACCTCAAATATTAACCAGCTGTATGACCTTGTGCAAATCATTTAAGCTCTTCTTACCTTAGTTTCCTCAACTGTAAAATAAGGATAATAGCACCTACCTTCTGGCGTTGCAGTGAGAATCAAATGAGATAATATGTACATAGTACTTAACAGTGATGCCTCTTTTTTATATTTATTTTTTTCCATCCATATGCACATGTATATTTTTAAGTTACAAAATTTCCTTCCATTCTCTCTTCCCACGCCCCTCCCCTCAGTGGTGAAACTCAGGTTGGCATTGTATATACATATTTTTGATAAACATGTTTATAGATTAGTCATTTTCAGTATGAGGAATCAGGACTAAGGGAAAGAAATACATAAGAGATAATTTTTATAAAGAGTTCATCAGATTCTGAAGGGGGATTTTTTTGCTTGTTTTGTTTTGGGTTTTTTTTTTCCTTTGGATGGGTACATGGTTTGGATGGGTGATGGCTCTTGTCCTTTGTTATTGAAGAGGAACAAAAATGACAAATTGCAGTGTGTGCAGCTGTGGCTGATCAGACCAATTTGAGAGCTTGGAATGCTCTACTACAGGTTGGGCATAAATAGTCCATGTGAACAAATTGGGTGAGTACTCTAGACTTCTGAATGTCACATTTCCTTTGAGCTGCTTCAATTCAGCCTTCCTCATATAGTGATAGGTTGACAGTAGGCACTCAATAAAGACATGTTCCTTTTATCTTTCCCTCTCATCTCCCACCCCTGAACCCCCCACTTCCTGGAGCCTAGAGGATTAAGTGGCTTGCCTAGGGTGACACAGCTAGTTAGTGTCTCAAGTGGGATTTGAACAGTGGTCTTCCTGACTGCAAATACAATTTCCTCTCCAAGAAATCACGCTATCTCTCAAATGTACTTATATGTGCCAAATAGGTATACTTATGCATTATATACATGGGGACACATGACAACACTTGTATATACCCACATACACATCAATACAATATTCATCATACAAAGATATACATGTGATTGAGCATGTATATGAATACAGATACATATGTGGATTCCCAATATTACACATTCACTCTCTCATCCATACATGATTGTGCTTGAGGCCTTTGTAGCTGATTCATGGTCCATGTGTCAATGAGGATGCATCACTTAGCAGACCATTTTATTGACCCAAGCTCAGCTCAAGGTCATTCATTTAGACAGAGGAGATAGCCAGGACAGGAAAGTGACAACAATAGGAGCAGAAGAGGGTGGGGAAGGGGAGAGGCAGAAGAGTACATAAGACCCTAGTTTTCTAGAGTAGGGCTATAGAGCCTGGAACACTCATAGTAATATGGACCTGACTCCCTGAGCTAGTCTATCCTGGGTGAAAGTAGGTCAAGGGAAACAGAGATTCCTTTTCTCCCTCTTCAAAGGCAGAGTATCAAAAGTATCTTCTTAGACCATCTAATCTCTTATTGCTCAAATAATGAAACCAACTCTATACCTTAATAAAAACACACTCTATTAAGTGGCCATCCAGCAATCCTTTGAAAATTTCTCACCTCTTATTTATGTTTTTTCTTTTTTTTTCAATTAATAAAATCTTATCTCCTCTCCTTCCTACCTTCTTCCTGCCCTCCATTACAAATCCTTATAACAAATATGTCTAGTCAAGCAATACAAACTCCTCCATTGGTCATGTCCAAAAAATGTATGTCTCAATCTGCACTCTGAGTCCATCACCAGAAGGTTATGTAGCATATTGGGTCAAGAGGTAGTGAACAGGTTTCATCATGGGAACTCAGTACCACCTGAGGCAGGCTATTCCACTTAGAGAGATTTCAAATAAGAATGTTTTTCTGGCACCAAGCCTAATTCTGTCTCTCTCTGCTACTTTCACCCAGTACTCCTAGTCCTACCTTCTGGGAACTAGCAGGAAAACAAAAACAAAAGTTTAATCCTTGCTCTACCTGATGGTCTTTCAAACCTTGATGATGGCTGTATAACCACCCCCTTCTTCTCTTCTTTAAGTTAAACATCCCTAGTTTCTTCAATTGATACTTATAAAGTATAATCCCGTTTGTCCTCCTTTTCCTCCAGCTTATTGATAATTTCCCTAAAACTTAGTGTCCAGAACACAATATGACACATATGCTCTCCCCAGGGTAAAGGTCCCTTATTCTAGACATGACGCCTTTATAATTTTCCACCCAGGGTGGGAATTGAAGATTGGACATCGAGAGAAGGATTTTGGTATCATCGCCAATGACAATTTGCTATATTTGCAGAAAAAATCATAATTGGAAATTGAAGTATCTGGGTTTGAATTCTGACTCTGTTAATTATTATCTTTGTGACCTTGGACAAATCTGAGATTCAGTTTCCTCTTGTGAAAGATGGAGTTAAAACTGTATGATGTCTAAGGTTCCTGCCAGTCTTAAATTTTAAGATTTCACTAACTGAAATTAAAGAAAAAGAAAAAATTCTGCCACAGTTCCATTGACTAGAGGGCAGATTCTTCCTCCCTGGTTTAAACTCCTCTTCCTCCTCCCCTTCCTCCTCTTCATCTTTCTCTTCTTCCTTCTCCTCCTCCTCCCAGCAGTGAACAGAGACCATAAGAAGGTTCCCACCCTTCAGTTTAGCCTCTATTGTCAAACCACAGGTCAGAGAATCTGATTCCCCAATAGTAAATAACCAGAATGATGAACATGTGGTATGAACTTTGGCAGGTTATTTTCCTTTCCTGGCTGTGCTTCTGACATTCTGGGCTTAGTCTCTATGACTCAATTGTTTTCTCACCTTGGAACTTCCCTCATTGCCTAAGGTCTTTGAACCCTGGAACATCCTTCTGTCATGCCAGCCTCCTTCTCCCATTGCAAATTTTCTTCAAGGGCCTCCATTTTGGAGAGGGGTTCCTCTCCTGGCTCTTTCCAGATTCCCATGCTATCAACTTCTCCCTCACCTACTTTTAGCATCTTTCTCCCCTCTCACGACTTTTCAGCTTCCTTTTGTTTATAATCTTCATTCAATGGAATGCTAGCTCTTTGCAATACTCAGCTTGATCAAAATCAAAAGATACAAATAAATAGTTTTTAAAAGGCATAATCTTAAGCTATCAATAGCTATATTTTAAAAATGCTCTAACTTACTAATAATTTTTATTGTTCATCTATTTTAGTAGTGTCTGACTCTTTGTGATCCTATTTTGGGTTTTCTTGGAAAAGATACAAGAGTGATTCACTATTTTCTTCTCTGGCTCATTTTCCAGATGAGAAATGAGGCAAACAAGGTTAAGTGACTTGCCCAGAGTAACAGGCTAGTATGTTTCTGAGGTCAGATTTGAACTCAAGAAGTTAAGTCTTACTGATCCTAGACCCAGCACTCTATCTGTTGCTACCTACTAATAATCAGAAAAGTGTAAATTAAAACAGCTTTGTAATTATAGCTCACACCTATCAAATTGGCAAAGTTGACAAAAAATTAAAATGACAAATGGGAAATTGGGACATGAATGCACAGTTGGTAGATCTATGAATTAGTCCAGTCATTCTGGAAAATAATTTAGAAATATGACCCCAAAATTATTAAATTGTGCACATTCTTTGACCCAGTGATACCCACTACTTAGTGCTATACCCCCAAAGAAATCAAAGAAAGAGGAAAGGGAATCATATATACAAAAATATTTATAATACCTCTTTTTGTTAGGGTAAAAAATTGGAAAATGAGAGAGGGGCACCAATTGGGGAATAGCTAAATATGTGTGTGTATGTGTGATAGAATATTATTTTGCTATAATAAATGGTGAAGGATGATTATTGCTCCTGTATTCTTGTATTTAATTGAGGTACAATAAATTTTCTTCCAGCTCCTTTACAAAAAAGATGTAGGGGAAGGTTTCAGAGAAATTTAGGAAGATTTTGTGAATTGAAGCAGAGTGAATGATCAGAACCAGAACAAATTATTTAAAAACAATTTAGTAAAAAAAACAACTTTGAAAGATCAGGTGATCACACAATGACCACCCACAATTCCAGAACACTCATGATGAAACATGTTGTCCATTTTCTAACACAGAGGTAATGGAGCTAAAAAGTGCATATTGAGACTTTAAAAAAAAAAACCCAAACATAACCAATGAGAGAATTTGTTTTGCCTGACTACAAATATTTAAATGTAACTAGGTTTTTGTTTGTCTTGCTTACTTTGTGTTTGAAGCAGAGATGGGAGGAAAAGAGTGTTCATCAATCAGAAAAACAAAATGTATTTACCAAAGAAGAATGTAAGTTCCTAGAGGACAGGAACTGTCTTTCTTTTTGCTTGTATTTATATCCTTAGAGGTTAGTTCAGTAAACAGTTAATAAATGTTTGTTGTCTTGTCTTGCCTTTCCTTGCCTTACCTTTTCCTCCTCTGGACTGATGCCATCTCAATTATGAAATTATTATATTGAACTACATATTATCCAAGGTCCCTTTCAGCTTTAATAATCTCAAATTTGTATTCTTTTTTTCTTCTCTTCCTTTTTCTTCCTCATCCCCATTTTCTCCTCATTTTCCTCCTTCTGTGATTTCATTAATACAAGAAATACCCTACAAGAAAAAGTATCTCCCCCCCACAAAAAGGGGGGCAGCTAGGTGGCGCAGTAGATAAAGCACCGGCCTGGAGTTAGTAGTACCTGGGTACAAATCCTGTCTCAGACACTTAATAATTACCTAGCTGTGTGGCCTTGGGCAAGCCACTTAACCCCCGGTTGCCTTGCAAAAACACCTAAAAAAAAAGTACCTCTACCAATGCTGTTGGGCTCTCTAATTTAATCTTGGACAGTGTCGTCTGGGAATACTGAGAGGTTAATTAACTCACAGTATCTGAGATAGGACTGGAATCAGCCATGATCCCATGATTGACCCTCTATCTAGTTCAACCATGCTATCTCTAAGTCTGATTTTTGACTCCAAAATCTTCATTCATAACAACAACAGAATAATGACAAAAACACTTTAGAAGGGGCGGCTAGGTGGCATAGTGGATAAAGCACCGGCCCTGGAGTCAGGAGTACCTAGGTTCAAATCTGGTCTCAGACACTTAATAATTACCTAGCTGTGTGGCCTTGGGCAAGCCACTTAACCCCATTTGCCTTGCAAAAACCTAAAAAAGACCCACTCTAGAAAGAGATCATTTCTGACCTTAGCCATCCTATATTACTAAGCTTTCAAGGCAGTTTCCCAATGTTGAAAGTATCTGATTTGCTTAGAGAGGTATGAGAACTAAGGTAGCATGAAATGGGAGAGGCAGAAATAATGTCAATCTGTAGAGAGTTTGTTTAAAGGAGAGTTGTCTGACATATGATGTAAGATATCTGCCTAATGCTCCCCTCTGATCTGAATCACTTCTTTACTCAAAATTCATCAGACTTTCAATGAGCAATCAATCACTTATTGAACACCTACTAGGTACTGAGCACTAGGGATACAAAGACAAAGAATAGTATAGAAACTTGAAGGTCTTCTATAGTGTGATTCCAGCCTCCTTGACCAACCTTACCATTCCCCTTCATCTATTTCATCTTTTTACCAAAATAAATTACCCTACCCCCTTCTTCCATTCCTATACTGAGTTCTCTTGACTATGCCTTTGTAGAAATGTATTCTCTTCACTCACTTGCTACCTATGTGGCTGTTCCCCAGTTTTTGCTGTAGTGTCATCTGTGTCTCACTCCTTAATGCAGGTGTATCCAAGGCTCTATCCCAGGACTGTTTCTTCTCTATCCATACTCATCATAGTCTCATGAATTTGAAATTATTTCTAAGCACATGAATTCCATATCCATATCCAAATCTAGTCTCTTTCCTAAAATGTATTTCTGAATAACCAAATGCTGCTTGCATATAACCAACTGAATTTCTTGTAGGTATTTTCCAGAGTCAATATATTCTCTTAGCTGAAAGTATTTACATGGTATGGTGAGTAGCATAGTAAGACTGTAGTTCAGATCCAGCTTCACATACTAGTTGAATGATCCTGGGCAAGTCATTTAACCTCTAGCTGCCTCAGTTTCCTCAACTACAAAATAAGGATAATATTAGTGCCTATCTCTCATGATTATTGTGAGGATTGGGTTAGAAAATGTTTATAGAGTATTTAGCAAAATAGACTTTTTTTTGTTAGTTTTTGCAAGGCAGTGGGGTTAAGTGGCTTGCCCAAGGCCACACAGCTAGGTAATTATTAAGTGTCTGAGGTTGGATTTGAACTCAGGTACTCCTGACTCCAGGGCTGGTACGCTATGCACTGCACCACCTAGCCACCCCTAAAATAGACTCTTGATAAATGTTTCCTTCCTCCCCTTTCTTCCTTCAAAAAAAATAAGTCATTATCTTTCCATTAAATACATCCCACTTCAAAACTTCTCTATTTCTATTGAAGGCATCACTATCTTTGCAGTCACTTAGGTTCACAATCTTGGAGTAATCCTTGACTTTTCATTCTTGCTCATCCTCTGTATCTAATCAATTGTCAAGTATCTTCTGTTTTACAGTGTCTAGCACATTGTAGAAATTTAACAAATGCTTGCTGATTTGACTTCTATTTCCATAACTTATTTCATATCCTCTTATGTCCATTCACACAGACTTCATACAAATCTTCAATACCTTTCACCTTGGCTTCTTTTAAGAGTCTGTCAGTTGGACTCCTGGATTCCAGTCTTTCTCTTCTTTGATCCATTTTATCATTGCTATCAAAATAATCTTCCGAAAACACAGTTCTGATCATGACTCTTCCTTGTTCAAGTAATTTCAATGGCTTCCCATTACTTCTAGGTTAAAAACAAACAGCAGCAACAACAAAAACAAACAAACCCTGGACTAGAAATTTTAAACCCTTCAGACCGGGTTCATCCGGTCTTTCCAGACTTATTATACATTGACATCTTTCTGGCCATGCTGGCCTATTTGCTATTTCTGAAATGTGACAGTCTACTTTTTACTTCTATGACTTAGCACAAGCTTTCCCTTATGTCTGAAATAGTTATCTTTCTCAGTTTTGTCTATTAAAACCTCTAGCTGTCTTCGAGGCTCAGTTCATGGGCCATCTCCTACAGGGAATCTTTTCTTATCCTTATTGTTAATGCACCCTCTTGTCTTCAAATGATCATATACATACTCATATGTTATATCTCCCCAATAGAATTTTAACTCCTCAAGAAAAAGTACAACTTTTCATTTGTCCTTGTATCTTCAAAGCCTACCAGACTGCTGACTAGATTGATGTTAGGGAACAATCAGAAACAGAACCATAAAATCCCAGAATTTAAAGGTTGGAAGGTTTTTCAGTGGCTACCTATTTGACCCATCTATATGAAAGAAATCCCAAAGAAGGAGGAACACTACCTCTCAGGTAGCCCATTTCACTTTTGAATAGTTCTAATTATTAGGCCATTTTTCCTGATATAAAACTTAAATTTGCCACTTTGAAACTTCTACCAGTTGCTCTTTGTTCTACCCTCTGAGGTCAACCAAATAGAATAAAACTGATCCCTGATTTCCAAGACAGATTTTCGAATAGCTGAATATAAATATCATGCTTGGATTTCTCCTGGCTAAAAATGCCTAGTTCCTTCAACCAATTCTCACATTTGCATGGAATCTGTGCCCTTCACTATCCTGGTTACCTCCTTCAGGACATTCTCCATCTTATCAATTTCTTCCTTAAATTTTGATGCCCAGAACTTGAAAACAACATGGCAGTTGATGTCTGACAAAGGCAGAGCATAATAGGAATGTCATTTCTCTTCCTCCCTTTAATACAGCCCAAAAGTTCCTTAGCTTATTTATTTCTACTGAGGTTTCTTTCAGTAGACTCAATCCAATTCTCTAGTCCATCAAGATCCTTTTGAATTCTGGCATCCAGTGTGTTAACTGTCTACTCCCACACACCAGCTTTGTGTTATTTCCAAATTCAATGAATTTTCCTTCAATGTATTTGTCCAAGTTAATCAATTAGATATTAATTAAGCATACAAATTATTCAAATATACTCAAGATTCCCTTCATTTCCACCCCAACAAATAGTTCCTCCTTGTTAATGAGAATGATATCCAGAATAGAATTTCTTGGTTCCTTCAGTAAAAAGATAGAGATGAGGAGTGGGGAAGGGGAAGAAGGAGAGAGAAGAAATGAAAAAAAAAAGAAAAAGGATTGCAAATAGGTGTTCTGATAATTGATATTTGAATGATAGATATGGCTAAAAGAGGTGAGGAGAAAAAGAAAGAGAAAAAGACTCAGTCACCCAGGTGTAAACTTGAGAATTACTTTTAACTCTTCCTTTTCCCTTATTCCCTCAGTCATTTTATCTCCACAATAAATATCTCTGACTTTTGATTCTTTTTTATGTCTATCACTCCTCTCCTCTCATCTCCACTATTGCAATAGATTTTTTTTTTTTAGGATTTTGCAAGGCAAATGGGGTTAAGTGGCTTGCCCAAGGCCACACAGCTAGGTAATTATTAAGTGTCTGAAGCCCAATTTGAACTCAGGTACTCCTGACTCCAGGGCCAGTGGATACACTGCGCCACCTAGCCACCTCTGAAATAGATTTCTAATTGTTCCCCCAATCATTCCTTTGTCCAAGAACCTTCAATTACTCCCCATTTATTGAATAAAGTCCAAGCTCTTCAATCATTCATCTGAGGGTTTTTTTTATTTGAATCAAATTTACCTTCCCAGATTTCTATTATTTCATTCTTTCCCTTTAGAGACTTCAAACCAATTTACTCCAATTTTCTAAAATAGTCCTGCACTTTTCTGTCTTCCTCAACTCCTAATGCCCTTTTGTATCCAACAGTTTCTACCTGCTAAGGAGCCGACTTATCTTCCAAAGTTCAGTTCAAATGTCACTTTCCATGAAGTCTTCTTGGATATCATCAGCTGGAAGTGTTCTCTCCTTCCTCAGATGTTTCATGGCAATTGGAACTTCTACTATCTATATTTGTCATATTCTACTTTCTATTATAATTTGTCAAGCAAGCAAGCAAGAGGTAATGAGGGCTGGAACTAGGGTGGTGATTGTATGAACCAAAAGATGATGAATATGAGAGGTGCTATAGAGATAGAAAGTGAGAGATAGGACAACTAACTGGAAATGGCAGAAGAAAGCAATGGAACAGAGGAATCAAACAAACCAAGATCTCTAGTAAAAGGCAGTCTTCTCAATAGTAACCCAGAAGAGGAGTGGTTTGGGGGTGGGGGGAAGATAATGAGCTCTATTTTGGATACATTGAGTTTGAGATGTCCACAGGCATCTCAAGAGAGACCAGAACTAGGGACAGGACATCCAGTTTGAAATGATCAATAAACAGTTAATGATTTGGGATTGGAGCTCAGTAAAAAAGACTAGAACTGGATAGATATAGATATATATAGAGAGATAGAGAGATAGAGATAGACATACCACAAATACACACACACATACATATGTATATTTGTAAGTATGTGGAGAGAGAGGGAGAGAGAGAGAGAGAGAGAGAGAGAGAGAGAGAGAGAGAGAGAGAGAGAGAGAAAGATCTGAGAGTCATCATCCTACAGATGCCAATTAGTTATATGATCTGATCTATTTTTCATTTCTTCTACTGGATGTGTCATAGTATTTCTTATTATCTTTGTATCTAGTCCAAGGCCTGCCATAGAGCAGGCACATGATATATGTTGAATTAAGTAGGGTGTCTAGATGGATTCTAGGACCAATGCTTCCTGAGTTGTGTGATCTTAGGGAAGTCACCTCACCTCTTGTGTTTCAGTTTCCCCACCTGCAAAATGGAGATAATAATATCACCCAGGATTTTTATGAGGAAAAAATATTAAAGTGCTATAGAAATGAGAGCTATTCTTTTTAAGTAGATAGGAATGAAAATTAGTCAGTCAATCAGTCAACAGACATTATTGTGAGGTACCGTCAGGTGTAGAAACATTCTGTGGGTCTACTAGACTTAAGTACTTACTACATGTGAGACACTGTGTTGAGGCTTGGGGGGGTACAAAGAAAAGTAAAAACCATAAACCAGTCCCTATCTCTAGGCTAACATAGGTTTTTTTTCCTTCTTCCCAGCCCAGGCCTCTCTTCCCAGTCATCTCACTGGTTCCTTTGGACCTGAGGAAAGTCCCAAGAACAGAGTGAGCGGTCTTGAGGCTTCCAAGGAAAGAGCTTGAACCCTGCCCCAACCTTTTTGGAAGTCTCAGTCTTTTATAATCTCCTCCTCAGCTCTTTCCCTCCTCATCCCTGCTCCCCTAGATGAAAGAGGAACCAGGGAGTAGAAAGGAGTTCAAATTAAAGTTCTGCGTTGCTGTTCCATCCTGGCTGCTCCCCCACTCCTCCCTCCCTGCTGCTGGTTGCTTTGCAAGCTTAAGGAAGGAGGGAGGGAGGGAGAGAGGAGGGAGGAGGAGAAGGGAGAGAGAGAAAAGGAGCAGAGCCCCAGGCATGGAAGCAGCTGAGGTGTCAAAGAAAGAAACTTAATGACAAGCCTGAGGTTCACCTGAACAGATGAGCAGGGCTGGAAGGAAGGAGCTGTGGAGAAATTGGAAAAGGGACATACTCATTTTTCAGTCCAATCCTCCCTCCTCCTTCTCTCTGAAAGAGGGGAGGAGATGGGAGGCTGTTAAAGGGCCAGAGGCTGCCTCCCTGGTCTCCCTCGGTATCTCCCCCCCACCCCCATTTTCTTCCTAGGCTCTTGGCCTGAGTCTTTTGAGTTAGGAAAAAGAAGTTAGACTCCCAAGGCCTCTTGGGAGCCATGTGGAGGCGGGAGTGCCTGGAGGGGAATGGAGATATTTAGGAAAGTGACAGGCCCGGACTGTTTGTTGATATCTAAATATCTGGGGGGTCACAGGACTTAGAGCTGGAAAGAATCACTTAGTCCAACCCCCTCATTTTCTTTTCTTTTTTTTTTTTGGTTTTTGCTAGGCAATGGGGTTAAGTGGCTTGCCCAAGGCCACACAGCTAGGTAATTATTAAGTGTCTGCGACTGAATTGGAACTCAGGTACTCCTGACTCCAGGGCCAGTGCTCTATCCACTGCACCACCTAGCCGCTCCCAACCCCCTCATTTTCTAGAGGAGGAAGCTTTGGCCTGAAGAGGTCAAGTTACTTGTCAGTCATTGTGAGCTAGATTCTAACCCAGGTCTTCTCACCCCCTATATTATTCCAAATCCCATTGTGCCACACATTAGACCTCTGCTCACCACCCAAATAAGGGTCTATCTACTGACATCTATGGGCTCTAGCCTGGATGGGTTGCTCTCCATAGAAAAAGGTTACTGTGAGACCTGGAACATCCATTCCCCTTCTCTGGGCCACAGGAGAGACTAACCCGGGAAGGTGGAGGGCGTGTGGGAAGGAACTGTGTTTGAGTGAGTGATATGCAAATAACTATGCAAATATAGACAGACCTTCCCAGAAATCCCAGCTCTTACATTCTTTCCAAGAGGACTCTAGCTTGTGCAGGGACTGTGGAGCCTGCTCGCCCCAGGCTAGCCCTTCATAACCATTTCCCATGGATATCTTGTTCTGTCCTAATCAGAACCACATCCCACTGAAGGCTGATGTTTATCTGCTCTGCTTTTTCCAGCATCAGAAGGAAGCATTTTTAATAAAGCTATGGTTCGTCTCCCCCACAGCTCCAACTTACCAGCTCTGGGGGAGGGACAGGGAAGAGAGAAGGGAAGCCCCACTCTTCAACCTTTCCCCCACCTCTACTACCAATCCCCCCTCAAAAATTTCCAACAATCCAGGTCATCAAGAGTGAGCACACAGTCTGTTTTGTTCCCTTCCTATTTCCCTCCTCCTTTTTTTTAATAGTAGGAATTCTTTTTTTTTTGTCTCACTGACCCTTTGACAATCTGGGAAGAGCTATGGATCCCTTGTCAGAATTAGGTTTTTAAATGCATGCCATAAAATATATAGGATTATAAAGGAAACCAAAAGTAGGTGAAAAGAAAGATGCAATTTTTTCCTCCATTCAAGTTCATCAACCTTTAAAATCTTTTCATGGACTGGTAAGTTAAGAACCCTTGTTTTATAGGAAGAGAGGAAGTACCAGGATTATGATCACTTGGATGATTGGCTGGGATCAGAAATCTAAGGGAATACCATGATCAAAGATTGGTTCTGAGAAAGCAACCCCTGGAGCAGAGGTTTTTGTTGTTGTTGTCTTTTTTTTTTTTCCCAAAAT